>NC_134531.1:192779619-193084952 GCF_050624435.1 Tenrec ecaudatus
AGGTTCAGGCATGCTGTTAGCACGATTCGGCAAAAGTCCACCAACTATTTGTACATCGAGCCATCAAAAAAAACCCCCCAAAAAACCGTCCAGACGGCATCAGGCACGAGGACGCAGCGCCATCCCAGCCCACGGTGGTGAGGACAGGGGTTCCAGGCATGAGCTGGGTGACTGATCCCTGAGCAACTTCATTTCCTTGGGCCCCGGTTTCTCGCCTGTACAATGGGGATCATATGGGCCCTGCCTTCCTGGGATCCTGCAGATTAAATGAGAGAGTCTCTGCCAGTCCACTCACTGTTTGAGATGCACTAATATATGCTATTTGGGAATAAAAGCTATTCCCTACACAAATAATTAGTCTTTATGAGATGTAGCCTGGAGGTCTCCTGGAGTGGGGATTTATTGTGGGAGGGATGACCTCAAACGGCCCCAGAGTCCCTGGGGTGACATCAAGCACTCGTGTGTCTGAGGTACCGCCCCCTGGCCTCACTCTGTGCTAAGCTTTGGAGAAAGAGACTATAAAGGCTGTTTTATGGGTTAAATTATGTTCCCCCCAAGAGATCTGCCGGAGTCCCAAACTTGTGAACCTGGCCTTTCTTGCAAAGAGGGTCTTTGAAGATGCTGTCAGGCAGGTTAAGTACAGGAGGTCTGACTGGAGTGGGTGGGTCCCAGGGCATTGTGAAGGTGTCCTTCTGAGGAGGAGAGGAGAAGCAGAGGAAGGGGGCCCTGGGGTGATGGTGCTGAGGTGCAGCTGTCAGGCCAGGATGTCCCGCGGCTACCTGAAGCTGGGGGGGCTACCTGAGGCTGGGAGGGGCTACCTGAGGCTGGGGGACTGGCTTGGAACAGTTTCCCTCAGAATCATGGAAGAAATCAACCCAGTCGGGACCCTGTTCCCAAACTCCAACCTCTGGCACGGTGAGAGAACGCGTTCTAAGCTACCCCGTTTGTGGGCTTTGTAAAGGGGCTCTGGTGGCATCGTGGTTGCACATTTGGCTGCTAACCACAGGTCAGTGGTTTGGAACCACCAGCCACTCCGAGGGAGAAAGAGGAGGCTTTCTACTCCTGTGAAAGTCACGGTCTTGGAAACCCACGGGGCAGCTCTATCCTGCCCTACTGGGCTGCTTTGAGGGAAGGGGTCATGTGGAAGTCAAAAGAACATCAGAAAAGGTAGCAATGAAAAGAAAAACCACACACGCAAAACAAAGAAATCCACGGCCATGGAGTTGGTTCTGATTCGTAGCCGCCCTGTGGGATCGAGTAGAACCGGGCCTGTGGGTGTCTGAGATAGCGATTCTTTACGGGAGCAGCCAACCTCATCTTTCTCTGCTGCTCACCTGTGGTTGGCGGTCCAGTGTTGAACCCACAACACATCCAAAACCCACCCCAACCCAACTCATGGAGCCAAGTTGATTGGACTCCGAGTGAGCGGTGCAGTGTCTACAGCACTAAGCTCTCCACCGAAGGTCTGCGGTGCAAACCCACCAACTGCCCCGAGGAAGAAAGACGAGGCCGTCTGCTTGGTAAAGGTTTATGGCTCTAGACATGAGCCTGTATTTGGGGCTGACCTTTAACTCCAGACTTGATCCAAGAACAATTAGTTCTTATGTCGTGGCCTTGCTCGATGTTCATTCTTGTGAAGACATCGCTGAAGAAACGGGTGCTGTCGCCAAGCATGGTGAAGAAAGCAGATGGTGCTCGGCTATCAAAAAGAATAGTGTCTGGGATCTTAAGGCTGGCATTCAAACAAGCAGCCGTCTAAGTGAGGAGTCAACTGAGTCCACACAGAAGAAGCACACCAGCCCGTGTGAGCCAAGGATGATGCATAACAAAATCCAAATCTGAGGAGGGAAAGGCATCAGAGCTTAAATTGTGAACACTCAATGTGCAGAAGACTATGGAGGGTGGTGGGCGCCCAAAATTCATATGCAGGGCTCCTACATAGATTACGCCTCTGATGGATCCCCTCTGACCACCGATGAGGGACATGAATAGCCTGCTTCCCGACAGAGGCGACTGTAGACTCGATTAGGGCAGGTGTAATCAGGATAAGATGTGGTGCCTGGTCATTTAATCTCCCTTTCCGCCCATTTTAGATTTGTTCTAGTCTTCAATTCTGCCTGCTGTTTTCTTGACAGAGGCTATTTCTCTGGTTTATTTTAATACTGTTGGTATTTTCATTCTTTATTTTATTATTAAAAATTATTTTATTGGGGGCTCTTAAACGGCTCTTATCACAATCCATCCATCCATGTGTCAAGCACATTTGTACATATGTTGCCATCATCATTTCCAAAACATTTTCTTTCTACTTGAACCCTTGGTATCAGCTCATCCCCCCACCCTCCCACCTCACAATGAGCCCTTGATAATTTCTAAACGTTTTTTTTTTCCATGTCTTATACCAACCACTGTCTCCCTTCACCCACCTTTTTGCTGTCTGTCCCCCTGGGAGGTGGTTATATGTCAATCAGTGCGCTTAGTCCCCCTTTCTCCCCCACCTTCCCCTTCCCCTCCTGGCATTGCTACTCTCATTCATTCCCTTAATATTTCACTTTTTGGGGTGTAAGTTTTCCAGTACACGAAGCCCAAGCTGGTGGGAAGTATCGAGTCAATAACTGGTGTAATGGCTTACCGGGAACCGAGGGGTGGGGGAGGTTCTGGAACTGATTGTGGTGATGGACAGACACCGCTCTTGAAATACGACCACACTATGGAAGTGTATGATATGTGAATTATATTTCAAACAATCGGGGGGGGGGGGAAGGGGAGATCTGCTACTTCAGTGTCAGAATTGTTGAGGCATTTTTGGTAAGGCCCTCCCCAGAGACTTCATAGCTGGAGCTCGAGCAGCCTTCAAGGAGCCCTGGTGGCACAGTGGGTTACTTGCTGGGCCACCAACCTCAGGCTAGTAGTTGGAACTAGCAGCTGTTCCAGTGCAGAAAGACAAGGCTTCCTGCTGCTGTAAAGAGCCCGTCTCAGAGGTCCACAGGGGCAGTTCTATCCTGTGCTATAGGGTCACAATGGGTCAGCATCGACTCCATGGCAGTGAGCGTGAGGGCTTTTTTTGAGCTGTGTTTAAAGATGGAATAAGTCAGACTCTCCAACCCACCCCTCAGTGCTGCCTTCACCTGGAGGGGCTATTTCCTCAGAAACAGTTTTCATGAGGTGCTGGATTCTCAGTCTTGAGGTAAGACGAAGCCTCAGGAAATCTCACAGATGTTCACACTGGTTGCAACCCCCCATCTTTTAGTTTACAACCCAGCACTCAACCTGCTGCACCACCAGCAGGCCTTAAACCAAGCCCAACTAGTCCCCAAACCCAATCTAACTCACTGCCATCGAGTCAATGTCGACTCATAGTGCCCTTTATAGGACAGGCTAGAACTGCCCCTGTGAGCATCTGAGACGGTAACTCTTTATGGGACTAGGAAGCCCCATCCTTCTCCTGACCAGTGGCTGACGGCTTTGAACTACTGAGCTTTCAGGGAGCGGCCCATCGAGAGAGCAGATCCAGAAACACACGGGACAGAGAGACGTCATGTAAGGGTGCACCTAGAAGCCAGGGAACAAGACCTACCTGGGACCAGCAGCAGCTGAAGCAGACAAGATGAGATGTTCCTGAGAGCTGAGGGAGGGAGGGTGAAAGAGAGACAGGGAGCGAGAGAGACCAGCCCAGTCATGGCCCTGAACTTGGGCATCTAGCTGCCAAGGTGGCAAAGAAACAAATTCCAGTTCTTTGACCGACTTGGCGTGAAGGCATCCTGGGTTCATAGTGTGAACTGACCGTGCCAGGTCATCCCCATCCGGCACCACAAGCCGGAACCAGGGGCTCAGAAAGTTCCCGAGTCCGCTGACAGGATTTCCAAGAGAAACATTCTCTCCCCTTAGCCTGGATTGCATGTAAGAGTTCACCGACTTTCCCCTGGGAAATGAGAGCCCACGTGTCCTGGTCACCTAGCAGCAAAGCAGACGAGAGAAGGCCATGAGTTGGCAGCAGGGGCAGCGAGAGCCCACGCGGCAGGGATGCTGCGGTGACAAGGCCGTCTTCGTGAACAACCTGGGCGTCTTGTGGGTGTGGGTCTGTCTTCTGAGTATTGCGGTGGAAACAGCACTATAGGGTTCCAGGACATTTTAGGAAGAAGATCCGCCCACGGTGCCACCGACCTAGCACCGACGCTTCTATGTTTGGGCATCTGCTGGGGGAAGACTCAAGCTGTGTGCGATGTGACGACACGTGAGTGGACGTGGAGGGACAGAGGGAAGGAAGATGACAGAGACAGCAGGACCTTTCCCTCTCTGGCACCTTGTCCCCATGGGTCTCCATGGGGTCACTGGGACCCGGGGACCCTGCCTCTCTGGGCCCAGGGACTGCCACCCCCACCCAGGTATGGGAAGAACCTGAGAGTAAATCCGTGGCCCTAAGAGCAGAAGGAACTGTGTCTTATTCCAGGACAGAGGGACTTCCCAGTATGGCTATGTGGGGGACAGGCTTCTTTTGCCAAAAGGTCCAGTGGCTGCACAGTACACCCCGGTGGATACCTCAATGCTTACATCTACCACCTGTTTGCTGTACTGTGGTGATTGGTGTGTTGTTGTGATGCTGAACGTTGTGTGTGGGCAGTTACATCATCTCCTTTCAACTTGAGTGAAGGGGTTGAGTCTAGCCTGTCAATCAGGTCATAGCCAATGAGGCCTATGTAAGGCAGGGTTCTCTAGAGAAACAAAACTAGGGCACTTAGGATTTTACATATAAGAGACCAGGTTTATACAGCGAAAAAGAATATAACAGCTAATTAGTCCACACAACAGTACAGAGGGTTCAGTCCAACTCACTTCCATGGATCAGTTAATATACAGGAAGTCCTTCGACTCACACGGGCTGCTTGGTCCAAGGTCAAGGAAGTAGATAGCAGAGTCCTCCCTCGGGCCAGGCAAGCAGTCTGCCCACAGGCAGCAAGCACCAGGGTGGGTCACCAACAGTCAGTAGCTCAGGATCTTAGTGAAGCAGGACTGGATGGAATATCAATCAAAAGCAACAGGATCCACCAGCCTCAAGCTCATGCAATGTACATACAAGCAGTGTGACGAAGCAGGTCTTGAAAGAATCTCAAGCTCTAGCGACACAACCCGTGAGTTGGCTTGGCCGACAGGTGGTGGAGCTCACAGGTTGAGGTAAAGAACTAGCTACAGCAGCAGCACACTCCGGCATGTTCTGATCACCAGAGAGCAAGAGAGAGTGGGGCGGGCTTCACAGAGCCATTTATCTCTCTCCACTCCAATCAAACTGTGAGCTGATTAATCCCACATGTTCCTTTTGGCCAGGATGTCATAATCAACCTAACTATCACAATGCCTGTGTGGGCATGGCCTTCTCCTGAGGATCCTGGAAATTCCTGTCTTCCTCCCTAGAGGCGGGACACACACTCTCTCGGGTATACATTCCTGATGACAAGCCACATGGAGTCACGCTGATGCCAGCCAGAGCCCTGGAGATGTTTCCACCACCACTGGGTCCCCAAGACTTTCCACTCACAGGCCTGTGATTTTCCTGCATTTGGCATCATGGCATGTGTTGCATGAGTCTAAAGAGGAATTTATGGACTACTGTTGGACATATGGACTAATATTGGACTTATGGACTTGATTTGGACTGGGATGGAATGTTTTCTTAATATACAATTACTCTTTGATATAAAACTCTCTCTTACACACCCATGAGTGTCTCTGGATGTGTTTCTCTACTCTGTCCGGATTAACACAGTTATGGATCACCCATGGTGGGCAGGTCGCAGTGAACCTTGCAGAAGGCCTGCAGGGCTACGTCTACAAATCAGCCGAAGGCGATCCAGTGGGTCCCAACAGGGTATGAATTACATGTCATCAATGAAGAGCAGCTGCTGGCAGAAGCCAGCATGTTCAGCGTGGGGAAAGGCCAGCAAAAGCAAAGGAGCCCCTCTATGAAATGCACTGAAGACACAGCAGCCTCCGCAATGAACCCCAACACGCCAATGACCACGGGGATGGCTCAGGGCCAGGCCGAACATAAGGACGCATTGAGTCGGAGCCAACTTGACAGCAACCAACGTCATTTCCCTGAAGCAGCACTGGACGGCCGAGTTGCTTCTGTTAGAATACTATTAAAGTAAGTACAATAACTCTCTCTACGTAGGCTGGTGACGCAGTGGTTGCGAGTTGGCTACTAACCACAAGGTCGGCAGTTGGAAACCACCAGCAGCTCTGAGGGGAAAGACAGGGCTTTCTACTCCCTAAACAGCTAGTCTTGGAAACCCACAGTGGCCGTTCTCCCCTGTCCTAAAGGGTTGCTATGAGTTGGCTCAGACTCAATGGCAGTGAGTCACACCTGGGGGCTCTGCTGTGCCGGGGAGGGCCATGGACCTCTCTTCTGCGGTCTGATCCATTGCCATCAGTTTCTGGGGCTTGGCTAGAAGAGGACAGCCTATCTGGTAAAGTAGGGGTTCAGCCAGAAGGAGGGGACCCTTCCATGACAGGCGCTGACACAACAGCCATGGCAGTGACCATGAGAAAGAGTGTTGGACTGGTTCTGTGTTGTAGAAGGTTCTTATGTGTCAGTCGACTCGATAGTACCAGCTCAGGAACACCAGCTCCGGCAGCAGCAGAGGTGAGTGTAACACGACCTCCTGGGGTACCAGGGCGATTACATTCGGTCCCCCTTCCTGCCTGGTCTGTGGCTTCCTTTAGAGATGGTTTACGCGTCATTTTGCGACAGGTGAATGGCAAGGTGCCCATGCCACATGGCTCCGGAAAGCATGTGAGCTGACAGCCCCCGAGGGTGGGGACAGACACCCACAGGTGGCATATGCAGAGAGAGCTGCCTCCGGCCCTCGAAGTGCTTTTGAAGTAGGACCGAGCTGCCCTGGCCATGTGGACACCAGTAAGCTCTCCATGGGCGCTGGCATCAAAGGCTTATTCAGAAGGCATTCTCAGCTGTGGGGGTGATGCAACCTGGGGGCGGGGGGGGGGGGTGGGTGGAGGCAGAGACCACGTGTCCTGCCAGCCACAGAGTCCACAGAGACCTAGCTGAGCCCAACTGCATCTGCTGAGAATGTTCAGGCCTCCCGGTGAATGCCACGGCAGTCGTGAAGGTCAGTCTGAGGTTCAGGGTTTGCAAGTTTGGGCCCCTGACACTTAGACCCCACTTCTTGCTGTGTGACAGGGATGACTGGACTATGGTTGTCCTTTTAGAGAGGTTTCTCAGGCTGATGAGTAAGAAGGCGGCGAGCAGGCATAATCAGGGATGGTCATTTAGTGGCAGTGAGGAGCAGAGGGGCACGCTGCTCTGCAGCAGGTCGCCGGGTTGGGCTTTGGGCACGCTGCGGCATTCCTGTTCACACGCATCTTCTCCGGAGGCACCAACGGGTGGCCACATGAAGGGGAGAACAACCCCCCCATTCTAACCAGCTATTCTCCCAAGGGTCCTCAGGCCCAGACGCCCCCTGACCCCACTTTAACACGCATCACCTGGGGCAGAGCCAGCCCGCGGAGAGCTCTCTGCAAGGCTTCTCGTGCTCTGGGTCCCCAGGCCTCCCGTGGACCTCTGTGCACGGCTAGAGTCTTAAACCCAGTCCATTCCATCAAGGCTGCCAAGACCACGCCCGGAGAAGGAGTAGCCTCTTGACCTCACGGTGCTGGGACGACCGGATCTTCTCCACATGCAGAGGAGTGGCGTTGGAGCCATACGCTCCTACTATGTACAGTCATGAACTAGATGGACCAAAGGCCTAAGTAGGAGACTTAGCTCTGCAAAACTCTTAGAAGAAAACAGGTGTGAGTCTTTGTGACCCTGGATGAGGCAACAACCTCTTAGGTATGACATCCAAAGCTCTGGCAACCAAAGAAGGAATCGATTAGGTCTCATCCGAGTCTTAAAACTTATACTTCAAAAGGCACCATCCAGAAGTGAGAAGATAAGCCGCAACAGGGCATAAGACATTTGTCAATCACCTATCTGGTAAGGGACTTGTACCCAGAATACGTAAAGAGCACCCACAACGCAACAATGAAGAAGTCTAACAAGTCAGTTAAATGGTGTTTCTGAGGAGAGTTTTGCCCAGAGAAGATGTACAAATCAAGATGCTCAACATCATTAGGCAAACCCAAACCCAACTGAGGTCCCCATTCATACCTGCTACGATGGCTAACCTCAAAAGGGCGGGTATTCATACATGTTGGCCTGGGGGTGGGGTGGGGTGGGGTGGAGAGGGGAATTTCATATCCTTTTGGTGGGAACATCAAATGGTGTAGCTGCATAGGAAAACAGTGTGGCACTTCCTGAAATGGTTAAACACAGAGCTGCCTATGTCCCACCAGTGCTGTCCCTGGACATATTCCCAAGTGAAAGGACAGCATATGCCCACGTGGAAGCGTGTACAAGAGTTCAGGGCAGCATCAGTCACAGCAGTCTAATGGTTAGAACAACTGACCGTTCCGCCGTCAGATGGGTGAATGAATAAAATGTGCTCTACCCAGACCACGAGACACGCTAGCTGAGCCCGAACCACGTGCTGTGGTGTAAGTGGTAGAAGCAAAGACCGCACGTGGTCGGCTCCATCTATCCGAAATGGAGGCCATCACTGTCCGGGCTGGAAGAGAAGCCAGAGGGGCGGGAAGATGCCTCTCACGGGCACAGGCTTCTTCAGGGGGTGCTGAAAATGTTCTCAAGTCGATTGTGGTGGCGCTGGTGCAATTGTGAATATTCAAACAGGAATGAGTTGTACACGTGAAACTAGTGAGCGGTCAGGTGTGTGAATTAGATCTCAACAGGCACTTACAAACAGACCAAACCAAAACGAAAGCTCGGAATGGCGGAGCCAGCATTTCTGCGGTGTCCCAGCCTGCCTCCCGGGGGGCTCAGGGTATGTTCGTCTTAAATCTTTCCCACAATACCCTCTTAACATTTCCCAAACCTTCAGGAGACTGCATCTATGGGACACACCTCCCCAGACACCTGCCCAAACACCCCCGGCAGAAGCCCCAGCGCGTCATCATCAAGTAGGGCTTGGGCGACTCCAGTACCAGCAGAAATGCCGATGAACAGAAATTACACGTTCTCTGCCTTCTACTCCACTTACTTAGAGCGACCGGGCACAGCTCAGAGCAGCAGGAGCCTCTGGAAACAAGATGAAATACACGAGGAAAAGCCCCAGTCACAGGCAAGCCCTTTGCATCTCACCCCAAGCACCCAACAAGCACGTCTGTGGGTGATGACCTGCTTCCCCCTCCTGTCTCCACACCCAGATCCCTCACCTAATGAGTACAACCCCAACCTCACGCCATATGCAAACCTGAGCTCAACGGGGATCAAAGGCCCCAGATGGATCACGGCGTGGCACCGGGCAGGTCTAAAGAACCACTGTCCCAGGGAGAAGTGAGTGGTCCCACAGACCTGGGTGCATCGGGTCCATCCTGAAGTCTTGACCATTTGGCTTTTCCTCTTTTATTTCAAGAAGACCAGCCTCCTGAATCTTAATAATTTTTAGAGCATTTCCTGAACGTGGAAGGAAACTGCAATTGTTTTCACACGAGAAATAGTAGTGTTGGGAGAGCTAGAGTCTCCAAGAACCAGTGTCATATCATTTTGGTGAACTGCAGTCTGGTCGGGCCCAATGCAGAGTGGCTTTGGCATGCTCGAAATTTAGGTGCCCAAACCTGGCAGCCAAGGTAGCCACTGGCTGGCGATGAAGGAGGTTTACAACTTGTTCCATGGAGGGCATCGGTGAACAGGCCACCTATGATGACCTGGAGCTGGGTCACATAGGGACAACCAGGGCGCTGCCCTAGCTAGCATCTCACCCTCTGCACCCATCCAGCGATGCAGAAACCCAGCCTCTCCCAGGACTGCAGAATGCAGGGACCCTCAGCCCCTCCTTCCCCCCTCGCCTATTGCCACCTTTAGCCTAAAGGTGGTTCCTGGGACACATTGTGGCCACACAGTGGCTGCATTGACATGCATTAGCGAACCCTTTCCCCACAAACCGCCACATTATGGTTACCTGAAGGTCGAAGGCAAAGTTGGTGGTTCCAGGTGAGAAGAGGAGATGCCAGGAAGAGGAAGAGCCAGCAAGGTGTCCATGCGAGAAAAGAAAAACAAGGCATTGGTTAGGAGTGTGACCGCAGCGTCTGGGTCCATTATGAACATTTCCCTAGAGTCCAAGAACCATTCTGCTATTATGAAAGTCCCTCCCTCTGTGCAGGACACCTTCAGGCACTTTAGCACACCCCATCTCATCTGATGCTCAAAGGCACCCGTAGAGAAGAAACAGGCTCAGAGCGGTCCAGAGCCTGAGGCCCCACAGTGGGCACGTGCCAGGAGAGCAGCTCAGACAGGTAGGTGTCTTCCAGCTCCAACAGTTACTGATTCAAGTGCAGCCGGCATGTTCCTGGGTTGTGGGAATGGCGAGAGATCGCCTCCTACACTCAGGAGAGCCGAATCCCCGGAAGACAGAAGGACATCGTGCTTGGCAAAGTAGAGGCCAGCAAAGATGAGGTGAGTGACCCCTGGCTTCCACAATGGGCTCTGGCAGAGCAGGGACCGGAGGACGCTGCAGGGCCAGGCTGTGCTTCCCTCCGCCGGACCCGGGGTCGAGTGAGTTTGGAACGGACTTGACGGCGTCCAACACCAGCCAATGCTTCACTGAACGTATTACAGCATTTGGCGCAGACTGTCTCTGGCACCCATCCGATGGTGTGAGGCTAGTGCCGTGAGCCATTAACAACCATCAATCACGACACCTCCCATTTTCTCAACTGCTGTTTCCAAGGGCGAGTGGGAAGGGCCCAGCACCCTGCCCATCACGGCGCGTCTGGAAGGCAGGACACGACACAGCCCCTTTCCAGCCAATCCTTGAATGACGGACTGGGGAAGACCCTTCCAAGGGGAGCAAGTGGAGGACTGCCTGGAGGATAAGGCAGTGGGGCCAGCCTGGGAGGAGTAGATGGGCTGGACCCACCTCTGCCACTGAGTCCATTCTGACTCATAGTGACAAATCCGAGGCGGTAGATCTTTAGAGGAGCAGAAAGCCTCCCCTTTCTCTCTTGGAACAGCTTGTGGCTTTGAATTGCCGTCCAGGGCTTACCGGAGAGTCTCATCTCACCAGGGCTCCTTCTGGGGCTGGGATTGTGCAGTGTCCTGGGGATAGTGTCTGTGAGGACTCACCCCCTAACAAGGGAAGGGTGCCTAGTAAATGCTTGTAGAACTAGCCACTTCTCACTGCCATTAAGCCAATGCCAACTCATAGTAACCCAATGGGGCAGGGAACTTCCCCTGTGGGTTTCTGAAACTGTAACTCTATGGACATAGAAAGCCTCGATTTTCTCCCTTGGAGAGGCTGGTGGTTTTGAACTGCTGACCTTGCAGATTGCAGCCCAATGCGTAACCATTACACCACTAGGGCTCCTCATTGAGAGGAACTCAGGTCTGGGGATCGTAGACTAGCTCCACCACAGCATGCCTCTACTCTCTGCTGGGCAGAAGTGGCCCCCCAGCAGGAATGCCGAGACAGGCCTCCACCCAGCGGCCCTAACCACCTCCCAAAGACGGCCAAGTCATAAAACTGCATTTATAGGACTGCTTACGAGTTGGTTCCCAGAAAGGAATGTATTTCAAAAGTCATGGGGCTCTGACCTAAATGCCCGGGCAGTTCAAAGGAGCCTGTGATCGCAATGCCCACATCTTTGGAGAAAGCAGACGCCAGGCTGCCAGTTGAAAGGTCTGAGTTTGAACCTATCAGCCGTTCCTCGAACAGCAAGATCCACCTATCTGCTTCCGGACGCCCCGGGGAGGGTCCACCTGTGCCATACGGGGTTCCCATGAGACGGAATTGACTGGGTGATGGCACAGAACTGCAGGCGGAGCAAGAGGGCAGTGGTAGAATTCTTGCTGTCCATGTGAGACCCAGCCTCAATCTATGACCCATGTCTCCCACGGTCGGAGGAGGCTTGCGTGTTGCTGCAATGCTGAATGGGTCTCCATGGAGCTGTCAGATGAGGCACCCAAGGAAGAGCGCGTTGGTGATCTTCCAAAACCTTTGGTGCTAAAGGGTCTGGTCCTGCTGCACGGGGAGGGCGTGGCTGGGCATCGGAGGCCAACTCAACCGCCACGAATGGCGAGAAACGCTTCCTACTCCAAGCTCCGCGCCCAGGTCCCTAGACCCTTCTTCACAGGGAGGGGGACTGTGGGCAGTTTAAACCCTTCGTGCTGTGAACGGGAGACAAAGTAACTCCCCAACTTTACAAGTTGGTCAGTAACAGGGCTGGAAGTACAAGCCCCTGGGCCTTGGGCCAGGCCTGAGGGGGATTCCTGAGACTGTTGCGCCGCAGTCAATGGACAGGTCCACATGTTCACGTTATCCTCCTCCAGGCTCTGGAACTGGCTGGCCAGGGCTCTGGCACCTGCCCAGGATTGCTTGGCATGGACTTCAAAGGAGCAAGACAGATGGGCATCAGGGGTTTCCCTAGTGTCCACTGTGAATGTCAAAGATGTGTGTACCACAGGGCCACCTGTCACACTGTGGAGGCTTTTGGGGACATGGCATGCCCAGGCCTGCTCCAGGCTGTGCTTGTGGTCCCCAGGAAGGACTGTGTAGAGCCTGAGTGGAACCACTGAGGGGCCGGGCCTGACATCGTCTGAGTCCGAGACCTGGTTTGGCCAGTGACAGAACATGAACCGTGGAAGGTCAACTCGTGTCTCTGAACCTCAGTTTCCACATCTGTAAAATGGAACCAGTAAGACGGACATTTCAGGGCTGTTTGTGAGAATCGAGACATCGTTTTCATTCTATCCATAGCCCTACTCCTGGAACCATGGCGCATGCGCTAGTCAACTGTGTATCCATTTGGCTTGGCCAGGGTTCTCGGTGGTTTGGCATGGAAGGCCCAGAATTCCCCCATGAGGTGACCTGAACGGAATCGACTCCATAATGGGATTTTTGGTTGGCTGCCAATCTGTTGTAAGAAGATTAGGATGGAATGTGACCCCCCCACTCCAGTCACAGCCACGATGGAGTTCTTTGGGGGTATGGCCTATTCCCGGTAGACAGCTTGTTTGTTTCTTGCTGGGTTTAGATCCTGCCTCTGGCTGGTCAACCTCTGGTTCTTTGTACTTGAGCCAAAGGGTCGCCAAACTGCCTGCCGACCCTGGAAGCCACCCGCTGCCTGCTAGCTGACCTTGGATTCGATGGACTCTGCAGCCAGGAGCCTGGCCTGCTGACCTTGGGTGCATCTGCTTTTGCATCCACCAGCCTGTGGCCGCCCAACTTTGCCTTTCTGCGTCCTGGTTCATCAGCCTCCTTAGCTATGTAAGTCAGGAGAAGCCTCCAAAAACTTCGTGTTAAAAAACTCCAGTATGTTTCAATACTATTTTTTCACAAACTTTCTGAGGCCCCCTCATATTCTCTGCTTAGCGCTGGAGGGTAAAAGGAGGTGCTTAGTGAAGATAGGGAAGGTGTCGCTTAGACGAGGAAGGCGTGTCTGACCCCCACCATGATCTTTCCAACTGCTTCAGAGGATGTCTTCAACTTATATGCATATGTGTGTAAAATCTGGACAACTGAAAAATAAACAAAAAGACCAGTGAAAACTGGATGTGTCCAACCTCTGGCGGTGCTGAAAAACCCTGACTAGACTGCGGGCCGCAGAGGAACAAACAAATCAGTCTTAGAAGCAACCCAACCCAAATGCTCCTTCGAAGTGAAGGTGGTTGAAGGTGGTGAGACTGGCTCCCTTCTTTGGAATGCCCTCAGGAAAGACCAGTCCCGAGACAAGGACAGCACGGTGGGGCCGTGCAGGTCCGTGAAGGCTCCATGAGCTGGTTCGACACAACCGCTCCACCAAGGGGCTCAGACGTCACTATCATGCAGATGGCAGTGGCGTGCTCTGTGACAAAGCCACCGTGAGTCAGAGCCCGGGGGCTGGCAAGCCAGCGGCAGACGTGCAGGAGGCGGCTGTGGGCAATTAGGAAAGGAGCTGCCATGGGTCAGGGTACGAGGAGAGGTCGTGATCAGACGTGCTGGGGAAGGAGGAGTCCACCCTGCCAGGGGAGGCTAGGAATACTCTGGGGAAGCAGAGGCCCTTGGGAGAGTCCGGAGGGAAGGAGGAGTTTGTCAGGAAGATGATATGGGAAGGACATTCCAGGAGAAGCGCTTGAAATGTGAGCCAGCATGGACTAGAGGGGAAAGACAGCTAGGAGACAGGACTGGCCAGGCCCACAGTCAGTCGAAAGTGGGGTGTCTGTGGGTGGTTTAAAGAACAGGGGTTCAACCTGGGGCCTATCACTGAAGAGATCTTGGAAGATTGAGAATGGGTAGGATCTAGAAAGGGGATTCATCATTTATTAGGGGAATATTCAACTTCTGTTTAGGTGATGGAAAAATTTGGAAATAGATAAAGGTGAAGGTTGAACAACAGGCTACACTCATTAATGCCACGGAGTTGTACATGAGAAGTGTATTAAGAAGGCCAATGTTTTGTTACATATCTATTGACCACATTTTAAAAAACGGTAGATTTATGTTTCAGGAAAAATATTTAAAAAACAGTTTTATTGGCATATATTTCACACATCCTACAATTTATGAGACTGACGCGCTACCTACTGCGCTAACGAGGCACCTCATCATACAGTTTAATAGTTCAATCGTATTAATGAGAGAAAACAGTCTTTCGTACCATGTGGCGGGTCCTCACAGGGTGATTAAATATCAGAGACACCACAATTGCCCGAAGAAATCAATATCGTCACAACACAAAAATCGTGCCTAAGCAGCAGAAGACCCCAAAACAAACAATCATATCCATGCAAACAAGGTGGGGGGGGGGGCGCGGTGGAGTGGTGACCCAAAGCCCATCTGTAGACAACTGGACATCCCCTCACAGAAAAATCACAAGAAGGGATGAGCCAGCCAGGTGTAGGACAGCACCAGCGAAATATATAACAGTCCTCTAGTTCTTTAATGCTTCATCGCCCGACTATCATGATCCCAATTCTACCTTACAAATTCGGCTAGAGCTGAGCACGTACAGTGGTACAGATGGAGCTCTTGACACAGGGAAGCCAGGACAGAGAAACCCCACAGGAACAATAATGGGACTAGCGATACCACGAGGGCAGGGGGAAGGTAGAGGGAGAAGGGGGGACCGATTGCAATGATTGACATATAACACCCCCCCCCCCAATGACGAACATAGAAACATGGGTCAAGGGAGACAGCCGACAATGTAAGATAAGAAAATAATGATAATTTATTATTTATCAAGGGCTCAGGATGGGGAGGGGGAGAGAGGAAGGGAAAAAAGGAGCTGATAGCAAGGGCTCAAATAAAATGCAAATGTTTTTAAAATGATGATGGCAAGATATGTACAAATATAAGCGCTGCAAGCGCCCCCAATAAAATGCTTTATGTATTAAAAAAATCGTGTTTAAGAAATTAACCCCTTATAAGATTAGTTCCCGGCCAGACCCAGGCCTGTAAACACGGGTGTCTGCCCACACTCATTGTGTCCTTGTCGTCCGTCTCACGGGTTGTAAATGCATCTTGTTTCAGGAAGCACTTGGGGACTGCAAATACTAGGGTACAAATCTTGTAAAAAGACGTGGAATTTCGCGAAGCTGGTGAAAGTGGTGGTGAGAAGTGCCTCCGTCAGATGCCAGGCCATCACCAAACGGGGCTGGGGCTGGCAGAGAGAGGCCAGTTAGCAGCTGAAGATCAGCTTGTCCAGGATAAGGCCATGGTGGTGTTTCCAGAGAGAAGGACGCGGCTCAGATTTGCCGTCTGGGATTCCATTCTGTCTGAATCCCACCGGTTAGACTTTCCTTCCGAAGAGTGCATTCTTTTCTCTTGGCCAAGTAAGGCATTTCTCCAGGGGCTTTTGGCTTTTCCTATTTGACAAACAAGATGGCAGTCGGAGGGAGGGGGATGATTGAAGTTAAAAGATTGAGAAACATTTTCAGGAACATTGATGGAGCCCACAAATATTTTTGCAGGAACGGATCTATTAGCACCAAGTGACGTTCCAGTGTCAGGAGACTAAACCTTACTGTGTGCATTTCCAAAAGCGTGTGGGCAACATTTTCTTTAGAAAGTGACCACAGAGTTGTAATGGTAACTTCTCCATTGCCAACTACAAGATAAAACAAACTCATTTTTATAATTTCTGGTTTCTGTTCTCAAGATTTAGCCTCAAGGAATCCTTCGCTTACCACTAATGGTAACATTAAAAGGCCCTGTCCTGGGCTCTCCTGCTCTCCCAGAGGTAGACTTCTAGCCTTCTGTGTTTGGAAGACTAGGGTTCGAGTCCCAGCCAATGCCCCACATGTACAGTACTGCCATCTGGCAGGGGAGGCTGGCCTGTTCCTAGGGTGGGGACAGGGTTGAGTGGAGCTCCTGAACCAGTAGTTCTCTACCTTTCGCATGCTGAGACCTTTTAAGGCAGTTCCTCATGTGGTGGTGACCCCCCAACCATAACCTTATTTTCTTTTAACAGTTTTATTGGTATATAATTCACAAACCATATAATTCATTAATCCAATCATATTAAGAAGAGTTGTACAATCATCACCACAATCAATTTTAGAACATTTTCTTCATTTTTGTACTAATTATAAGTAGTTCCATCAATTATCTATTTCTTTTTAAAAAATCATTTTATTGGGGGCTCGTACAATTCTTATCACAACCCATCCCTGTGTCAAGCACATACCTACATGTGTTGCCATCATCATTCTCAAAACATTTGCCTTGTTTGAGGCTATTTCTCTGCTCTCTATTCTATTCCACAGATTTATTTATAGTAAGCCTTAAATCAATCAATATAAGCTCTTTCTTTTTCCAGAGAGCCTTGGCTATTCCTGACCCTTTGCATTTCCATAAAAAAATTAGAAGCAGCTTTATTGTCATTGCTACTTCATAACTGTACTTTTGCTACTGTTATGAGTCTGGCGACCCCGGTGAAAGTGTCCTTCGACCCCCCCCCCCCAAAGGGGTCGCGACCCACAGGCTGAGAACCGCTGTTCTAACCAAGATGCCGCTGGAACTCTGACCGTCAGCCGGTGAGAACCGTATGGGTGGGTCATAGCAGTCAGCGCCACAGTCAAGCGGAGGGGAGGCGTGGTACCAGCAGCTTCTCCTTCTGTCGCACATGGGGTCACCATGACTTTGGGGTGGACTCCAAGGCCATGAACAACCAAACAACTGCTTTTACATAAAAGGGATCTCTTGAGGCTGCCTTCTGGCAAATATGTCTTCTTTAAACCACGAGCTCTGAAGGGGAGCGTGAACGACGTCATCTTTGTATGCCTGGCACGCAGACAGGCCGCTCCCCCGGGACTGCTAGACAGCAGGGGGGAGAAACTACAGCATGTTGTGGCACTCCCTGGGGCCCCTGGTCGGCGTCCGGCTAAAAGAATGGCCGCAGAGGCCGGAGGGCTCCTGGGTGTGCTTGCCGGTGGGGAGAAGCCCCCTTGAGCCAGTGAGGGGCACAGGTGGAAGGGGCTTTTCACATGTTACATACATGAAGGGTGGCTTCCGAAGAAATGCAAACCAACCAGCTAAACCAGGGGTCCTCTGCGTTTATCTGAGGAGAACAGTGCTCCACAGGGCTAGCGGCAGTGAATTTTCATGAGGCGCCTTTGGGTGGACCCGAACCTTCAATTTTCAATTGGTGGCCAAGGATGGTAACCATGCACACCACCCGGGGGCTGGTAATCCAAATAAAACCACGTCAAACAGCTTCTTACAAAGAACATCCTAAGAAGCCAGCATTGGAGTGTGGTGGCTCCAGGCAGGAGGTCTGCTCCCCTGGACTCCCATTCTGGGGAGCTGCAGTGCTGAGCAGCCAACTTTGAGGGGGTGGGGAGCAGAAGTTAAAAGGAGCATTGAGGGCTTGGAGGGAGAGGGAGAGGAAAAGATGACGATAGAGAATTCTGCCCATCCTAATTAACCGCTAGATCCAGCTGTGCCTGAAGCTAGTCTAACCTAAGACTTTCAGGTTCTGCGAGCCAACACATTCCCTTTATGGGAAGCCAGTCCCTATCACTTGCAGTCGAAGCATCTCTTTTAACTCTTGTCCAGGAACATGGGTGGGAGCTGACGAGCAGCGGGTGGACACGGTGGCCTGGGGGGCTAAGAACTCAACCCCAGTGCAGGGGGAGGCCGCGTCAACTCATGGAACACCCTGGCAACATGGCTGTTTCCCCGGCTTTCACACAATCCTGCTGCAGGGGTCGGGGTGGGGAACAAACCAAGCAGAGGAAAACAGCAAAAGCCAAATATGGCTTTCAGACCCGGAGCATCCAAGGGGGGCTGAGAACAAGGAGGCAGATGCGAAGGGCCACTGAACAAACACATGGACGCTATTTGAGAAGCTAGTCAAGCATCCAGAGCTGCCTGATCTCAAGGCTCCCAGAGCTCTGACTCACAGAGGCCCTATGCTCAGCCCAGTGAAATAGTGTCTCACGGCCCGGGCCACCTTCACAGCCCCGTTTGGGCCCATTGTTGGAGCTCAATCCAGCCCAATGAGGATTTTCCTTTTCTTTCACCGACCCTCGACTTTACCCACTATGATGCCTTCTCTCAGGTCTGTCTGCCTGATACCATGCCCCAAGGAGGCGAGATGAAGTCCTGTCCGCTTTACTTCCAAAGGGCATTCTGGCTTAGTTCTTCCAAGGCAGATTTGTTTGCTTTTCTGACATTCTCAATATTCCTCACTAACACCTTCGTTCAAAGACATCGATTCGCTCTATCTTCCGTATCCCCTTTCACACACACGAGATGATGGAATATACTTGGCTCGGGTCAGCCGTACCTCCGACCTCAGGGTGACATCTTTGCTTTTCAAGATGTTAACGAGGTCTTGTGCAGCAGATTGGTCCAATGCAATACGCCATCTGACTGTGTGACGGCTGCTTCCATGTGCGTTGCTGGAGGGTCCAAGGGAAATGAAATCCTTGACAACTTCAGTCTCTTCTCCGTCGATCACGGTGTTGCTTATTGGTCCGATGGTGAAGATCTTTGTTTTCTTTATGTTGAAATGCAGTTCAGCCCGAACGCTGCAGTCTGTGATCTCCACCAGTCAGCGCTTCAAGTCCTCTTCGCTGCCGTCTGCATATGGCAGCCTCTTAAGGAGTCGTTCGCCAATCACGACGCTGCGCTCACCTCCATACAGCCCGCTCCACAGCCTCTCCTAAATCTGGCTTGGATTTCTGGCAGCTCCCCGCTGACCTACTGCTACAACTGTTGTTGAATTATCTTTAGAACATTTTACTTGCACATGATATTAATGGCATGTTCAATAATCCCCACGTTCTGCTGGCCCACCTTTTTTTGCATGGACACAAGTCTAAATTTCTTCCAGTGGATTCTCCAGGTAACTGTCTTTCAAGTTTCTTGGCACAGACTAGCGAGTGTTGTTTGCACTGCATCCGTTTGTTAAACCATCTGCGCCGGTCTTCTGTCCGTTCCTGGAGTCTTGGTTTTCACCAATGCTCTCCGTGCCGCACAGATTTCTACCTCTAAGACCATTGGCTATTGATCATATGCTGCCTCTGGACATGGTGGAATGCTGTCTAATTCTTTTGGAGACAGTGACTGTGTATTCGTTTCATTTTCCGTGCATTGTTCAATACTTTGCCCATAGGATTCTTTGTGATTGCAGCTTGAAGTTTGGATCCCCCTCCAGTTATTTCAGTATGAGCATAATTTAGTGATACGATTGTTTAAAAACCTCAGTTACAACCACGAGGGCCACACACACGGTGCTTATTTCCTTCTGCTCCTCTGTCGTGGTTGTCCTCTCCATAGCCATCCCCAGGGTCCCTCGGGAAACATGATGTCTTAGCTCTGCGCCCCATGCGCTCACACCAAACCTCACTGCCATCAAGTCAGTGCTGACTCGCAGCGACCCCACTGTGGGTCTCTGAGTCTGCACCTGTTTCCGGGAGTAGAAAGCCCAGTCTTTCTCCCTCGGAGCTGCAGGTGGTTTCCACCTGCTGACCCTGCGGATCCCAGCCCTGCATTACACCACAGGTGGACTTAATTAACATTTGTTTGCTAAATGAAAGAACCAGAAAAAATACAGCCCAGTTTGGAATGTCTCTATCGTTTAAAAAAACTACTTCCAAAATGGCATACAGTAAAATTCATTTTTTTTGGTGTACAGTTCTCTGCGTTTTGATGAATGGGTGGAACCATATGACCACCAAACAATCAAGATACAGAACAGCTCCCTCACCCTCCAAAAGCTTCTCCTGTCCTGCTCCTGTGATCACACTCTAACCATCACCCTTGGTTGTTGGCCATCACCTATCTGTTCTCTGTCCTTATTGCTTTGCCTTTTGTAGAAGGCAGGCATGCTACTTAAATGGAAGCATATAGCATTCAATACGATATTTTTAGCCTGACTTCCTGACAGGGCATCTGAGATTCACCTATGTTATGTGTGTCAATAGTTGGTTCATTTTTATGGCTTATGGAAGTACCATAACTTTATCCATTTAGGTCATTTCCACATTTGCAATTGTGAATAAGGCTTCAGGAGACTTTCACATACAGGTTTTTGTGCGAATAGAAGATTGAACTGAACAAATACAAGTGGATTTCAATTTTATAGAAAAAAACAACAACAACTGCCAAACTGTTTCCCAAAATGGTTGTATCATTTCTCATTCCTTTTAGGAGCACATAAGAGTTCTAGTTGCTCCATATTCTCATCAACACTTGATGCTGTCAGTTGCCTTTGACATTTTTACACCCACAAAGCATGCATTAATTTCTAGGTGTAAGCAGAAGATTAATTATTGTGGTAAGGAGTGCGTTAAGAAATAGAAATTGCACTTTACTGAGATCGCCTATAAGTCAGGCACCTAGCAAACTGTCACTGCATGCAGCTTTAGAACCATCGTCCCAACTAATCTTGCGTTATCCCTGCTTTATTCATGAAGAGAGCAGGCACAGAGAGGAGAGATACTGTGCTCTAAGCCACACAGCTAGTAAGGGGCTGCGCCTAGGCTCTCCCGATCCTGGTCATGGGCCTTTAACGAAGACAGGGATATGCTTAATAAATGCTTCCTTCCCTAGGAGAATTTAAGGTGTATTATTTCAGTTGTTGCAACAATTTGGAAGTAAGGTTATTCTTTCTATTTTATAGTTGACAAGAGGCTGAGGACCTAGGAGTCTGAGTTTTCTTGAATACTACTACCCCTTCCACCCACACTACAAGGGTTCACATGTGTATCTGCCACCTCAAGGCAAAAGGCCTGAGCATGCTTAGCTCTGCTCCCCATAAGCTAAAGGCAAGGCCCTCCAGGTATCTGAAGACTCGGAGCCCCACATGGGCTTTATAATTTCCGCCACGATGCCTCACAAGTAGGCAGCCATTGTTTGAAGTCATTTCCCTGGGCACAAACTGTGCCCAACATCTGCAATTCTTTCCGAAAAAAAAGACAATGTGAGGCAAAGGGAGAGAAAAGAACAAACGCTTCTGCGAAGAAAGAAAGAACCAAACAGCAAACCCTTCTCCACGCCCTGGATCTGGGGCAACTCTGACAGGGCGGATGGAGGAGGCCACCAGCCAAGACTTGAAACCACCGCTGCCCAGCTGCTCACGAGGACAGATCAAAGGTCTCCTCTTTCCCTCGGTGGGACTCCTGCGTCCAGAAAGGCAGAGAAGACAGGGGCTCCCACTTGGGTGTCATGTTTCCCAGGTCGTTTCATGGCTCCTCCACTCACCTGCCTCCTTTCACGTTAGCATAGGAAGGCACAGGGGTCCTTTCCCGTGGGCCAAGGAAGCACCACTGACTCACTGGTCGAATTCTCACTCACCATGGGGAGACGTGGGTCCCATTCCCAAACAGTGCACGTTTGTTAGGCAAGATTGACTAGAGAAAGAAACCCAGTGACCCTCATACATGTGGAAGAAAGAGCTTTATATCAAGAAGCTTTAGATATCAGGAAACCATCCCAGCCCAGTCCAACTCAAGCCCATAAGTCCAACTCACGTCCATAAAGTTCGACACTAGTCCACAAGTCCCTCTTCAGACTCACACAGCCACATGCAATGATGCAGAATGCAGGAAGATCACAGGCTGGGTGTGTGTGTGTGTGCAAAGTCCAATGGATCCAATGGTGGTACCTCTGGCAGCCATCAGTCTGCCAGCAGGAAGGCGAAGGCAGAAGGGTGGGGGTGGGGTAGGTTCCCTGATGAGAAGGACACACCAACTAGGAGGCACGGTCAGGCTGTGACCTGATGGCCAGTTGAATACCACCCCGACATTTTTATGTATCTTCAAGTTGCCACCAACCATGTCACCACCACAGCCCTTATGCACAGCTACCACCGATCTGACCGAAGAGGCTGGCATTTTGCTATAATGCCGACTGAGTTTCAGGGAAACATCTAGATTTAGATAGACTAGGAAGAAAGGCCTGGAAATCCACTTCTGCAAATGAGCCAGGGAAATGCCGTTGGACCACCCCGGCGCACTGTCTGCTCGGTGCCAGTCCCGAGATGACAGGACCAGGCAGCACTTCATTACGTTGTGAGTGGGCTGCCGCGAGTGCGGTTGGGGTGAAGTTGACAGCAGCTCAACACAACCCTGTGTGCCGGGGCTCCAAGGTCCGTGTCTCTCCCCGCTGCCCCATCGGGTGCCCACACTCACCGCAGGGAAGGGACCCAGTGTATCAGTCCCACGACCTATCACCCTCTGCACTCATTCATCTCATTCACTGCACAGTGACGGCCTCCGGGCCGGGAGGGGCCACGGGTGTGGAGGCAGTGTGATGCCCGAGGAGAGGTGGCACCAGCTTTGCCGCGGCACACGAGGCGGGTGTGGGGTGGGGAGGACCACCTCTGCTGGGAGCGGAGCCCTGCGCCAGGAAGAAAGGTTGAAAAACAGCCCATGTGGAAACGCACGGAGGTGTGAAATACCATGAACTATTTAGACAGAATACCAGAAACAACAATATTTCCCCCCAGAGGGTTCTTTCTGAGTCCACTCCAGCTCCCGGTGATTCCAGGTGAATCTGAGGACAACGGGGCTCTCTAAGGTTTCCCATCACTGGCTTTTCACCAGGCCTTTCCTCCAAGGGGCCCCCGGGTAGACTCAGAACCCCAGCCTTCTGGTTGGCAGCGACTATACTGACTGTGGTACCACATAAGCACTCCATGGAGAGAGACAGCGCAGCCCTGATGGTGGGCGCAGATGGTGAGGAAGGGGCAGGAGGAAAGCCCTGCTCCTGTGGCATACAGCAGGTGCTCAATCCATGCACGCCTCTGGGCAGAGACCAGTGGTTCTTCCAGGAGGCACAAAGACCACTGGCAGTCAGACCGCTTGTGTCCTCCACCCTTCAGAGATATACACGTGCACATGACACTGAGGATGGGGAGACCCAGGACTTTCCAAACAGAACTGGGTCCACTCCTGTAGGCATTCCCTGGGCATCAATGGGCTCTCTCTCTTCTTCACAGGAAAGCACGTCAGGACACCGGTGTGGGAATGAGGTCACTATGCTGATCACCCTGGATTTGCTATAGTTGATAAAGCAAGTGATTCTGAATTCCTGGCCCTTAATAACTAACACGGACTCTCCCTGCCATCGAGTAACTGCTGACTCCAATCAACCATCTAAGACAGAGTAGAACTGCTGCGGCGAGTTCCCGAGGCTGTAACTTTTCCCCGGAGTAGAAAGCTTTGTCTTTCTCTCTCGGAGTAACCGGTGGTTTTGAACTGCTTACCCTTCGGTTAGCAGACCGACGAGTATCCCAGGTCGCCTCCAGGGCTCCCCTATTACTGATAACACATTACAGATGATGCTTCTACCAGTGTGACTGCCCGAGGCGATCCCTCCCAGGCAAGTGACCCTCCGCATCTTGTGCACCCTCTAGGACTTGTCTTCACCTCCACCACCCACACTGGTAGCCAAAGGGCCAGGCAGGGCAGGCTCTTTCGGCCTGCAGAGTGTCCAGTCCGGGTTTGCTCTGGAAATTATGATGAGTAAAACCCAGGTCCTGCTCTGAGGCCAGCCCCACCCTGAACTTTGTGCTGCTTGGTTTTATGAGTCAATAAATTACCCTCCTTGCTTAAGCCAGTCTAAATGGTTACATGTCTCAAGACTTCTGATTAATAGAACTCTCTGCTTGTTTAGATGAGTCTCTGACAATATTGTGATTCAGCCCTTGTGTTTCCTTTCTGACCCAATAGCAGTTTAGGAGAAAGGCAAGGTTCTTGTCTGCTTAAGCATGATCGTTACTGATGCCTGATTTTATTACAATGCGATCAATTAGAGGTTGGCAGTACGGAGAGAAGTCAATCAATTCCCGTCCTCCGCTTGATTCGGAAAACCTGTCTCAGGCCTACATCAACATATTACACCTCATGTTGAAAAATGAAAATCATCCCCCCCAAAGTCAGAAACAGAATGAGGATGTACCTCCCCTCCCCTGCTTCCCTCCCCCTCCACTTAACAGTTTTCTGGGAATACTAGTCCAGGCCAGAAGAAAGACAGGAATGTTAATTGTGGAAAGGAGGAGGAGAGCTATAATTATTTACAGATGACGGGAGTGATCCTTCAGATCTAAGAGAGCAAACTGGAACACCAGTAGAAACAGAGCGAGACCAGAGTCAAGTGGGTGGCTGTGGATACACTGCACAAACCCGAAGGCATGCCCATCTGTAAAGGTTTCTCCCTGGAGAGTATGGGCACGGGGCCCCTGTACACCTGATACAAGAGACAAGGTGAAAGGCCTACAAGTAAACCCGACAAGAAAACAAAGGAAAACAGCTAGCTGTGCTGCAGGACCCAGAACCCTGGGAGCGTAGAGGGTGGTGAGTTGGGCTGCCAACCACAAGACAAGCAGTTCAAAGTCACCCTCCACTCCAAGGGAGAAAGACCAGACTCTACTCCCACAAAGGGCTGTCCTCTCGGAGAACCATGGGGCAGAGCAACTGTGAATTAAAACGGGCTCAAAGGCAGTGAGCGTGTTTGTTTGTTTTTGAGGAATCTAGGGAAGGAACATCCTTGTTCAACATGGGAAAGGTCTTCATTTTCCTGATGTTTGTCTGTAAACCTGATGCGATACCGCATGCCTCATCTGCAGGCTTCATTTTAAAGCTCATTTTAATAGCCAGGGTTCATTTGGCAAGAACATGGAAAATGACTTTGATAATTCTGAAAACGAATAGCTAATAAAGTTACAATGATTAAAACAGTTGGGTAGGAAATATGGAGTATCTACCCATTTCCTTATTCCTCTCTCGAAGTACTGCTGAGAATTCTGGACACTGTTTGCATACACGTCTGCATCCAGATATGCATATATGGGGTAAGTCAGAAAGCATTTCTAGAAAATCATAGGAGCTTTTTGTTAAACAGAAATATCAAAATGTGAAGCTTTTGCTTCCCGACATCCTCCATCTAGGTCTATACGCTTCTGAAGGTGCGTTGCCAAAAGAACCCTTCCCCAGAGAACCCTGCCCTCTGCGCTCTACACCACATCAAAACTGCAGTTTGGGCGCCCTTGAGTGAGTTAAGATGCATTCCTTGGAGATGTTCTTTGAGCTTGGGGAACAAAGTGTCTGAAGGGGAAAGATCAGAGATGTAGGGTGGGTGGGGTAAGGTTTCCCAGCGGAATTCACATTGACAGCCCTTGTCCTCTTCAAAGAATAAGCAGGTGCATTGTGGTGTTGAGGAAAAACTCGAATGCTTGGCGCAACTTTCCCGGCCCTTTCCCATCAGTGCAACTTTCCATTTTCTTAAAACGTCATCCCCGGAAGTTCCCATGACCACCCTGCATCCCTCAAGGACATCTATTAGGACTCGCCCTTTGAAGTCCCAATAGTCTTGAGCTGATCTCTCTACCGCGAATCCAACTGAGCCAGCAGATCGCCTCTGAAGCCACTGTTTGCATCGGCTCTTCATTTGACAGGCAGCGTCCTGAGAGGAAGATGCGTGCATCGCTGCCAGAACGTGTCTATAGCCATCCACTGGTCACACGACCATGTGTAAACCGTGTTATTTGGAATAGACCTGGACAGGGGCCAACTGAAATGGAAGTAGCAGTGTGTGTGTGTGTGTGTGTGTGTGTGTTTTAACTGACCATCCTTGACTTTTGATACATTCAAGTCGCAGTGGACCACGCTTACAAGCTTTTTTTCAGACATCTTATCTTGAGTGATGCGCACCCATACAATGTTGCAGCGAGCGATTTGCTGATGTTAACGTTCTCAGATGTTCACTTGAAGATACTCAAGTTTCGGATGTACCGTTCACACTAATGCCATCCAGATTGCGTTCTGTGAACTAAAGCCGAGGTCTCGGCTGCAGGCCCACGGGGAACCCCTGCTGATTGCTTTGCTGAAGCCGAGAGGCAGATCCGGGAGACAGGGAGATGAGATGGTATCAGAAAATGCATGAAGGAAAGAGAGAAAAGACCCAGGCAGACAGCGCTCACTCATTTTTGAACTGGAACTGCCATTCCCAGGGCTGACCCCAGGAGAGCAACCTTCCACAAGTGGGGTCACTACCTCCACGGGAGGAATGCAAATGCCCTTCCATTCTTCTTTTGTGCTGGAGTACATTTTGATGATTTGTATACTTTTATGTATGGATGTGCAGGTGTGTATTAAGTTTATACGTCATGTTTCCAACCCCCAAAGGCACAGAAAGCCAGAACTTACAAAGATATTGATAATAAAAGGCAACCATAATGAACACTGGGGAGAAAAATGAGCCATCCGGCTTATGTCAGAATCAACTTATGATGGAATATTAGAACAGCGCCCATTGCAAGTTGGGAACTTTCTATATATAGACAGACAGGCAGATAGACATGGAGATACTGAAAGGGAGAGAGAAGGAAGCAGATCAACTAGGGAACCCTAGACCCAAAGAGCAGCAGACTGCCCAGTTCCCTTGGCCCTCCTCTGCCATGAACTAGATCCCGAAGCAGCTCCACCAACGCAGAAATGTGCCAATGGATGGTGGGAACAGGGGAGGTAAATTCCTCAAGAAAGGTCCCAGGGAAGGGGCAGTGTAGCCAAGGTGAAGGTTTTTACACACTAACTGCTCCACGTAAGCACCTCACAGAAAACAGGTGCCACTTCAGTCTCAGTCAAGAAAGGTAGCACAAGGAGCCCAGCCTTCCCCTTTGCCAGTTACAGAAAGAACCTTGCCCACTTGCTGGGGTAGTGTCCCAGGAAGCTGAGGCTGGGAGTCCTCCTGACACATAGTAAGCACGCCACCACTTACTCCCAACCACCAGTGAAGTTCACAGGGAACAGTGTGTTATCGGAAAATGCCTAGTGTGGAGCTGACCGTCCCATCCTTCCCAACAGTAATGAGGAATTCTCCCCCGCCCCCCACTGGAATTCCTCCCACCCTTGGCGCCAATGGAGGCTGAATGCAGAAGCTAGCTAGCTCCATGCCTCCCGCCTGGAAGTAATGAGGTGAAGTTCTTCTCCCCAAACACCAGCTGACCCATTTGGCACAATGTCTGAAGAGATCCGTGAAAACTCAAGATTTGAATATGACCGGGAGTCTCGTACATGAGACGCTAATACCCAGGATTCCATCAAAATCCACCTGTCATGCAAAGACTCAGGAGAGTCTCCATTTGGATGAGGGAAATCAATCAACAGATGCTAACCCCCGTGTGGACAGATAGATGCTGAACTCATCTGACAAAGGCTGACAACAGCCGACATGAAAATGCTTCCACGCCAACGACACACACACTTGAAACAAATGAAGCGATACACGAAAGTCTCAGAAAACAGACCCCGTAAGGATGAACCCAATGGAGATTTTAGAATTGAAAACCATAGTTAAGTAAACGAAAAAAAAGAAAGAAAGAAAGAAAAGAAAAACCAACAACTCAATAGACAGATTCCATAGGAGAATGGAGAGGACAGAAAAAAACCTGAGAAGACAGAATTTGAAGAAAGATCAATAGAAATGACTCAGTCTGAACAACAGAAAGCAAACCATCAGGAACGATGCTGTGGGATTATCCCAAACGAGGCAACATTGTGGCACCCGAGGCTAACAAGGAGAGGGGAGAGAGGGAATGAAAGCAGAACTTGAAGACAGAATGGCTGGGAGAACTGCAAACGTGACAAAGAAGGAGACTAGACACGGGACAAATTCCAACCAGGATAAACCCAAAGAAATGCACAGCGAGAAGCACCAAGCACATTTTCAACACCTACAGACCAAGAAAGCACCACGGAACCAGTGAGAAAAACGACAGGAGAAAAAGAATTCTAACGAGAGTAGCTTTCTCATCAGGAACTGTAGAGACCAGAAGACGGGGCACACATTGTTCAAGGGTGGAAACAAAACTCAGAGCTCTAGGTCTGGCAAAAATATCTTTCAGAAAAAAAGGAGAAACCGGAGGCATTCTCAGATGACGAAAAGCTAAGAGAACGCTTCTGTAGCAGACTGGCCTTAGAGGACTGTATAAAGGAAGGTGTCTAGCTTGATGGGGTGTGTGTGTGTGTGTGTGTGTGTGTGTGTGTGTGTGTGTGTGTGTGTGTGTGAAAGGGAGCCCTCTGGAGCATGAGGAGGGAGCAAGAACAGCAAACAGGACGACAGACCAGTGGTGAGAGAAAGACCACAGTGGCAAAATGATGGGCAAACCAAGTAAGTGTTCCCTCTTTGGAGTTTTCTAAATTATCTTTGCTAGTCAAAGCCAAAATTATAACCCTATGAAGTGTGAGTATCCATCTACACAGAGGAAATAGCTACAATTCCACTATCAATTGGGAGACCACTGGGTCACCAGGGCTGCCTTAATTGGTACAAACCAAATTCACTGCCACGGAATTGATGTCAACGTGTAGTGACTCTGTAGGACGGGGTAGCAGCACCCCCGTGGGTTTCTGAGACTGTGAGTCTTAGTAGGAATAGAAAGCCTGGTCTTTCTCGCAGGGAGCATGCTGGTAGTTTCAAACTGTTGACCTTGGGGTTAGCAGCCCAACACGTCACCACGACACGACCAGAGCTCCTGGAATTGGAAAAGAGTTTGGAAAATAGTTTTTATAAAACAAAACATACTCCCTGGAACTTATCTCAGAGAAATCACATTGTATGTTCACACAAAAGCTAATCTCGGAACATTCATGAAAGCTTTTACTTATAATAGTAAAAAATCAAAATGCACAGAAATGCCTAAAGATAGAGGAATGGCAAAAAGAACTATAGCACCTCTATTCTACAGAACAGGACTCAGCAATAAAAATAAAAGTGCTATTGATACACACATACTTCGTGATATCGTGTTGATTTAAGGAAACAGGAACAACAACCCAGTCTCACAAGGTCCCATTGTGTGGTTCTCTTCATGTATCTTTTTAACAGGGTAAATGTACAGACATGGAGAACAGATTAGAAGTTGTCGAGCGTTTGGGGTGATGGGAGGGAAGGCAGTGTGGTGAGGGAATACCATCTTGATGGTAACACGACACAGAAGCAGCCATGCGGGTGGCGCCCATGGCAATTTCCCGGTTTTGACATTGTACCACAGAAGATGCACCACTGGGAGTAAAAGGGATTCTTCCATACTATCTTTGTAATCATGGAAGAATCTAGAAGAGTCTCAAATTAAAAAGTAAAACAGAACCAACAGCTTGTCAGTGGAGGACAAAGTGACAGAACCCTGACAAGGGCCCTCATAAGCCAATGGAGAAGGACATTTACATCAGGGCTCAGAGAGCCTTGTTACCAGACAGAACCTCGTGCAGATGGTTCCAGTAGGGAGAATTAGGTTGAAGTGTAGTATCTTATCTGAGCCCCCTTTTGACTCATTTAAAGTTGTGTCAGTTGAAAAAAAGGTGAAGGGGAACTACCCAGGAGTAAGCCCCAGTGTGCCCCTCTCAACCTACACCAGGGTGTGGATAACCCCACCGCCGGCCGAGAGCGCTGGAAAGTGGACAGGGAG
This sequence comes from Tenrec ecaudatus, assembly GCF_050624435.1. Classification (NCBI taxonomy): domain Eukaryota; kingdom Metazoa; phylum Chordata; class Mammalia; order Afrosoricida; family Tenrecidae; genus Tenrec; species Tenrec ecaudatus. The sequence goes on from NC_134531.1 coordinate 192,809,584, forward strand.
AGACAGCATTAGGTTACCATTTAACCTTATCATCTGATCTCCCCTTTGATCCAGTTTAAAGTTGTTCTAGTTTTTAGTATTTTCTGCTCTCTTTTGATGAGGTTTTCCCCTATTTTATTTTGTTATTGTTGCTAGCTTTTTTGTTTCTTTGGGGTTTTTTTTTGGTATATTAAATCCAAGATGAGTAAATCTATAGAGACAGTAACTGGATTAATGGTTTCTCGGGGGTATGGCGGGGGAAGGTGGGGAAGGGGGAACGGGGAACTAGGAACAAGCAGTACAAGAAAGAAGGTTCTAAAGTTGATTGTGGTAAGGACTGTATGAGTCTTTTGACATGAGTTAACTACTGAATCTCACGATATGTGGCTAATGTTCCAATAAAACTGTTAAAAAAGAAATTATATAAATAAAAATGTTTTTATCAGTCAATACCACTGACATATAGAGAAGAAAAGAAGCAAATAAAACCAAACTTTTTGTTACTACTTTGGAAAACTTGTTTCAAAGAGGAATCTGTAAATAAAAACTTCAGTGAACTTAATGCCGAAGATGCCAAAAGTATAACAATGTCTGAAAATTCAACCAGCATCAAAATTTTAAAAAATCTAAAACAACAACCACCACAACAAAAAGAGTGGTAAAAAGATGGATTTTTCAGTAAAGGTTATTGAACACTTAGTTTATTATAAGATTTACTCCAAACTTGATGATGATGTAAATGTAAAATATACTATTAGAATAAAATCTCAATAAATTTACTTATAATGCTAGATTGAATTGATCTTTAGGCACAATACAAAAGACCGATGCATTTAACTATATTAAAAACAAGACAAAAACACAATGCAACCACTTAGCACATAACAAAAGCTATCCCAAACGGGGCCACATGACTAACATCAAATTTCCACCATGTAAAATTACTAATGTCTACATTTAAAAGGCTTACCATGAAGTAGAATGAAAAATACAAACAAGGACAAAGACAAGACAACGGGATAAAGGATATGAATAGGCAGTTCACACAGGCACACGACCCATAAAAATAAATGAAACTATTCAACCTCATATGTAATTAAATTCATAAAAATTCAAGCAATAGACTCTTTTTTTGCCTATAACATTGGCAGAAATTTAATTATATCCCTTACTGTTGAGGCTGTGTTGAAACAGACAACTTACATTAAACAAAATCGTTTTCAGTGTCTCAAGATCTTGTATTGATTTTGGCACTCATGTGGGTTTTCCTTTCTGGAAGCTGCTTTTGATTCATTTTCTCTTTCACTGGTCTTTATGCTAGAGTAGCTTTCTCAGAAACCGTAAGTAATACAATACCCGAGGTATTGCATATCTGAACATTTTAGTGCTCAGTCTTCACTGAAGAATAACATGGAATTTGGGGGCATGGCCCTTTCGACCCACATTTCGTATGCACAGCCTCACAGTCGTCTGGTGCTTAAAACGACAGTGAATCTGAGGCTACTCTGCTTTTCGATACTTTGTGGAGATGTCGGCCCCTCTTTTAGTGGCTGTTTGGACCCTCGAACGCTTGAAGGATACTTTGCCCCATGACACCTAGAGGGCATCGCTGTCATGGAAGTGACCTTGACTTCAAGGAAGCCCCTGATGCACAGAAGCCCCAGGGCGCATGCAGCGATGCTTCTCTTGCTACTGCACTGGACTCTCTTCTTCACGATCAGACTGCGTCGCTAATGACCGACTCTCTCCCTCGGTGCTGGGCACTGCGCCAGGCACCGAGGATGCACCAGTAAGTGGAATGACATGGTCTCTGATCTCTGCAGCTTCAGGCAGGTGGGAAGTCATCCAACTGATCGAGCGATTGGAACCCTCTGTGATAACGAAGACGAGATGGGGTGCGATCACACGGAGAGGATTCATGGAGAAGGCCTCTCTGCGGAGGTGAGGAGGTGACCGAGCCCTGGCAATTACATGCGTCTGCACAGGAGTGTGGAAGGGAGTGAGGTCAGGAGGGCCTTCTAGGTAGAGACAGCCACAATATACCAAGGAGGTGGGTATGCCTGGAGCTTTGAGAGCGTGCTGTGAGATTGTTTAAGATCCAGGTTATTGATTTTTGAGGCATGGAGGGGCAAGTGTTGGTGTCTTCTCTATTTAGGCTGTTTCCACCAGTAGACAGAGTGGATTCCTGGGATGAGGTTTTCTACTCCGTAGAGCGTGACAGTCTCAGAAACCCACAGGGGCAGTTCGACCCTGCCCTGTTGGGTTGCCTTGAGTCAGCATTGCCTGCATGGCAGTGCGTTTGGGCTTTTTTGGTTGTTGGTGGGGTATTACAAGAGAGGTGGTGGGGTTGAGCTGGCCTTGCTGGGTGAGAGACCTGGGCTTGTGGCAGCAGTGGGGAAGTTGCAGACGTCAACCCGGCTCTAACTCCTGACCCAAGGCCGTAGGCGCTGGGAGCTTCCTTCTCTCAAGATGGACTTCTGTTTAGATTACACCTGATGAACATTTGCTCCATCAGCCCTCCAGAACCAAGAAGGTAGGGCATTCTTTTCTTACAGATACGCACACTTCAAACATATTCCCTACTTGTATGAGATTCAAGCTTCCATGACAAAGATCACCCAAGCTAGTGAGACACACACGTGAACCACAGACCGTGAGCTCGTATCGGGCAGGACCACAGGTGTCAGGGCCAGCCTGCAGGGGGCAGTGCTGCAGACACCACGCTGAGGACCAAGGAAAACATGGGCAGGGCAGAGAGGACTTTCTGGGAGAGGCTGGCAGGGCAGGGATAGGACAGCCCTGGGGACTTCCGGGGGAAATAATGCCATGAATGGGTGTGGCACGGTAGGGTCTGGGGACATGATGTCAGAAATAAGCGAGGGCAGAGAGGCAAGGTCAAGCCTGGTCCTTGAAGGATGTGTAGACACACAATTGTTCTCCTTACTCAATCCATCCCTCCATCATCCGCTCTCCCGTTCACTCACTCTTTGAGCGTGTCTATCAGCCATCTGATACAGACAAAGAGAATGGATAGCCTTATCTTTGAGTGCTTTCCAATCTAAATGACAGATCCTTCCAGGAGGAGCTGTTTGTCTGGTCCAGGACCTTGGCATGGAGTTAGAGAGAGGCGGACTGAACATGCATTTAGGAATTAGAATTCGTCACCATTCAGCCCAGTTAAAAACCCCATGTGTGTGCTGAGGGCTTTATAGGCATGTCTCCTTTAGTCCTTAATCCTCCCAACCCACAGTGCTGTCATTCTTAGTCTGCAGGTGAGGAAACTGAGGCCCAAGGGGCTCAGCTAACTCACACAGCTAAGCAGCCGATTGATGGACTTTTGACCAGGGGGGGTAGCTGAGGACAACAGGTATCTGCGGAGCGGGGCTGAGATGGGGGCACAGATGGGGAGGGGCTGGGAGGAGAGCACCCATCACCACCTGACCTATACCTGTCTGGCCTCATCACACCCCCCATGCCCCCTTCCAGCTTCCTGAGGTATGAGCCTTGCCCACCGGAGTGGGGTTTTCTAGGGAGGTAGGGACGTCCAGGGGGTCAACATGAATCTAGGACTGCAGCTAAGTAGGGCTTGCTGGGTGAGTCATCAGCCCCTCCCAACAGCCCTCACACCACCAGCGATGTGCCCTGAGAATGCCAGGCGAGGCAGACCTCAGCTCCATGACAGGTGGCTCTTCTCTTCACGCATGTGCACATGTGTGCACGCAGGCACACACACCGACGTGCACATCCAAACACACCCACACACAAGAGCCTAGACCACATAGGAACGCAGAGAGATGTGAGCGCACATGTACACACACCTACACTGATTGTGCTGGCAGGCGCCCACACATGCACGGGCTCGGTCCTGCTGACAGTCGCCTTCAGCCTGAGGCCAGGGAACTCTGTCTTCCTGGCTATAGGTGCCTTGTCAGTATGTCTTTTCAGGTAAAGAATCTAACCCTTCTCTAGAAGTGCAGCTGTGTTTCCATGCACTGGCCAAGGAGGGCGAGGTCGGTGGGGGGTTGGGGGTAGGGAGCGGGGAAATCAGGCGGCCGCCTTTTGGATTCCCCGTCTGGGAGAAAACCACAGCACCGCCTCCCTCTTCCACGTCCACATTCCCCCGACGAGATATCGTTATGCAGCATCAAACCACAGGGTCTGTGTCGGAGGGAAGCCCAAGTGTGAAGACACAGGGCCATTTGACAGGATGCGTGGGAACGCTGACACCTGATAGACAAGCGCTTGTTTTTATAGGTCGTCAGGCCCCTGCCCTCTTGCAGCCCCGCTTGCCACGCAAGGCAGGCAGGGAGACTGGGTTCATCAGCAGAACAGATGTGGCCTGTCTCTGCCGTCAGGATAAGCATCGCCAAATGCCCACAGAAACGAGGACATTCTGAACTCAGGCTACAGCAACAACATCTGACTTGAGCCCAAAGAAAATTGCATTTTTTCCTTCAAGTTCAATTAGAAAACATTTATTCTGGGTCTATTATTTATTCAGCCTCATGTTTCAGTCCTGGCCCGCTCTGTCAAGGCCTTCCCTGATTCTAAATTAGCCCCGAGGGACAGCTTCTCGCTGCCAGCGGGGTGGGGCTATCAGAGGGCACCGTGCCCAGAGGTGTGGGCGCTCAGGGGCTCTGCAGGAAAGCTCACTGCAGTGGAGTGGATTCTCAGCCCTGTCGGCCCACTGTAGGGGTTCTGAGACTGTCTGTCTGTCTTTACGGAGCAGTCTCATCTGTCTCACAAGGAGCAGCTGACAGGTTTGAATCGCCCACCGTCGCCTGACGAGCAGGGCATCTTACTCATGCACGGAACTGGGTTTAAGTGCTAGCTCTGTGTGGCCTCGGACCAGTTCCCTAACCTCTCTGTGTCACGGTGACATCATTTTAAAATCTGAACAATGATCAGAGCTACCTGGGGATGGCGATGAAGGATGACACTGAGTTTGTCACACTGGCTTGTGATGCGTTGCTATCACGCAGAAAGCGACGTCACTAAGAGTTCAAATACCAGCAGAGCCACCCATAGCACACAGGTTTCGGCTGAGCTGGCAGACCAAAACAGACCAGGAAGAAAGGCCTTCCACACTGAAGACCCGAGTTCGATTCCCAGCCAAGCCTCCATCCATCCGTCTGTCAGTGGAGGCTTGCCTGTGCTAAGATGCTGAACAGGTGTCAGCAGAGCGCTCAGACGAAGTCAGACTAGGAAGAAAGGCCTGGCAATCTACTTCTGAAGAATCAGCCAATGGAAGGAAACCCTGTGAGCCACAACACTCTGATGGCAACTGATCATGGAGACGGCTCGGGATCAGGCAGCATTTTAGGCAAGGGGTCAGGGCCCCACCTCACAGCAGCTAACAACCACAACAACAACAGCATTGTCTAGACCGTGTTGATCCCAGAGGAGGTGCTTAAGAAAAGTGTGAATGGAAAGACGGAGAAAAGTGTGAATGAAGAAAGCAAATTCGACTGCCTTTGCCCCCTGGCCCAGGCCCGGGGTTGGTTCTCAGGGGCACAGCCCCAGGGTAAGGGGCCTCAGGGTAAGCCAGGCTCACCTGCAGCCCTTTAAGTCATTTACAATGCCACTACCTCTTGATGAAAAGGCATCGTGTGCCGGGCACTGGGCCGGGCACTATTACCGAGGGCCTCCACTAACCCACCCAGCTGCCCCGCGCGCTGGTTCTTTGTTGCTGCCCACTTTGCAGATGAAGAAGGTAGCACAGGGAGAATAACCCCAGATGGCAGTGAGATCCTGGGCCCTGAAACCCCCACCTCGGGGCCCTGCTTCCCCAGGGAGGACCCAGTCCCGGTACTGGGAGGGCCTAGTCTTTTCTACTGACTCCTTCTTCAGTCTCGGTGAAGTCTGAGCTTAGACCCCGGCCCTGTGTCCAGCGGCTGGATGACCTCAGGGGAATACTCGCTCCTCATTTTCTTTCCTCTTTAAAAGGAGAATTTGGTGGGGCTGTTGGGTTACCCGTTGGGCCGTGAACCTGAGGCTGGCAGTCGGAAACCAGCGGTCACTCCGTGGGGGCAAGTGGAGGCGTTCTACTCCTGTGAAGCGTGACCGTCTCAGAACCCCACAGGTGGCAGATCGCCCTGCCCTGTAGGGTCGCCAGGAGCCGGGCCTGATTCGGTGGCGGTGAGTTCAGTTTAGTTTGTGCTCGGTCAAGAGCAACCAAAAGGTGTTCCTTTCAAGTGCGCCCAGAGGCACCTCAAACAAAAGGCCTGGCAGTCCCTTCTGGAAAAGCGGCCGTGGAAAACTGTCCGGGCCACGGTTCTATCTGACACTTCGGGGTCCCGGGGGCCAGTCGCCCTCACAGCAACTGGGTTTTTGTGTGTCAGCTGTGCTCTGACAAACAAGACAGAGAACTCAGAGAGCGTGCCCCTGGCAAACCTGGGCTCCCACTCCGTGTGGAATCGAGGCTGCCTCCCTCCCTCCCTGCTCCACTGGGCTGAGGCTGATGCAGGACTGTCGGGGGAGCGCAGGACCTGGGTCTTTAAGGGACAAGACTCTCCCCAGCCACAGAAACCCTGAGCACTGGAGCCACGGGCTTCCGGAACCGTCATCCTGCCCAGCCAGGGGGCCGGGGGCAACCTCCTGGGGCCTGTGTTGTTTTCATTTTATCTCTAGAACCCCAAACAGTTCCATTCCCAAGAGAAACCCTCCTGGAAGCAGAAATAAAAACGGAATGCCCCCTCTCCTCCAGGGGGGCCCGAGACCCAGCCCCGGGGGCCAGAGAAGCCCACCTTGGAGGGTGCGTAAGTTGGTCTGTTTTTGGGGAGACTGGGAAGGAGACCTCTCTGCTGTATTGTCTCCATTTTCTCTTCCTAAGGAGAGGGAGCTGCGCTGGGCGGCAGTGCTTAGTCAGCGTGCGTGTGTATCACAAGGGCTGGGCGCTTGAAGGGGCTGGACTGCGAAGGGAATTCCGGTGCCGACTAGCTATGTGTTCTTGCGTAAAGCACTCAGCCCGCCTCAGAGTGAATTGTCTCCGTTCATAAGATAGGGGTGACCCTATCTGGGTTGGGGAAATGGAATTTGATAACAGTCTGAAATCTCAGGGAAAGACAAACATTCCCAAAGAAGTTTTCATTTCCCCCCATGCCAACGATTGTTCTAAGGCCTCTGCCTTGCGAACCTTTGTGAGCAGAGTCAGACTCACTGCACTCTGGGGACAGACAAGAGATGGCAGCGAATGAGGCTCAAGGCAGCCCGAGAGCTGGGACAGGCCCCTCGTCTGCTTCAGGCTGGGTTGTCTTTCTGTAACATCAGGAACTGGGCTTCATCTCAATGCCCTCCAGCTCCCCAGTTCTAAGACTTACAAAATCTGGGGACCCTTCCTTCACTTTGCCATCATTTTGTCAACTTTTATCTCCCAAAATAAGCCCGTGGCTGTTTGTATGGATAATGCCCATCAGGGCCACCCTCCTGGAGAGGTTTAAGTACAGCTTCCAGACGAAGGCAGACTGGAAGAAAAATCCTGGCAATCTAATTCCACAACCCAACCCAGGAAAAGCCTACGGATCGCAATACTGCAGAACAGTCTCAGCATTTGACCCAAACACACCAACCATGTGAAGATGGCGTGGGACTGGGAGAAGCTTCATCCGATCGAACACGGGGCCGCTGAGACTGGGAGCCGACCCAACGGCAATCAGCAACCACCAAGCCAGTGTCCACATTCCCAAACATGGCTCTGAAGAACCCAGCATTTAAGTACTACCTGAGCTGCTTGTGCTCAGGGGGCAGGGGAACAGACAGACCCAGCTCTCTGCCTGGATAGTGTCGTCTGAAGGGGCCTGACAAGCCGTGACTCAGCCCCTGCAGGTACCAAGGAGACCTTCTCCCCTCTTCTCAATGAGATCCTGACACATAGCCCACGGGCAGCGACACTTGCCCCAAAGCCACTCCAAGTGGCTCTTCTGTTTAAAATGAGATAAAATGACAGGCCGAGCAGGAAGAGAGCCCCAGAGCCACTGTGAGCACCAACCTAGTCGGGATGGGCTGTGTTCCTGGGGATGGATGGGCAAAGGGCAGGCAGGCCAACCAGTGAGAGGCTGGGAAAGCTGCATGCTGGCCCCCAGCGTGGCCCACGCGGAAGGCGTGTCACTCACCGCTGTCAGCACCTGCTTGAGTCGCAGTTTTCACCTGTCAGCCAGCCAGCCAGCATCCCTCCTCCACAGGTTCACTGGTCCATCAGCTTCTCTCTGTTTACTGAGGATGGTGGGAACATGGACTTTCTGCACTTTGAGGGAGGGCCAGGGGGATTGTCAGCTGATGACCCCAGATTGTCCCTTGTCCTTTAGCAATATGCTGCTGTGAGCTCTCACAGCGTCACCCTGAACTCATGACACCCCAGGCACTAGGGAAGAGGCTGTGCCCTTGGTTACATTCTTCCCGGGCAGGTCTCCTTTCCCAAGTTGTTCTTCCTTCGTGAACATTCACCTCCTGCCCAGAAGGCTCCGAGCCGAGCTTTGGAGTGAGTGGTTGCTGTCACTTTGATCCCACTGCCACCAAGTCCATTCTGATTCATTGACCAAACCCAAACCCACTGCCCTCGGGTGGATTCGGACCAATAGTGACCCTGTACCAGGTTTCCGAGGTTGTCTTTATGGGAGCAGGCAGCCTCATTGTTCTCTCTTGGAGTGGTTGGTGGGTTTGAACCATTGACCTTCTGAGTAGCAGCCCAAGAGCTTCCAAAGGTCTTTTTGAGCTCACATAGATAGTTCTTGAAAAAGCATAGTGCTCAATGCAGACGTTTTTGGTGTGTGACCAGTTTAGCTAAACTATTGTGGTTTTTAGAAGACTTGAGGGGATGTTTTGATTTATATCTTAAAGATTAACTCAGGGCACGTTTCAGGGGTTCCTCCAGCTCCTATGGCTTTGGATAAAACTCAATGCCCTTAAGTTAAAAGTCAAGCCTACTTCTGCGAAGTCAATCCGGATGCCCAGGGACTCTAGAGGAGAGAGCACTCGGATCTCTGAGCTTGTCCGTCTTTATGGAGAGGGTGCGGACAGTCTCATCTGTCTCCTGTGGCTAGGCTGGTGACACTGACCTTTCCTTTATTAGCCCACAGCTTAACCCACTGTGTCACTGGGGTCCCTTATGATAGGGATAGATATTACAGGGAAAGTATTTCATGCTTACTTGAATGAAATAGCATGTGTAGTATTCATCATTAAGTTGTGATCACACACAAATCCAGAGTGACATCCGACTACTAGCCCCAAGGTTGGAGGTGAGGGACCTCAGAAGACAAGCCGATGACTTGCTCCTTAAACTTCACAGTCTTAAAAACCCCATGGGGGCACAATCCCCTGTACCCATGGGGTCACCAGGAGTCAGAATCGATTCAAGAGCGACCAAAAGCACGTGTCCACATGCAATGCCCTGGCCTGTTCCACTCCCTCTCCCTGTTTGGTCCTCACTCAAGTTCGGGTGCACTGTCAGTACAGTACCATCATTATTTCACCCCGAAGGAGGCGGCAGACCTTGCACAGATGAGACCTGAGTGAGCGGAGCCTGGAGCTGGGAGTGCTGGCTGGTCCCCTGACCTCCAAGATGCTGCCTCTCACAAGTCTGTTCATCCTCAATGTCAGGCCCCACTGGAGCCTGTCGGTCTCTGGTACGTGTTGGCTTGTGTGTTGCTGTGAAGCTGGAAGCTCGACCACTGGTGTTTCACCTACCAGCATAGTCACTCATAGTGGGCAGGCTTCAGCAGAGCCTCGGAACTAAGATAGACTAGGAAGAAAGGCCTGGTGATCCATTTCCCCCAAATAGCCAACTAATGCCATATGGATCACAACAGGAGCTGAGCCTCTAACCCCAACTTCACTGATACAATAAAGCACAGCCATGGGCTCAAGCGCACCGGTGATTATGAACATGGCGCAGGGCTGGGCAAGGTTTTAGTTTTGCTATGTTGTGTCCGAGTTCACCATGCGTCAGGTGGACTTGAAGGTGGCTGAAGACGAGGAGGACGACAATGTCAGGATGGCTGTGAGCGTGCAGAGGATGAGCAGAGGATGTAGCTGGGGACCCTCATCCTACTGATTCTCACAATAGTTAGGGGGTGCTGACAAGTGGGAAAACCCTCTTTGATAGATGGGAAATTGAGGTTTGGTAGAGTGCAGTAACTTTCTTTAGGTGTTAAAATAATAAAATATCAGGGCCCAAGGCCATCTTCCTCCTTGCCTGGGACACTTACCCTCTGCCCTGTAGCAAGGACTGCCCCTGAGGGCCTCACTTGCTGGGACCCACACATTCTTCAAGGTCAGTGTTGAGTCATTCATGCTGCCCCAGGGTTAGGCTCCAGAGCCACCTGAAAGCCTTTTCCTGGACAAACGCTATTGGCTAGGAAAACGCTTGTTCGACCGGCTTCACGGCACACCTATTCTGCATGATCCTGTGCCGGTGGACACACAACCTTAGTCTAAACCAAATGCCTCAGTGTGTTGGGGGCTGGGGGTGCGCTGGGGAAGGAACTTATAGGAACGGCAACTCTCTGTATGTTCTGTACAGTTTTTCTGTAAACCAAAAGCTGCTCTCAAAATCATAAGTGAGAATGATGGTGGCAGTCATTGCACAGGGATGCTTGCTCAAATTGGATTATGGACCGCTATAGTATCTGGAAGCGATCCTAAGACAATGATGAACATAAATAAAGAAATGAAATAAAATCGTAAGTGAAGTCTAGTAGCTAACCATCACAGAGGACTCTGTGGCGTTTGGTTAATATTCCTGGATCAGCACTGGGAGGGGAAGCGTGGCAGGGTGGTGCGAACGAATTAGTTCCTGCAGCAGCTCACTGAAAGGTTGAAGGCTCAGTCCATCCAGAAGTGCCTCGGAAGAAAGGCCTGGCATGATCGCTTTCAGAAAATCCTGCCACTGAAACCCCCTGGAAAACAGACCGACTATGACATACACAAGACCACCATGAACGGGGTCCACTGTCCAGCAGCTGGCTACTGGTGTGTGTTGGGGGCCGGGAGTGGGATGTGGAAGGAATCTAGAAGAACTCTACTTCCTGCATGTTTTTTTTTTTTTTGGTAAACCACATGTGGCTCTCAAAAACATAAGCAAAGTCTATTAGCCCAAACCGAAACCAAACGCCAGCTTCACGGCATTGGGCACGGGGTTGTGTGATTTTAGAGCCTGGCCTCTGGCTTGGGGCACAGAGAGTGCGCAGCACGTTTAAGGAGGGCCCTCCTATCCAGGTCCCAGTCCTGACCACTCTCAGCTGCTGCCCTGGGAGAGGAGAAAAGACAGAACATTACGGACCTTCCCTGGAAGCAGACCCAGAGCAGGGCAGTGCGGAGGCCAGGAACACGGTACCAGCAACTCTTCGAGCTGGGGTCTGTGGGCAGTTGAAGTCAGTCAGTGTCCCGTGGGTCAGGACTCAGAGCCCTCACCTCTGTTCCTTAAATTAAAAACTCCTTTAATGGTTCCTGGGGGGTACGGCAGGGGAAGTCGGGGGACACGGGGAGCGAAAAACGAGCACAAGAAAGAAGAAAAGGTTCTAAAATTGACGGTGGTGGTGATTGAACGATTGAACTGCATGGCATGTGATTTATATGCTAATAAAACTGTTAAACAAGAACGGAAGAAAGGAAGAACTCAATCAAAGCGGAAGCAGCACAATGATGGTACAGGCTCTGTCACTTCATGGCTGCGCCACCCCAGCAAGTCACCTCTCCCGGTCGCTTCCAACGTCTCATCCATAAATGCCCCCAGAAACTCAAACTCCCTGTCCTCGAGTCGGCCCTGCCTCATGGCCACCCTGGGGGACAGTGTAGCACGGGCCTGGTGGGCTCCCAAGCTGGACTCTACAGAAGTGACAAGCCTCAGCTTCCTCCCTAGGAGCAGCTGAGAGCTTAGAAGTGCTGACCTTGCATTTAGGAGCCCGACTTGTAACCATGGGCCGCCAGGGCTCGAGTGTACTTCAGGGGGAAATGTCGCCGCCTCCGCACCATCGGTGACCATTGGCACACTGGGATCCACTGTTGCGACTGTGGGGGTCAATTCAGCTCCTTAAGAGCTTCCTAATTTGCAATGGTGTTAGATCAACTCGTGTTCCCCCCACTCCCCACCCCCAAATTTTATGTTGGAATCCTGACTCCTGTACTTATCCAGCAACAAGGTTCTCTTTGTCATCTTTTTTTTTTTTTGGCTCTTTTCAGTTTATTGCATGAAGGAGTTACACTAGTCCAAGTTAAAAGTGGACCCCAAATGGTTACATCATACAAGCTGTGAGGTTTTAAACTTGTGACAAGGGACAGAGGGAATTTTTCTACTCATTGCAAGGAAATCCTCACTTAAGCTTCCGTGAGCCACAAGCACTTAAAACCCATGAACTTTCAGCTGGTCGTCCTTAGCCAGTCCAATCTCTACAGGAACTGGCATATGTTCTTGCGCTGGTCACCCTGGAGCTGAATCACTTCTCCATATTCTGGATGCTCAATCACAGTACCATTGCAGGCAAATTTCTTCTTAAAGGCCTTCACTAGCTTCTTTTTGTCGTAGTCATCAGCGATCCCTTGGACAGTGGTCAGGGTCTTCCTGCCGTTGCGCTGTTGAATTCTTATCTGGATATAATCCTCTGTCCCCGCAGGCAGCAGGTCATCACCCTTACTTGCATCAGCAAAGGGGTCGAAAGAGTGGAGGTTCTGGATAGCGGACATACGATACGATTCCTTTTCCTCGGTGGAAACGGCCTGCGGAAGGCGGCGGCTGGAGAAGGCGGGCAGGGGGGATGGAGCGGGAAGCGAGGGGGCTCGAGGGGAAGGCTGCTCAGTGACTGGGGCCTCTCTTTGTCATCTTAACAAGGGCTTATACATTTAGGACGCGTCTTAAACCTAACTTCTTTTGCCTTAGAAAACCCACTACCACCGAGTCACTTTTGACTCTTGATGATCCTGTAGGGCAGAGAACTGCTCCATAGGCTCTTCAGAGACTATAAATCAAACTATCAGTCAATCGGTCTGTCATCTCTATTCTTGACCACTGTTCACCAGTGTTTGCAATACAGTAAAAAATATACAACTGCACTAACAACCCGATGACTACAGAGTTGAACGAGAGTAACCGAAATCCCGAGAAGACTGAAGCGGCATGTAAAGAACGGGCTGGGATGCGAAACCAACAGCCGCGCAGGTGAGCAGTAGAGATCCCAGCGTTGTTCGTCCATCGATGGCCTCAGGTCCTGAAAGGCACCAGCCCTGACCAGCTGTTTTCACCAGCAAGGTCTTAAGACAGCCCGTGAACAGTGATCTTTAGTCAATAGAACAAGGGGATTTCAAGTTTCAGTTAAAAAAAATGGTTATCTAAAAGGAAAAATGCCCACTTAACTAAATCTTCCCTGGGTTAATAAAACACACTGGTATTGGTCCAGTTTTCTTATTTGGGTAGGGGAGGCTTGGAGTAGTGGTAAGATTATTTCACTCAGAGAATTTCACAAATAATCAGTGTCATTTGTATGATGCTATACATATGGACTTTGATACTGATTTTAAAAATAGTCCAATTAAGTACTGGCTCGTTTATTTGAATGCTTCTAAGTTTTCACCGTATATCGCTTCAGGCGATCTATTTCTTGAGTTGCTCCGAAGTACAGCGAAACAGCAGTGAAACGCCCATGGTTCTTAAGTGCCATGTTTGTTAGAACGGTTTTTTTGGTGAATGTAAAATAAAATAAAATGTACATATATATTTATGTACATACACAGACACACCTACACAAAAGAACCAAAAATCCAAAATGGTCCATAGGCACACATTATAGGTTAAACAAGTTCTGATGTAGTAATGGCTAAAGAAAATTTCTCTATATTAGAGAAGCTATTCTGTCAGGCAAAGGAAATACCATTGTATCAAATGTCCTTTTCTGATGTGAAGCGACCACAGAAGGGTTTCTTTGTTCACAGTAACCAATGCTATTGACACAACAACAACAACATAACCTCCACAACGCCCCTAATGGTGCGTCAGAACAAACATCAAACTAAACTCACACTAACGATTTCTTAAAAACCCACAAAAAGTAAAGACCCAAGTTACATGCACATATACACATACATATATGTCTGTGTGTGGGTACGGTACAGTGGTTATGGGTTGGGCTGCTATCGGCAAGGTCAGCAGTTTGAAACCACCAGCAGCCCTCTGGAGAAAGACTGGACTTTCTCCTCCCATGAAGAGTTATAGTCAGAGAAATCCACAGGGGTCATCGCTTTGAGTCAGGATTGACTTGATGACAGCGAGTTTGGGTGTGTGTGTGTGTGTGTGTACATCTAAATCTATACATCAATGCAAACAACTATTGAGCTTCATCTTCTGGACAAGGCCAAGTTAGTCTCTCTTCATAAAGTGAAATCATAACTTGAGGGCCTTTCATGTTGGCCTCTTTTGCCAGCACCAAGCCCGCCTCATCCGGATCATACCATTTCGTGAGAAACGTTCCTTCCTGACTGCTCCTGTCTGCAGCCCCGAGGACTCCTTCAGGATGGTGACCTCTGGCAGAGCCCCTGGGTTGGTCAGCGGCGTCTCTGCTTTGCTTTGCTGTTGTCAGATTCACCTCCAGATACAGACTGTCTTTTTGTGCCATTTCTTTCTTCACCAGATTTTGGAGAATTAAGAAATGCATCCCTTACATTCTGGACAGTGTGAATTTTCTTCCGATCCCCAAGCGTGATCCGCACCTTCAGGGGTTCTTCTGGCTTCCAGCTGACAACACAGGGGCCCAGCACTTTTTCTCCCACAAATTCTTCAAGTTCGACCTCTTCGACTTTGTTTCTTTCCCTTGTTTGCGATGTGGTTTTATTGGAGGCGATTGAACAGTGGAGCAGCTATTTTTCACCGCCTCGGGGCTGCTCCGACTGGAGCCACATAGCGAGACTCTACATTTACACCAGAGCAGACAGCCTCATTTTCCTCCCTCACAGAGGCTAGTGGGTCTGAACCGCTGACCTGGTGATTAGTAGCTCACTGCTTAACCCACAGTGTTACCACAGCTCATATGAAAACGCAGCAAAAACACAGACAGGAGAAGCACGAACGGAGGAAGAGGGAAGCCACAGAGAGATCAGCAAGGCCCCGAGGGATGCTGGGCGTACAGAAGCTCCGACAGGAGCCCTTTCCCAGGGCTGATTCGCGCACCCTGCACTGAAGCGGGTGCCTGGAATTTGGACTTGAGCCAGCGTTGGGAACCTACCAGCAACTCTGGAGAAAGACCTGGACCTGCTCCTGGAGATTAGGAGCCCTCAGGGGGCAGGTCTACTCTGTTCTCTGCGGGGCTGAGTCACCGCAGTGCCCCACAAGAACAACAGCACCCCCAAGGGTGAGGATGTACACGTCTGTCTTTTCAGCCCCCGGCTCATGGCAGTTGTACTCCATTAGCACTAGGAGACCATAGCAGGGGCCTCTACTAAACACGGGGCCCTGTCCCAGAGATGGTTCTCCCCTGATGGCCAATCAGCCAGCCCAAGTCTCTCCATTCACACGTCTGGGATTCACTCCTAATGGGAGAAAGATGGTCATATTATTACCATAAAGAGATACCGGGAGGGTGGAGGGAAGGTGGGGTGGAAAGGGGGAACTGATCACAAGGATCTACATATATCCACCTTCTCTCTGGGGGATGGGCAGCAGAAAAGGGGGTGAAGGGAGACGTCAGACAGTGTAAAATATGACAAAATAATAATAATTTATAAATTATCAAGGGTTCATGAGGGAGAGGGGGAGCGGGCAGGGAGGGGAAAAACGAGGAGCTGATACTAAGGACTCAAGTAGAGAGCAAATGTTTTGTGAATGATGAGGGCAACAAATGTACAAATGCGCTTGACACAATGGATGGATGGATTGATTGTGATAAGAGTTGTACGAGCCCCAATAAAATGAGTGAAAAAAATAAAAGAGAGTTATAGTCTTGGAAACCCACAGGGCAGGTCTACCCTGTCTTAGAGGGTCACTTTGAATCAGCATCAGTTCTGTGGCAGTGAGCTTGTTTTTTAAATTACTTGTAAAACTGAGAGGCAATAATACCTCCCTCCACCTCGGGCAGACCAACTCCAGGATGCAATAAACACCACCCAGTGGGGTTCAGTAAACAACCCAGTGTGCGCCTGCCATTCAGGGACGGTCACAGGGGCCCTGCTCCCACCCCAACCCCTTTCCTAGTATCCAAGGTCAAAGGAATCCTGCCCTGGGTCAGGAGGTGTATGGGGCCTGACCAGCGTGAGACAGGCCCTTAAGGCGGGGCCCCACTGGGCAGCGTTGGTCAGCAGCTCAGCTTCTATAGGCCGCTGTGAGCTGTCACTCTGCACAGTTGTCACTAATTGGCTGTGCTGCGTAGCTCCGCCTCTGCTGGAGCTGGCCCCTCTAACTAATGATATGCTTTGGGGCAACAGAGATCTGGCAGGATTACTGAGGAAACCAGGGAACCAAAACGTGAACCGGTTTGTAAAGTCTAAAGCTCTCAACGAGCAATTGCTAGTTCCTCGTCGGATCCCTTGTCCCAGACTCCTCACCAACAAACAACCAGAGTCTACACTGCATTCATAAATAAACCGCAGGGCTGGGCTGAGTCCCAGTGAAATGAGAGGAGCTGAGATTGAGTGGGAGCGGCCAGCACGTGGCTGGCATGCAGTGGGTCCTCAATGAATGGAGGGCTTAGCTCCGGGGCAGCCGGAGAGGGTCACTGAGACAAAAACTGTATTGCAGGGTCTGTCTGCAGTTCCAAAGCAAACTGGACGCACCACCAACATCTGCACCCAGTTACAGTGTAATTTGTTATCTGCTCTGAGCTTTTATTTGGAAAGATGCTTTGATATCACTGATGGTACGAGCATGCCAGATCATTTGTCCCCAAAGCTCCATGGCGTGAGCTCTTCCACCACAGAGGGCCCAGGCCACAGAGCCAGCCCCCTGCACACCCCACACCAAGAAGGTCCATTGGGCAGGGCAGGGCAGGGCAGATGTGCAGATGCCTCCCCCCCCACCCCCCGCTCCCGCAATGGCTTCCTCCATTATGTGGGCACTGCGCTTCTCAGAAAATCATGTGCACCTCTCCGCTGCCCGCAGGAAGTCAGGCTATGGAACCTGTTTTTTCAGGTAAAGAAACAGAGGCGGGCTTTATTGAACGACTTTCTCACAAAGTCATACCATGGTTGATAATGAGAGCGCTGATCTCCAGCATGGTGCTTCCAGCTCAGGGCCTTTCCCTCGGGGCCCCGCACTAGGGAGCGAGGAGCACTGTCCTATGAACCAGCTCATGGGACAACCACGGCCCTGGAGCCCTGACGGCCCTGGAGTCTCACAGCCAATAAGGAACCAGCAAGGCAGGTTAAGGACGGATCAATGCAAACCTTTTTCCTGATGGCAAGGTAGGTTCCCTGAGCGAATGGCAGACCTGGTGCGAGGCAGTAGGGAGTAGTGAGGACTGCGGCAGCGAGGAGTGTTGGGCCCCTGTTCCTGCCAGTCACCACGTGGACAGACCCAGGCACGGCACTGACAGAGCTCTCGATCCGTAGACAATTCACACATTGCTGCACATTTGGCCCAATTGCAAAACTGTACCGTGAGGGGGTCAAATCATACACTTGGGCTTCAGGCCAAGAGTGAGTGCCCCAGGTCTCTCTCCAGATGCTCTGGAGCGGCCTTCCCCCTGGGTTTCCCTGCTGCCACCGCTGCCCTCTCCTGAATGCAGAGCCTGGAGCGTTCAGCCCATGGGCACAAGGGTTTGCATTTCTTCCTTCATCCTCCAAGCAAGCCTGCCCACTGGGCATGATTATCCCCATTCCACAGATAAGAAAGCGAATGTTCAGAGAGTTAAATATCCAGAGGTTAAAGAGACAACGCAGCACAGCGAAGACGGCCACTCCACAGCCTTCCTGCAATGTTGCCTTTCTTCTTCTTTCTAGGACATGTTCATGGGATTTGTGGTCTGTAAATGGGTACTAGAAATGCCCGTTTCCTGGCCAGCCCCAAGTGGATACTTGGGTGTGAATAGTCACCTACTCACTCATCAGGGATCCTGAGGACTCTCGTGTGCAGGGGGCCTTGTGGGGCGCACTTCCTTTCTCCCCATTCACCGGCTTTGGCGTTGACAGTGAGTTTGTGAACACACTGCCTGTCCTCTCTAATTCCGGACTTAATCCCCCTCAGCAGGGGGAGGGATTCAAACACTGTGGCCCATCTCTCCACCAAGCAGGGGCAGCAGGGCCCGCCACCAGTTGCCTGTGCAGAGTCTGCCTGCCTTCCCCCTGGGGGATGCCACAGTCTCACCTTGGAGAGGAAGGAAGCCCAGTGGGCACAGAGTCCCAGCCCTTGCCTCTACCCAGTCTTTGCTGCACGAAGCTGGCCTCTTACCCCAGCAGAAGTCCATGTCTCTTCTCACTGGGCTGCGCTTCAGATGGAAGAGGAGGAAGAAACCAGAAGTCCCTAGCAATAGTGACCCCTGAGGGGGACCAAGTGCTCTGTTTCCTGTCCCTGGAGATCTTGGCTGCCAAGGGGACCTCCGACTTCCAGAGCTGATGTCCCTCAGCCAGGAAGACATGCAACAGCTTAAGATGGCCTGGGAGACCCTGGGCCAGCTGTGTTAACTTTTAGTTGGAAGGAGAAGCCGTTCTGGACCAGATAACATTCAAGATTATCTGGACCAGATAAACAACTGCGTGCAGGTGAACGCAGCAATAGCGCATCTCCGACAAGTTAAACAGAGGGCTTACACTGCGTCTCAGCAATCCCACTACTCGGCCCACACCTCCGAGATCCTGAGAGCTGATCTTTGTTCACCAATGTTCAAGGCAGCGTTGCCCACGACAGCCAACACCAGGGTCCACCAACAGACGGACGGACAAACAGAATGTGCCAACTCCACGGACTAAAGGTTGTTGATTTTGAGTCCAAGGTTCTACATGGTGTACCTTTTCCATCAGTATAATCATCAGATCATCTATCCACACTAATTATGCAACCCCAACTAACCTCTTTATGCTTCCATTTCATTCTATGTCAAATGGGCAGAACACTGCCCATCTGTATGCCTGTGCCTGCCTGCCTTGCTCATTACATATTCTCATTACATATGCTATCTCAAGATGGCGGGATGAAGTTCTCTTATGAAACCTTCCCGATCTAAACCCTATGATTTGTACGTCAGGATCCCTTAGCTTCATTTCACGACAAAAGAAAATGTGATATTAAAATCTAGGAATGAACATCCAAAAGTATAATTCTTCCTCAAAAAATTCTATAATACAGCCATTAGACTTCATTCTGAAATGCCCTTGCTGTCCTCATTTGATTTAAATAAAATGTACTTCACTCCTGCCCAGGCACTGCTGTGTCTCCTGAGCCACGTCAGGTCCCTAGGCCAGGCAGGCTCTAGAGTCCGCTTTGACGTTAGTGCCTCAGGAGGTCCCACAGGTGTGTTCAGTCTGGGGGGTGAGGCTGACCAGCCCCATATTCCTGGCCGCAGGCCCCCCTGGAAGGACACAGGGGCATTCCTTAGTTTGCCAGCAGGCTGAGTTTTTAAGAGCATTAGTTACTTATGAGTGGGACTGTCGTCGTGAGAACCTAAGCCTGAGTTCATGGCGCTTGGTGCGGAATGGGCTGCACACTCGCGGGCGTACATTCATTTCCTGTCCTCCGAGAGCCCGTGTCTTAATGTCCCTCCTGCTGGGAATAAGCGATTACACCACCCGAAGAATTCCTTCTATGCAAGCTATTAACAGAGACACACAGGTGACCTCACCAGGGCCCCAATCCCAGGGCCTCTGCCCCCCTGGAATTCTTCTGCATGTGCCAAGAACCCCCGAGTGGATTCTGATTTCCAGGGATATGAATGGTCTTGGTTGCGCAATTCCACCCCCACCGAGGCTCACCATGCCCCGGAACAGACGAAACGGGCTGTGGGGAAAGTCTGTTTTCATAAAAAACGAGTGTTCCGTGGTGGAACTGCTGTCTTCCATGCTGGAGACCCAGGTTCGAGACCTGGCCAATGCTCTTCAAGAAGAGACACCACTCATCTCTCAGTGAGTCGCTGTGAGGCTGAGCAGGGCTTGGTCTGGAGTCCAGACTAAAGTGAAGCAAGACGGCAGCAAGAAGCAGCCCATGAGAACCCTATGAGCCGCCGTCGCTTGATCCGCAACCGGTCATGGAAACGGCCGTTGGTTCTGTTTCACACGGAGTTGAGGCAACTGGATGGCAACTAACGATTGCAACATACCTTCCTGTGGGACTGTTTGCCTGCAAGACTCTCCTCCCGTATGCCAAAGTGTGTTGGCCATGACCAGAAATGGAAAGAGGCAAGAAAGGAGTCCCTTATGAAGTACCCAGAAGGAACCAGTCCAATCGGGCATGTCGGCACTGGTTTGGCAGAACCGATACCTACGTGTGGTAACGTTTGGCGAGCCGGTTGGTCAAATGGCACTTGAAATCAGTCTTGCTAAGGTGGAAATCACACATTCACCTGCCTTCCTCCTTTTTAAGGTTTTTCTGGGCAACAGCCCAATCTAAGCGGCCACAGAGTAATGTTCCTGCCGTCCTTGTGTTCATCCCCGCTAATAAAAATATTAAAATTATGCTTGCAATCTTTATTCATTTCATAAACCTCATTATAGTTTTGATGAAATACTACATTTTTGTTCCCTGTAAACAAACATAGAACGTAGACTGAGAAAGCACCCAAC
The DNA here is from genome assembly GCF_050624435.1 of Tenrec ecaudatus. Classification (NCBI taxonomy): domain Eukaryota; kingdom Metazoa; phylum Chordata; class Mammalia; order Afrosoricida; family Tenrecidae; genus Tenrec; species Tenrec ecaudatus. The sequence goes on from NC_134531.1 coordinate 192,830,248, forward strand.
AATCGGTAGGTGCTACGCTGTCGTGGTTTCAGGTGTGCGTTACGCCCCAAACTCTCACGAGACACGATGAGTAAATGATGCAACTCCTGGCAATGCTCAAAAATCCACAAATGTTGTCAGCACAATTGTTGTCCATTCAGCAGAAGTGGAAAGGGTTTTTTCAAAGATGAACAATGCAGCAAAAACAATGACTCTTGTCTAACTGGCCCACCTGAGTCTAAAGAAATGGGCTTCTACTCCTACCGTGAAAAGATGGTTAAGAATAAATTACACAGCTGATGGTGGTTGGATAAAAGCACTGAATATTGCAATTGAGGACGGCAATCAAGAAGTAATATAGAGATACCTTTAATAACAGTTTTATTGTTTTGTGGTCAGGTATTAGTTAATATTTTTTCATTAATATTTTAAAACTCATAACAATCTAGTTTTTTACCTCTTTTGTTCTTATTTAAGTATTATCTGTATGAAATAATAAATTACACACACATACACACACACATACACACACACACACATATATATATATTACTTACAATGGTCATTAGGGCAGTGATGAACTAGTGGTTAGATTATGTGAACGTTCCCACTGAGTCAGTCATGTCAACTCCTTGGCTTTAGTCTCCTAAGACTCATTTCTACCCTAATGTGTTAGCTGGCAGTCCTATGGAAGCTCGTGTGTTGCTGTGATGGAATTATGCCACTGGTATTTCAAATACAAGCAGGGCCCCCAAGGTGAGCAGGCCTCAGAGGAGCTTCCAGCAAAGACACATGGGGAAGAACCTGGGGATCAGCTAAAAAAGTCAGTCAGTGAAAAATCGTACAGATAGCAGCAGGACGTTGTCTGAGACAATGCCAGAAGACGAGCCCTTCTGGTTGGAGGGTGCTCAGGATATGCCTGGGGAACAACTGCCCTCTCAAAGCAGAAGTGACTTGAGTTACATGCATAATCTAGGCCTTTCGGGCCTTTCATCAACTGATAGTGCAAGACTCAAATGAGAAGAGACAGTTGCAAACACCCATTTAGACTCTGAACATGGAAGGTGCTATGGTGGGGGGCTAGCATGCCTGAAAAAGGGGGACTTCAGTTCTTAATCAAAGCTCCACTGTTAATTAAGGTATTCATTTCTACTTTCTACAAAAGGCCACCCAGCCACCTTCTTTTCTTGTAAAAATGCTACCATTTGAGTAACAAAGAAGAAAAGAAGCAGAATTTCTAATCCAGACCAGTAATTGCTTGTTGTCGTGGGGTGCCGTTAAGTCGATTCCAACTTAGAAAGACTCTGTGCCCAGCAGAGTGGAACCCTGCCTGGCCCTGCACCATCCTCACCATGGTGACACTTGAGCCCACTGTGGCAGAGGCTCCAGCGGTATCATAGTGACTCATGCAAAGGTCTGAAGTATTTCTCATGCTGAAAAAACTAAAGAAAAATTTCAAGCCCTGAGTTGAAATAATGGAGGATTCTATATATATACACGGAGCAGCACAGGGATTATCAAAAGAAGATGGGAGGAATCCACAGTCACTGTACCAAAAAGAACAGGTCACTGTTTAATCATTCCAGGAGGTAGTACGTGATCAAGAGCGTGTGGTTTTACATGAAGAAGTCCAAGCTACACTGAAGGCATTGTTAACAGCCAAGTTTCAGGAGTTGACAAAACTCCGATTAAGAAGTTTTAACACATGGTTGCAATGTCGGAAGCTCTCACTCATCGGTGTCAAGAAATTTGGAAGATGGCTACTGGGCCAACTGATCAAAAGAGATCCATATTTGTGCCCATTGCAAAGAAAGGTGACCCAATACGATGCGAAAATGATAGAAAAAAGTCATTAACAGTGCATGTAAGTAAAACTTTGTTGACTTCAGACACAGTTGCAACAATACATCAACAGGGAGCTGCCGGATATTCAAGTGCGGGTCAGCAGAGGACATGGAATGAGAGAGGCGATTATTGATGTCAGAGGGATCTTGGCTGAAATCAGAGAATGTCAGAGAGATGTTTACTTGCCTTTCATTGACTATGCAAAAGCATTCAACTGTGTGAAACATAACAAATTCTAGATAACGTTGTGGAAGTGAGAATTGTAGAACAGGTCATTGTGTTCGTGCAGAACGTGTACATAGACCAAGAGGCAGTCATTTGAACAGAGTGGGGGTATATTGTGTGACTTAAAATCAGGAAAAGTGTGTGTCAGGGTGGTATCTTTTCGCCACGCTCCTTCAATCTGAGCAAGCAAGCTGAGAAGCTGGACTTTAAGAAGAAGAATGCGGCATCAGGATGGGAGGAAGACTTATTAACTATCTGTGACACGCATAACCTTGGTTTCAGAAAGTGTGTTAGTCTGGGATGACTAGAGAGACAAATCCAGGGAGACTCATATGTGTATAAGAAAGAGCTTTATATACAAGAGTAATTGTATATTAAGAAAAATATCCCAGTCCAGTCCAGATCCAGTCCATAAATCTGATATTAGCCCATCTGTCTGATAAATTCCTCTTCAGACTCATGTAACACATGCAATGATGTAGAATGCAGGAATATCAGAGGCCAGTGGGTGGAAAGTCTTGTGGATCTAGTGGTAGTGGAAGCATCTTAGCCCTGGCGTGGATCTCCATGTGGCTCCTCCAGCTCTAGGACCCTGGCCCCACCAGTGCAGCTCCATGGGGCTTATCAACAGGAATGTGTAGCAGAGCATGTGTCTGGCCTCCAGTGAGCTATTTATCTCCTTCTCGCCTACAAATGAGGTCGGCAAACTGCGGTCTGATTGACGGGCTAGACTCCAACCCCTTCTCAACCTGACAGGAGATTATGTAACTGCCACAGAAAGCAAAGACGCCATGAAGCATTTATTGAGAAAGATCAAAGACACAGTCTTCAATATGAATTACACCTCAACATACAGAGAACAAATATTCTCACAAATGAACCAATAAGCAACATCCTGATAAACGAAGATGTTACCAAAAATGTCATTTTACTTGGACCCACAAGCTACCACAGGGAAGCAGCAGTTAAAGCAATCAAATTGCATATTACATCGGGTAATCCAACTGCAAAAGACCTCTCAAAAGTACTTAGAAGCAAAGTTGGCACTTGGAGGACTAGGGATCTGACCCAAGCCATGGTGTTTCAGTTGCCTCATATACCTGTGAAAGCTGGACAGTGAATAAAGAAGACCAAATAATTGATGCCTTTGAATTGTGGTGTTGGTGACGGATATTGAATGAGTGATATATTTGTATCATGGACTGCTAGAAGAATGGATACATTTTAAAATTTTTTGTAAGAAGTACAACCAGAATGCTCCTTAGAAGCAAGGTGGTGAAACATGGTCTCACATATGTGGGGCATGGTATCAGAAGGAACCAGTCCCTGGAGAGGGATGCCAAGCTTGATAAAGCCGGGGGGGGGGGATCATCAAAAAAGAGGAACACCCTGAATGCGATGGACTGACAGTGATGGCAACGATGGGGTCAAGCACAGCAGCGGCGATGAAGATGGCAGAGGACCAGGCAGGGTTCTGCTTTGCTGTATCCAGGTTGCCAGGAGCCCCTGACTCCAGGTACCTAACTCCAACAGCAAGATTCAGACGTCTGAAGTCTAGAGGTTTAAGGTGATCCACTTTTGTTGTTTTAAGTTTCTAAGTTTGTGCGAACTTGGGATAGCAGCCAGTAGAGACTACTACAGATACTCTCCTTGACAGCTGCATCATCAGCACGGAGCCTCTCACTTGGAGAACGATTGCGTCATAGTTGTCTATGATGACTTCGGCTAACTAGACAAACGATCACACGGCAGGAAAATCTATTGCTATGCCTTCCTCCAGGTATAGAGAACAGGACCCAATTAGAAACACATGAGGAATGACTGACAAAGTCATGATCAGAAATGTAAGAACTAAAAGTCCCGTTGAAAAAGAGAGGGGCGTTAGCAACAGGCTTTGAGGACGGTCTCAGAATACAGAACTGGCAGGTCCAGTCCCTGAGCTTGGCAAGACCCTTGGCAAGTGTGAGTGCAAGGGCTCTCTCCTGCGCTGCCCAAGCTAGCCTGGGTACAGACTCCTTTGCTGAGAACCACACCAAGGTCAAGTGTACTGAGCATTGCCCACCCCACCCCCCAATTAACCCTCCCGACACCTGCAGGAAGCAGGTACTATGCTCATCTCTGTATTAGGCAAGGTTCTCTAGAGAAACAAAATCAGGACAATTATGATTACATATACAGCGAGAAGGAATATATCAGCTACTTAGTCCACAATGCAGTACAGAGGGCTCAGCTCAACTCACTCTTGTGGAAGAGTTCATATATTGAAAGTCCTTCAACTCACTGAGGGGGTTTTGGTCCAAGGTCAAAGAAGCAGACAGCGGGAGTCTTCCTTCAGACAAAACAGACAGAGTTTGCCTGCAGGTAGACTGGGTCAGCACCAGTCAGCAATAGTCAGTAGCACAGGAGCTCAGTGAAGCAGGCCCGATGGGATATTGAATTCAAGCAATGCAAGGTGACAGGATCCACCCGCCTCAATCTCAAGCAAGGTAAGCACCAGCAGTGTGGTGAAGCAGGTCTTGAAGGAGTCTCAAGCTCTAGTAACACGATCCATGATCCATGGTTTGGGTTGCCCCAGAGGTAGTGCAGTACACAGGTTCTAGCAGAGAACTAGCTAAAGCAGCAGCATGTCGGTCTGATCACCAGAGAGCAAGAGAGACAGGGGCGGATCATGAAGGGCCATTTACTTCTTTGATCTCCAATCAAACTGTGTGTGACCTTATTAATCTCTGCCCACATGTTCCTATTGGCCACATTGGCACAATAAACCTCACCATCACAATCTCCATGAAAAAGAAAGCCAAACACCAAACCAGTTGCCACGGAGTCAATTCTGACTTGCGATGACCCCATATGGGCCGAGTAGACACACACTAGGCCTACTCTGTACTCCATTGAGTTTTCTACTGCCAGGCTTTTCTTCTGAGAGCCTCAAGGTGGGCTTGAACTGATGTACTTTCAGTTGGTAGCCAAGTATAAGCCATTTATGCCACTCAGGGGTGCCTCATCCCCACTGAAAGATGAGAAAATCATGGCACAGAGAAGTTGGCCCGGTGTGGGGACTCATGCTGTCCCCAGCTGATGCTGCAGCACACATGGTCCCACTGCAGCCCCCCCAGTGGAGTTGGTGAGACCCCTACACCTGAACTGGGTGTTTCCTATCTGTCACTGTGAGGCAGGGCACGTCTGAGCCTTGTCCCCTCACCTAAAGTGTGGTCAGGTGCCGACTCAGAGCTCCGTTTTTCAGCCAAGGAAATGGGGACCTGGGATTGGGGGCTGGGGAGACGGGGGCGAGGCAGATAAATCATTTCTGCAAGGCCACATAGTCGCAATGTAATAGAAGTGGGGTTCAAACCCAGGTCTGAAAAACTTTAAAGCTTCTGACCCTCACAAGGCACTGACTCCCTTCTAAACCACGGGCCACGTCTGTCTCAGTGTCCACAGTGCGACCCCAGGCAGGGCAGCCCAGCTCTGACCGAGCAGTGGCTTCTGGCAGACGGCAGCCTTTCCCAGGAGCCTCTGCCATCCCAGAGGGCGGGGATGGGGCAGGGCACAGATCCAGGCTGCGCACAAGGACCGGATACAGACGCCGTGAGCCCAGCGGGGAAAGCAATAATCTTTTCGTCTATTTGTGGCTCCTGGAGATTTGCCTCTCTCTGGGGAAATTACTCTGGGGTCACGGAGAAATTTCTGTGACAGCTAATAAAGTAACCTTTCTGTTTCTGGAACCAGATCCTGGAGGTCTGGACCCCTGGGGGTGGTGTGTGCATTGCATTCCCACCCCCTGTGCATACTGCCTGCTCCCCTGCGCCCCGCCCCCCGCCCGCTCTGTTAGATACCAGATGAACTGGAAGGGGGAAGGGAGCAAAGTTGAGAATGCTGAGCAGAAGAATCGCTCCCCAGACTTTGTTGTTTGCAGACACGGGGCCTAGGGAACATGGTTTTTCCACTGGGCCTGAGGTGACTTCAGTGTGCTTGACTCAGGGGCCCCAACTTCAACCTTCAACTCAGCCAGCTGTGGAGCGGAGGTGCCCAGAGTGGGGCCAGACCATGGGGGTGAGAGGCTGGGTGAGGCCATGTGGTGGATCTCAAACAGTGGGCCGTGTGGCTGCCGACGCATTGGGGTGCCGGCCCTGGCTCTGTCCACGATTGTAGGCAAGTCTCTTCTCTTCGCCAAGACTCACGCTCCTCTTCTGTCAAACACCCTCACTGCCGTCGAGCCAATGCCGACTCAAAGCAACCACCTGTGGGGTCCCAACACTGTCACGATTGACGGCAGCAGGAAGCCCAGTCTTTCTCCCTCAGAGCTGCTGGTGGTTTTGAACTGCCGGCCAGGCCGATTGCAGCCCAATGCGTAACCATGACACCACCAAGGCTCCGGCATCTGTATATGGGAAAGTAACTAGACCGGTTGCTGAGGCTTCCCAGGCAGCACCAGGGTTGCCCGTTAGGAAAAGCACCGAAGAGGCCACCTGGGTTTGTGGCAGTGAAGCGGGGAGACACCTCTTGAAGCTTCTCAGGAGATGGCATGGATTGGAGGTGGCTCTGGAGAAGGTTCTCCTGCTCCTCAACCCTACCCCGACCCCCCCAGACACACAGCTCCCTGGCTGTGCCCGTCACAGAGCAATGAATCAGGTGGCATTCGGGCCTAGCACGGTGCCTGTCACAAAGCACCAAAGACGCTGTCTTTATTTAACGTCTGGTTTTGGTAGTCGTAGGATATGATCCTTGCCTTAACGAGTTTATAGGACAATGGAGGGGTGGGGGTGGGGGAAGCAGCCCCAGACAGATGGTTAGGAACAGCAGCACGATGGGCTGTGCGTGGCGGGAGGACGCCAAACGCCACGTGTGCGAGGCGGGTCCAAAAAGGCTTGAGGGCAAAGGCCGTCATTCGATTTCACTTCCATTTTCCCATGAATGCTCTGCCGGGCACAGGGGCTGTCACAGAGGCGCTGGTTTTTTCCCTGAGCCTCGATGGCCGTGGCTGGGTTCACCGGGGAGGGTCCTGGCCTCGATGGGTGCACTGGGGAGGGAGGGTGGTGCAGGCTTAGAGGTCAGTGGTGAGATTGTGTTTCGGAGACAGACCACACAGAAGAAAAAGAAAACAACCCCCCAAAACCCCCACCCCCATCCCTCCTGGAAACACTGTCAACTTTCCCTGAAATGTGCTCCCTGGCAGGATCCCTGGAATGGGCCCAGGACAAAGGTGGCAGGGTGGTGGCCGAGGCGCCGCTTCTCCCGTGGTGCCATCGCTCTGCCTCTGGGCCCAGCTAAGCCTCCATAACGAGCAAAGGGGCAGGAGCCCAGAGACGGGCTCCATTCATTCCACAACCCGTCTGGCTGCTTCAAACACTAGCAAGTCACGTGGGTACTCTCTGGGTGAAGAAACTGCCAAGCACGGAGCGCTTCAACGTCTTCAACCCTCAAACCCAGGGGGGACTGCCCTCTAAGGAAGGTCGTGAGGGTCGGAGAGGTCATGCCACTTGGCGAGGCTGTGAGTGGTGGAGCCAGGGGGTGCCTGTGCAGGCCACAGAGCACGTTCATTCACAGGTTCATTTCTTCTTCTTTTTAAAATACTTTTATTGGGGACTCTTACATCTCTTATCACAAGCCATACATTCATCTAATGCGTCAAGCACATTTGCACATATGCCTCCATCATCATTTTCAAAGCATTCTCTTCCCACTTGAGCCCTTGATGTTAGCTCCCCATTTCTCCTCCTACCTCCCCCAGCCACCCTCTCTCACGAACCCTTGATACGATAGATTATTTTTTCCATATTGTACATTGTCCTCCATCATTGCTCCTCACCACTTTTCCATTATTTGTCCCTCTGGGAGAGGGATTCTAGATTGATCCTTGTGATTGAGTCTCCCTTTCTCTCCCCACATCCCCTAATCCTCCTGGTGTCTCTACTCTCCTTGTTGGCCCTGAGGGGTTTATCTATCCTGGATTTCCTGTGCTGTGGGCTCTTATCTGTAGCACTGTGCATTCTCTGGTCTAATCTGATTTGTAAGGTAGAATTGAGGTCATGATCAGGTGGGAAGGAAGCACCAAAGAGCTAGAGGAAAGTTGTATGTTTCATCGGTGCTATACTGCACCATGACTGGCTCATCCCTTCCCTGTGACCCTCTGTGAGGGGATGTCCAGTTGTATACAGATGGGCATTGTGTCTCCTTTCCATGCTTCCCGCTGTTCACATTGGGTATGATTTTGGTCTGGGTCTTAGACTCCTGATGCCTGATCCCATTGCCACCTCATGATCACACAGGCTGGTGTGCTTCTTCCATGTGGGCTTTGCTGCTTCTGAGCTAGATGGCCATTTGTTTATCTTTAAAACTTTAAGACCCCAGATGCTATATCTTTTGATAGCCGAGCACCATCAGCTTTCTTCACCACATTTGCTTATGCACCCATTTTGTCTTCAGCGATTGTGTTGGGAAGGTGAGCATCACAGAATGCTGGATTGTTGGAACAAAGTGTTCTTGTGTTAAGAGAGTACTTGAGTCGAGGTCCAATGTCCATCTGCAACCTTAATTCTTAACATATAGATATGAGTACATAGTTCTATTCACCTCTCGTTATATATGTATTTACATATGTATATGCCTGTATTTAGACCTCTATAAATGTCCTTTGCCCCTGGTTCTTTCCTCTATCTCCTTCTACTTTCCTCTTGTCCCACCATCATGCTCGGCCTTCATTCGGGGTTCAGAGGGTTATTTCTGGTGACTCCTTTAATCCCAAATGTTTTCCTCACTGAGATCATGGTGTGGTGAAATGGGAGAACTGCAGCTTGATTCCCAGGCTCACCACCTGCAAGTTCTCTGCTCCGACGGACTCTGCCTCCACCTCAGAGGAGGGCAAACTTGACCTAACTTGGAGAGGCGGGTAGTGGTGGAGGTGCTGGTGCCTGACTCTCATCATGGTTTGGGCTCATAACAATGGACCTCAGATGAAACAAGCCCCTCCAGGAGATAACCTACGGCTGGGGCAGGGGTTACAGAAGAACTAGGCACGAACACAGTGCTTAGGGGAGGGGGCGGGGTGTCACCAACACTTCTCTTTCTGCTTCCTACTTGGGCCCAGGTCAGGTCTCACACTGAATGCTCCCAGTGGGTGAAGGGTGTCTGCTGGGGAGATGGGGGTGGGCAGAGGGGTGGCACTCACCTGGCTCCTGACTCAATTTCCCTGGTAGGACCGGTGGCCTATCTTGGGCCACTCTTCCCTGGGGGTTGGGGGTGCAGTGAGCCCAACCTTTTATGGTCCTGCTCAGTATTCTGAATTCAGGTCCTGAGGGTTCTCATCATCCTCATACCCGAATCCCCACAGCCATAGCTTCACCGTAACCCCTCCCTCCTCTGAGACTTCCCAGGTCTAGTCTAGGAATGGGCCAGTCCTCTGTCTCCATCCACCACACCCAGTTCCATTTTCTTTCCCCGTCTAGCAGCCAACAAGTTGTCCCAGTCTTGATGGGCACCTGGAGATTGAAGCCAGTGTCCCAACCAGCAAGGGGGTCTGATTCTTTCTCACTGGGGAAGGTGGATGGGCCTCAGTGAGCATCCTGGGCTGTCTGTGCCTGTGGGCCTGGTCTCGTGCCCGCGAGGGGCTCAGAGGTTCCTGGATGCCACAGTGACCAGTGATGTTTCCCCAGGGGCTGCTGCAGTTAGGTGCCTTCGAGTTGTTTCTGACCCATAGCAACCCCACGCACCACAGAAATTAAAAGATGGCCCAGTCCTGTGGATCCTCACAACTGTCCCTATGCCTGAGCCCATGGTTGCAGCCATTCTATCAGCCCCCCACGTTGAGGGTCTTCCTCTTTTCTGCTGCTCCTCCCCTTTACCTGACTACATGGCCGAAGCACAGGAGATGGAGTCTCACCGTCCTTGGCTCTAAGGAGCACTCTGGCTGTACTTCTATCCAGATAGATTTGGTTAGGCTGCTGGTTCAAAAAAACAAAACAAAACAAATCCCCTCTCACTCCCATCAAGTCAATGCAGACTCATAACCCCCTGGGGGTTAACTGTGTACAGGAGTAGAAAGCCCAGGCTTTCTCTGGAGGAGTTGCCGGTAGCTTTGAACGGTTGATCATACGGATTGCAGCCCAGCCCATAACCATTGCACCACCAGGGCTCCTGGGCAGCTTGTTAGGCTTTGGGAAATCTCTCATTTCCCTAGAGGACAAGCAGGAACTAAAGACAAGCAGGGACAATGTTGCTCGATGGCACCTGCCCCAGCCCCGAGACCCTCAGCACTGGCCTGTGCCCAATAATTGCGGCATTAAGTGCAAAGAACGCAAACAGTCCCCGGAGAACTCCACAGCCAGGGCACTTGGTGAACCAGCCCAAGTTCACTTTTAAAAACACAGCCTGGTCTGACGTCCTCCTCGAGTTACTGCTCTAAGAGTTCAAGGCTACTTGGGTTTCATGGGAAGGAATGCAAAATACCAAACACCTGGGGGGAGAAAAAAAAAGGTACTAGCAATCATTTTGTTTATTTAATTTGCTATCTGAAAATATTTGCATAAATGAGCTTTCCAGTACAGTCTGGGGTCCTGGGGAAAGGTATTGTTTTACCTTTAGGCACGCAGTCCATCCATCCATCTGATCGTGTTTATGTCTAAAGACCCGATGGAGACCACAAGGCAGGCAACAGCCAGCCCGTGCGCTGGGGCCTTACCCACACATATCTTTCAATTGCTCCTGACTCCGTGTTTGTAAATATTTTATGTAAACCAGATGGATTTCTAGAGTATGTGCATGGGAATCTGGTTTTATTCTTTAACAACATGCACTGTAAAATGCTTCGGCAGAATGATCTCTCCATTTATTTGAGGGAAAAAAAAAAACCCATCACCTTTCCCCACCCCCTTGGATGGCTTCTGCAACGGCAAGACATCAAGAACACGCTTAAGAAAAACACACGCTGGTAGCATCTGCTCTGAATTGACTCTTGGGTCCAAACCAGGGCTTCCAGATAGTTCATTCTGGTTTGACCTTTGCTGAGACTTGAATTTCCACCCCAGAGCTGATGACTCTATATGCCAACCAGATTCTTATACATTTAAGAGTTACCTGTGCGCGGGGGGGGGTTGGGGGGGAGCTTGCTAACATGTAGCAGTGGCATCACTAGGAGAGTGTCACTAGTGTTGTGACTCATTGTGTCATCCTGCCCCCACCCATGGCTCCGCCTAGACCAGACCATCTAGAGTCTATACAATGAAAACAAGAGACAAACTCACTGCTATCAAAGTTGAGGCCAACTCATAGCCGCCCTATAGGATCTGGTAGAAGGGCCCCTGTGAGTTTCCGAGACGGTGACTCTTTATGGGAGTAGACAGTCCTCTCACATACTTTGGACAAATGATCGGAAGGGACCAATCCCTGGAGAAGGACATCATGCTTAGGAATGTAGAGGAGTAGTGGGGGTGGGGGGCAGGGAGAAAGACCCTTCAGGAGATGGAATGAAGGACACAGTAGCCACAACAAGGGGCTTGGATAGAACGATGACTGGGGGGCCCTTGGGTGTTTTCTTCTCTTGCACATGGGGGTCGCGGTGAGTAGGAACTACGTCAATGGCACCCGACACCACCGCCACCGCCACCTCTGGTGACACACAGGCATTCGGGATCTTCACAGCTCTTCCAGCGTTTCTCACACTGAGCGTGGGAACTGGCCTCGGAGGAAAGCTCTCCATGAAGCTGCAGGACAGAATCACCTGAGAGCTTGGACAGCCTCCAGGTCCAGGTGGCACCCCAGCTGGACTCCCCTGACCCCAGCCAGCAGCATATTTTGGAGTTCTTCAAGCAGTTCAAGTGTGCAAACAGGGTGGAGAACCACTTATCTCAAAGGCTTTGGGGTCACTGGGAGGTCCCTGGGTGGGGGCAGGATGACACAATGAGTCACAACACTAGTGACACTCTCCTAGTGAAGCCGCTGCTACATGTTAGGAAGCCCCCTTCCCCGCAGGTAACTCTTCAATGTATAAGAATCTGGTTGGCATGTAGATTCATCAGCTCTGGGGTAGAAATTCAAGACTCAGCAAAGGTCAAACCAGAATGAACCAGTTGGAAGCCCTGGTTTGGACCCAAGAGTCAATTCAGAGCAGATGCTACCAGCGTGTGTTTTTCCTAAGCGTGTTCTTGATGTCTTGCCGTTGCAGAAGCCATGCAAGGGGGTGGGAAAGGAGGTCTTGCTCCACAGGACCTCTGGCATACCAGATGAAGGATGGAGGCTCCGCCCAGCATTTCAGGCCAGGTGCAAGCCTCAGTCCTGAGTCACCTGTGTCTTCTCTTCCCGACACACCTGAACGGTGTGACCCAGAGCCACGTAGCAGAGTGTCTGAGCCTCAGGCATCGTACTCTGAGATGTTTCAATCCTCTGTCTTGTTAGCCCAGATCCTAGATTCCTCCCTCCCATCTCTGCCTTTCCCGTCTTCCTCTCCCTCCCTCCCATCACCAGCTAGAGGACTCTTAAACCACAAATCTCATCCTGTGCCTCCTCTGCTCAAAAGCCCCCAGAAAATTTGGAGACACCGGGCTCTCCTGCCGTGCCAGAAGAACACCGGCATGGCCCGTGGGAAGCCGGTATCTCAATACTCTTGACAGCTCCCATCCCATGCAGCGATTCTTTCCCAAAGCTTTCCCAGGAGAAATGAAAACCTGAATGCTCGAACGCTCATAGCCACCTTATTCAGAATAGGCCGGACTGGAAACTCCCCAAATGCCCGATCCATCAGCCGCGGTCTTTTCAAACTGTGAGTACATGGCAACAGCATGGGCCAACCTCGGCGCATTCGGCGGAATGCAAGCCCAGGCTCGGGGACCGCAGAGCGCAGCGCTCCCTCCATGGCGCACAGCCAGAAGAGCCGAGTCTCCAAAGGTGGAAGGAGGCCCTGGGATGAAGGTGCTCAGTTGATCAGTGCGTTCACCCAAGAGCGCTTCGTCGGAAAGGTCTAAGGTCTCTGCCAAACCCTCAGCCTTGGCAGGCCCCAGGGAGCACAAGTCTGCGCTGAGCTCGGGGCTCACCATGACTCAGAGACAACAACGCGGCAACCCGCTACAGAGATGGAAGACAAGCCATTGGTTGACTGGGGTTGGGCCAGAAATGGGGTGTGACCGGAAACGGGCACGTCTGATTGTGGTGGGGGTTGCATAACTGTATCTATTTGCTGCAAGGTCATGGAAATTGGACCTCAACAAAGCCCACTTCCCGTGAGCTCTTGGCTGCCATTCAGTGCCCCACCAGATGCGGATGCGCTGTCATTTCCAGGGCCATCTTGCGCGAGGCCCAGGCTCCACAGAACCCCCACCTTGCCCCAAGCGCAGACTCAACCCCTCATCTGGCATTCTTTGCTTACCATTGCCAATGTCTCCACCTGGCTAACCGCCAGCTTTCAAGACTCAACCCAAATGACACTTCTGGGAAGTACGCACCGCCCCCTCTATTACAATGCTTATCAAGAACGCATCGGATCTGCTTGCACACCTGGCTCTCTGCTAAGCAGTGCCTTCAAAACTTAGGCTGCAACCATGAATGGGTTACGAAACCAGCTTTGCATGCTACAGCCAGCACTCAGAAGAAGAAGAAGAAGAAGAAGAAGAAGGAGGAGGAGGAGGAGGAGGAGGAGGAGGAGGAGGAGGAGGAGGAGGAGGAGGAGGAGGAGGAGGAGGAGGAGGAGAAGGAGAAGGAGAAGGAGAAGGAGAAGAAGAAGAAGAGAATGGAAGATGCAATGCATGGTACCTGCAAGAACAGCGTTTCGTGAAACTGTTGGCTGATCTGTGTGTGTCTGATAGACCGCAGCCTCCAACAGCGGGAAGCAAACATCAGGAAGAAGTTCAAACAAATAGCGGCCATCCATTCCAGGCTACGAAATCTCACACTTATCAGCCAACACAGAAATGTCCAATGCAGTTTTGAAGAGTTACGATATGGGACATTCAAATAACCCCTAATTCCTCTCTTATCCTGCCTTGAGACATGCTCTCAGAGGAGATGGTCTCTGCAGAAGGACATCAGGCCTGGCGAAGCAGAGGGTCAGTGAAGAAGAGGAGGGTTTCCTGGGGAGACGAGTAGACTCAGGGGCTGCCACAAGGGGCTCACACGTCACAGTGACCGTGAGCATGGCGTGCGGCTGGACAGTTGTACATCGGATCTAGGTGAGCAGGAACCAACTGGATAGCACCCAATAGCAAGAACCTCACATAGCATCACATGGCTCTCTGCTAAGCAGTGCCTTCAAAACTATCTGGCTCTTTGCATTTACGACCATAGTAAAAACCCTTTTTTACTATTTTGTATTGTGTACGTCTGGCAGCCCTGGATACAGGACAAGGTGAGAGTGACATGGACTGTGTCGAGCTTAGCTGGCCTGGGGGTCACAGCCATGTGGGATCAGGAGGAGATGAGCCAATAAACAAGGTGAGCAAGGGCTTACTTGTATTGATTTCCTGATCTATAGTGACAGTTTCACTTTGATGTGTTGACAAGCATGCACAATGGTTCACTACAGATCAGTAAGTAAGCATAAGTAAGTCTCTGCTTACACTGCTTCTTATTCTTCGATAAGCTGACATTGCGCAGTGGTTATGTCATGATGTAGATATTTTCTAAGAGACGAGTCAAAAAGAGTTGTGATTAGGGCCAGTTCATGCATTCGTGGGCTTGGGCCAGACGAGCAGGCTAAACAGGTCTCTGTGCTCAATGGATGGTGGCCGACAGGTCCTCTCAGGAATGCACTTGTCCGAGTCTCACTTAGAATACCTTCCCCAAAAGGACCGATTAATACCTTGGTTTCTAAGGGGACTGGCTGGCGAGTTAAATTCTGGGCACAGAGGTCAACTCAGAGGTTATGGTGACTATTTCTTGGGATTCCCCCCAAAATCTTCATAGATTTCCTCCAAGAATGCAGGATGTTTTCAGGGACTTATCATGAACTTTGAAAAGTGCTTCTACTTGATGACTGCATTGGTGAGAAAACATCCAGGAGAGCTACACCAAGGAATAAATTTTTCCGTCCGAGCAATGGATGTACTTGCTCCTTCTCCCAAGGTAGTAAGGGTTATCTTATGAAAATTCCATTGGGTAACCTTTCTGTTTCTGCCCCAGAACCCTAGCCCTGCCCTTTTGGACTTCTGTTTGTTCCCTAAACTCAAAGAACATGGGCAATGAACAGGCTTTGAGTCCTTTGGGAATGTTGAGACTGCTTTGTCTTGATGTGTGTAAGTCTAAGAGGACAGGCTTCCTTTCGGGAAAGGTTATTGCTAGTTTCCTGTGCACAATAAAACAAACTACCTCCTGCTCCCGTGCTGTTCTCACCATCATGGTCATGTATGTTTGAATCCCTTGTAGCAGCCACAGTGTTAATCCAGCTCACCGAGGGTCTTCCTCTTTGTCACTGCCCCTCTACCTTACCAGGCGCCCTGGTGGTGTAATGGTGATGCATTGGGCTGGGATGCATATGGTCAGGAGTTCAAAACCACCAGCAGCAAATCAGCAGAACGGCTGGGCTTTCTACTTCTGCAAACAGTTACAGTCTGGGGAACCCACAAGGGTCACGATGAGTCAGCATTAGATCTAAGCATGATTGTCCTCCAGGGACTGATCTCTTCTGCAAACATGCCCAAAGTACTTGATGAAGTCTCACCAGCCTCGCCTCTGTGGAGCTCCCTGGCTGTTCCAGCAGCTCTCCTGCTCCTCACTCTGTCCAGTGAGGTGTGCAAATGTTAGTAGCTATGTGTTGTCTGCAGCCCGATCATCTCTGCACCTCATCCGGCAGTTTGCATGCGTGTGCTCATAATGTCATGGTCATTTGTTGCTCCCAGGTAGATCCAGACTCGTGGAGGCCCCGAGTTGACAAAGTGGAACTGCTTTCAAGGCTGCCATCTTTGGGAAACCGATCACCAACGTGCCTTAGGTGGTCTCAAGTCACCCACCTTTTGGTTACTAGTTGAGCACTGTACCATCTGTGACACCCAGGGGCTCTGCTCTCATAATATGTGGCACATCTCTTGTGTGTGTGTTTTCAAGCCCTGATTGGATCGTTGGCCCTTTAAGAGAAGGAGCCGTTTCCTAGCTGTCTTGAGGACACTCACACACAGCTATACATCCGGTGCTGTGTCACCACACAGCCTGAATGCAAGAAACACTGGTTGATTCAAGAAAGCCAGGAAGAAGGTAAGCACATGAGTTATAGGCTGAGCCTGACATGGCAGAAGGTCTATCAGCTTGTGCTCAGTTTCATTTCCCTCCATAAATCTCCACCTGGTGGCCCAGGCTTTCAACCTGAACACCCCCCCCCCCCATCACCACTGGCTGGGTCTTTTGTGACACCCAGTGAGTCACAACATAGCCATGCTCCATGGTCTGGCTAATCCCCCCATTGGTCCTTGCTTGCTCTCTCCTCTACTCAGTGGCCAAGATCACCAAAATCATGAGATGCCGTTGTCAGGTGACATGGAGCTGATTCAACTCCTAGAAGAAAACGATGTACAACAGAACAAACAAAACCCTGCCCTGTCCTGCCCCAACCTCACAGTTGTGACCATGCTGGAGCCCACTGTTACCGTCCCGGTGCTAATCCATCTTGTCAAGGGCCTTCCTCTCGGTTCACTGCTCTTCTGCTTTATTAAGCATGGTGTCTTCTCTAGGGACCATCTCTCCTGATAACGTGTCCAAGATTCAAGAGACAAAGTCTCATCATCCTTGATGCTGGGGGGCATGCTGGCTTCCAAGACAGATGTTTGTACTTTCAATGTTCTTCGCCGGGACCGCAATTCAAATGCATCAGTTCTTTGTAGGTCTTCCTTGTTCAACATCCAACGTTCACACGCTGACTGGTGGCATCGTGGTTACACACAGCGTGGCTAACCACCACAGAGATAAGCACTTCGAAACCCCCGGCCACTCTGGGAGAAATTGAGGCTTTCTACTCCTATAAAGATGTTCATCTTCAAAATCCACGGGGGCAGTCCTACCTTGTCTTTTAGGGTCACTGTGGGTCAATGATGAGATAGGCATCTGGCCCCAGTCCCTCTCTGAGCCTTATGAAAAGCGGGTGGGGAGTGGTCAGGAGATGGGGAGAGGCACATTTCAAGCCCCAAGGTCTAATGCCCAGTTTTACTTGCTGGCCTTCCTAGGAAGAAAATTACCCCTGACTTGTCTGCACAAACAGGTTTGCAGAGTCAGATCGGGAATGTTTTATAAAGATCACCCTCCTCTCCACATTACTTAAAATGTTATCATCTAAATTAGTCCGGGCTTCTTCCAAAAAAAGGTTTTTACTAGCAGGCATGTCGTGAACAATTTCCCCGAGTGAAACCTTCCAGGGTATAAAATTATAGGCCCGAGCCTCTCCCTCCCAAGTATGGGTGGGGGCTTGGTTCGCACTGGGGAGGTATCTGCTTGCTTCTGGCCGACTCCAGGAACCACAGGGCTCTCAGGGAACCTTAGGGATCATCTGGCCAATGGTGATTAA
Organism: Tenrec ecaudatus; assembly: GCF_050624435.1. NCBI lineage: Eukaryota > Metazoa > Chordata > Mammalia > Afrosoricida > Tenrecidae > Tenrec > Tenrec ecaudatus. Next base: position 192,847,769 of record NC_134531.1, read on the forward strand.
ACCTTTCCAAAAAACCAGTAAGCGCCTCTCTTTAAATGGAAAGCATCTTGCAAAGGCTGGTGTATAAGGATCAGAGTGGAACAGCTCTGGCCCAAGGGCACATAGGATTGAAAGCCGTGCCCTCCTGCGGCTTCTCAACTCCCCTGCTGCCCCTCCCCTTTCCTGAGGCCCCTCTGGCACGCCCTAGAGCTCAGCAGAGCACAGTGGGAGAACCTCTCATCTACTCTGACGTCCCTGATGGCAGAATACATGGCGACCCCATAACCAGGGTAGAACTGCCCCGGCGGGTTTCCACGATGATAACTCTTTATGGGAATAGAAAGGAGCAGCCGGTGGTTTCAAACTACTGACCTGGAGGTTAGCAACCTAACAAGTAACCACCACAAGATTACGGCTCCCTCAGTGTTGGAGTGGAATCGATGGGGGTGAGTTTTGATGGCACCAGTGAATGAGCACGGAACAATTAGCCCCAAAATGGTCTCATTCGAATCTGCCCTGAGGTACTTCCAAGGAAAGGCCTGGCCATTTGTTTCCATTAAAAACAAAACTTGCATAAGCAAGTGTGGTGAAGAAGGCTGATGGTGCCCGGCTACTGAGAGATATAGCGTCTGGGGACTTAAAGGCTTGAAAGCAAACAAGCGGCCATCTAGCCCAGAAGCAACCGAGCCCACACGGAAGCAGAACACCAACATGGGTGATCGGGAAGGGCAGAGGAGACCAGGTCTCAAACAACAAAGGCGAGGGGTGGGGGGAATCACATCACTGTGAATGAGGGGAGTGCGTGATGGGGACCCAATGCCCATCTGTAGACAGCCGGATATCCCTTGCAGAGGGGTCGTGGGAAGGAGATGAGTCACTCAGGATTCAGTGTAGCAACAATGAAACTAAAAACCTTCCTCTAGTTCCTGAACGCTTCCTCCCCCCATTTATCATGATCCCAATTCTGCCTTGCGGACCTGGTTAGACCAGAGGATGCACAGCGGTGCAGTAGGGATCTGGAAACACAGGGAATCTAGGACGGATGAACCTCTCAGGACCTGTGGTGAGAGTGGCGACACCAGGAGGGAAGGGGCTGTAGAAAGGGAGAACCGATCTTGGAGATCTATGTGTAACCTCCTCTCTGGGGGATGGGCGATGGGAAAGTGGGTGAGGGGAGACGCCGGGCAGTGTAAGATAAGATAAAATAATTATTTGTAAACTATTAAGGGAGCGGAGGAAGGGGGAGCGGGGAGGGAGGAGGAGGGGAAAAAAAGGAAACCGAGTTGATTCCAGGAACCCAAGTGGAAGGCGAATTTTGAGAATGACGAGTGCAACGAATGTATAAGGGTGCTTTGCTCAATTGATGTATGTATGGATTGTGATGAGTTGTATGAGCCCCAATAAAAAGATTTATTAATGAAAAAAACCAAGATAAATCTCAAGCCTGTGCTGATTCCGACTCATAGCAACCCTATAGGACAGGCGATAAATCTTTACAGTGTGCCACAGTGTTCTCCTGCAGAGCTGCTGGTGTGTTTGAACCGGCGACCTTTTGGTTAGCAGCCCAGGTTCAAGCTCTGCGCCATCGGGATGGAAAGCCCCATGGAGCACAGCTCTACTCTGACACACATGAGCTGCGGTAGAGGGCAAGGGGGCTGGCGGGGGTTGGGGCTCTTCTGGACCCTCGCCTCCCTTTTGGGTGAGATGAGGAGCTGGGACCTTCAGACAGTGGCCTGGGAAGGTCGCATCCAAAGCATCCACTTGACTCCCGGACACTCACTTTCCAGCACCCCAGGTTGCCGCTCTGCTTCCTGTAGTTGCTGGGAATTTAAGGGCCTCAAGGAGACATTTAATAGCCCTGGTGGTATCATGGGCAATGTACAGAGCTGCTAACCACAAGGTCGGTGGTTCGAGCCTACCCACCTCTGGCTCTGCAGGAGAAACAGGAGACTGTCAGGATTGAAATCTGTCTTGCAAAGGCTCAAGTCTCGGGAACCCGCAGGGGCAGTTCTACGCTGCCCATAGGGTGGCTCTGAGTCGGAATTGACTCGATGGCAGTGTGTTTGGTTTTGCTTTGAGAGATTTAAAGCAGCTTCTGTATCCGTGTGGTCCCAGAGGACCGTCACCTGTCCCCCTGCACCCACTGGGACCCGTGTGGCTTGTAGCCGTTGGGCAGGCCTCCGCTGAAATGCATGTTCTTACTCAGTCCCACCTACAGTGTTTCACTCCGACCCGTGGAAGTCACAGAGGTGGTGCCCATGCGTAAACACTTGCCACACGCCACCGTGGCCCAAAATGGCAGAGGAACCCTGGAGCGAAAGTGAGTAGAAGCCAGAGTACTCCACCACACTGGATCCCAGAGCACCCTTGCTCCGGAGGGAGAGTCAAGACCGGCCATGCGCAGGTCACATGGCAAGCATCACTGGGTTTTCTTCTTGAGAGAACCCAGCCTCCCACACTCCTAAGACGTGCCGGCCGGCCGCGGGATCAGAAAGGATGCATGCATCCTGGTGAGACTGGGTTCTTTCCCTTAGTATAAACCACCAAGAGTCCCCTGCGTTGCTGTGTGTGCTGCGAGCTTGCTCCTTTGAACAGTTTTGTTTGTTTGTTTCAGGCTATTCTATTAGATGGATCTATTACAGTTTGTCACCTGGGCATTTATTGAAGGCATTTGTTTCCAGTTTTTGATGACTGGGAAGATTGCTACTATGAGCATGTGTGTTTAATTTTAGGGTACACATACGCTTTCATTCCTCATCAGGAAGTGCCCAAGGGAGAGACGACTGGGCCATCTGGGAGGAACACATAGTCTCAACATTCTCCCATGCAAGGGTTCATGGCTTTGAATAGCTGCCCTTGTGGCTAGCAGTCCACTGCCCAGCACCACCAAGACTCCTTAAACAAACAAAACCTGAGTACATACTTTACCTAAACATACAACCGGCCAATAAACCTATTTTTAATTACATTGATTTCCAGTTACAAGATAAATTTTGACCAACCCCAAACAAACAGACAAACAAACAAACAAACAACTTCCCAGTAAAGATATGGTTAACAAGTAGTTAATGTAAAGGACATAGGTCCTCACATATAGGAATCTTAAAATGTTTAAGATTTAGTTACACATGTGATCATATGCCCTGGTGGCATAGTGGTTAAGCATTGGGCTGTTAGCCATAAGGGCAGTAGTTCAAAACCACCAGCTACTCCACGGGAGAAAGACAGAAGGGCTCTCTACCTCCACAAGTCTCAGCAAGTCCCAGGAGCAGTTCTACTCTGTCCCATTGGGCTGCTAGGAGTCGGCTCAATGGAGCTGAGTCTTGAGAACAACAAAAAAGTAACCTAAATTTCTAAAATATTATTTAATTTTTTAAAAGGTGAAGAGAATAAAAAAGAAAAGGGGGAAACAGAGGAAAATTGATACAGATGAGGAAAATAAAAAGTATTGCTACAAAATCACAACAATATATATTTTTAACAATCTTTATTGTAGTGAAAGACACACCTTTCCCCCAAGTCTGTGCACCTCAGAAGGCAGTGGTTGCCTCTCGCTAAGGCCTCCCCAGAGGATCCTGCGCTCCTCCTGTCACATCGCCTCAGAGCCACAGTGCGGGCATCCAGGCAGGAATTAAATTACCTTCCTTTGCAATGTTCCTTGAGTTATGGGAACAAAAAGAAGGCTGAAGGGCACAGATCACGGCTGTTGGGTGGATGGGGGAAGGTTTCCTAGTGAAATTCTGGTAGGGTACCCCATCGAGTTGGTTCCGACCCATGGAGACCCAAAGCAGCACAGAATGAAGCACTGCCCAGTCCGGCCCCACCCTCACAGCTGTTCCTATGGCTGAGCCCCATGGGCTGCCCTTACAAAATGAACAGGTGCGCTGTCATCATGGGAACAGTTCCATGGTGCAATTTTCCTGGGCTTTTCCTTACCAATGTAGTGCTCAATGACAAAACAACCCAACACGTCTTCAGTCTAAATCCTGGACTCACCCTGTGTCTTCTGAGGTCATCATCCAGAGAAACAGCCGCCATCAACTTCTAAGCTGACCTCTCTTCTGCCTTGATTTGAACTGCCCAGCACCTCCCCTCGGGGATCACTGTTGTGATTGCGCTATTTTTTAAAGGCACCATAACGAGACAAAAATAAGTGTATTCCTGAGAGAACTTGCCTGCAGCTACGCACTGATCACAGAGACATGTTTAAACACAAATTGGTATAAAACTCCCGAGACCAGTTTTGCAATATCCGAGGCTACAAAACAAATAAGCAAGCAAACAAAATAACTGCATCGCCTTTGATCTTGGGAATGTATCCCAAAGAAAGAAAACGTTTATGGAAATACTCTCTGTAAAAGGGAACAATTCAAAGTCAACCGCAGTATCTTACAACAGGAGACTGCTTCCTGAAAGGATCTTTCCTCCACTGCAGGCCTGGGTAAAAGCTGTAGGAAAAGGCTGAGGAACACGTTGAGAGAGAAACAGGACAAACGTGCTTGTGGACTGTGATTATGGTGATGAGAATCATCATGACAATGATTAACAAAGACAATGAAGCCTAAGAATGAATGACTGAGGGTGTAGAATCACACAGGATCCTTCCTTCCTTCCCCCTATTTTCCAAATGCAACTTTATTGCTACTGTTCTTTTTAAAGAGTATATATTGAAAGGAAAACAAACCAACCCAAACCCACAGTTCATTCTGAGGATGCATAGAAAGGGGGAGAAAGTGGTGAATGGTGAGTGGGCTGGGAGAACACTGACTGGACTCCTGGGCCCCTTAGAACAAGGAGGTGAGAGGAGGAAATATCCCAGCTTGGGCAATAGGAGCCCTGGTGCCACAGTGGGTTACGTGTTGTGTGTCCAGCTGCCAATCCCAAAGCGAGCAGTTGGAAGTCCAAAAGCACACAACCAAATCAACATGAAGGGGCGAGGATGTAGAGGGGACCCCAAACCCACCTGCAAGTGTACTTCGGCCATCCCTCTTACAAGGGCCTCATGGAGTGGATGATAAGTCAGGGTGCAGTTTGGCACTGATGAACCACATACCTATCCTCTAGTTCATAAATATTTCCTCCCCTTACTATTGTGGTTTTTCCTGGCTTTACCTCGTTAATCCAGTTAGATTTGCATACGTTCATTTATATGTTTAAGATGATGTGGTTCATGAAGTCAGGGTAGGTAACCCTTCAGAAACAGTAACGGGAGTAATGGTCCCCTGAGGGTACGGGAAGGGAGAGTGGGTGGGGACAGGCGAATGGGGAGCTGAAGGCAATGATGATTGTTATACGGATCTTTATCCTCATAACCTCAGTCAACGGATTGTGAAGGGATATATTGGATTGTGTAAGATATGTCAATAAAACTATTATTAATTTTTACAAAAGTGAGCACTTGGAATCCACCCGCTGCTCCACGGAAGAAAGGTGAGGCTTTCTGCTCATGAAAAGATGGGCAGTCTTGGAAACCCACGATGGCAGCTTTACTCTGCCCTAAAGGGTTGCCGTGTTTAGGAATTGACTAGGTGGCAGGGGGTGTCGTTTGGGCAATGAAGACACCATTCACATGGCATCTGTCTTACTTCATTAGCTAAGTTAAGGTTGGCTCTACTCTCAGAAGCACAGTCTCGCCATGTTCTGGAGGCTGAAAGTCCCAGAGGGGCAGTGTGATACCGTCCTGGCTGGCAGCCTGGAGCTTTCCTGGGCGCTTGGCGTGTGCACCATCTGTCTTCCTGCGTCCGCACTCGCATCGGATCTGCTCCTGTTCTAACCTCGCGTGACTAGATTTAGCACACCTCCTACCCTGGCACCGCCCCGTTAACATCGCAAAGAACCCCCCACCTCCACATCGTATCACACCCACAGGTAGGTTGCTGGGTGCCCGCCGGTGGATTCCGGCTCAAACATCCGGGCACCGCAGGTCGCAGGTTTGAGCGCAACTGCTCCCAGGGCTGCTGAGATGAAATCGTTTACATCTCTCCCGGTGGAGATCCCAAACCTCAGGGCCTTCCATTTGGGAGCCGAATGTTTAATCATTGGGCCAACAGTGATCCCTACCCACCTATCCTGATGGACATAATTCCCCCCTAACACCGTGCCCCTGTCTGAGCTCCCAGACTCTCCACAGGCGGCTCTGCGGGGATCCCGATTGTGCCAGCGCGGTCCCCTTCCTGCCAGCTCCCAGAGGCACCTGTGGCTCAGTCACCACCAGCTCTGAGGGCAGCCGCTCCGTCTTTAACCGTAGTGACAGAAGCCATTTTATATGCCTGGATGCAAGAAGTACTTGGGTTTCTTTTTCTTCTCCCAGAAATGAAGGCATTAAAAATAATGCTCATTAAAGTCAACTCAGACGGGATAATTAAAGGCAGACTGTCCTGGCCTAAACACCGCTTTCAAACTCGAAAGATGCCGTACCCCCACTCCCCGCTCCCCCCGCCCGGGCTCCCTGCCCCCTTTCACTGACTATTTTTCCTAATTAGAGAAGTGGCCTGGGAGACAGGGACGCTTTTGTTGTCTGGTCTTCATATGTTTCTGAGAAGATTATACATCAGCTCCCTGTTCTACAATCCCTGCGACAAAAGCATGGGACCTGGTCCTACGCAGCCCTGTGACATCAGCCATGGGAACCGGGCTTCGCTGCCTGTGTCCAAGCACCAGCATGTGTCTAATAGCCACCACGCCACATCACGCCTGGTGAAGTCGAGGGGCAGCGAAAAGAAGGAGGCTGGAGATGGGTTGACACCCATCTGCGACACCCCCTGCCATCTAGTCAATTCCGAAACACGGCAACCCTTTAGAGCAGAGTAAAGCTGCCATCGTGGGTTTCCAAGGCTGTCCGTCTTTACATGAGCAGAAAGCCTCACCTTTCTTCCGTGGAGCAGCAGGTGGATTCCAAGTGCTCGCTTTTGTAAAAATTAATAATAGTTTTATTGACATATCTTACACAATCCAATATATCCCTTCACAATCCATTGACTGAGGTTATGAGGATAAAGATCCGTATAACAATCATCATTGCCTTCAGCTCCCCACTCGCCTGTCCCCACCCCCTCTCCCTTCCCGTACCCTCAGGGGACCATTACTCCCGTTACTGTTTCTGAAGGGTTATCTACCTTGACTTCGTGAACCACATCATCTTAAACATATAAATGAACGTATGCTTCCAACCCATCAGCCGCCCTCCGGGAGGCGATAAATGAACGTATGCAAATCTAACTGGATTAACGAGGTAAAGCCAGGAAAAACCACAATAGTAAGGGGAGGAAATATTTATGAACTAGAGGATAGGTATGTGGTTCATCAGTGCCAAACCGCACCCTGACTTATCATCCATTCCATGAGGCCCTTGTAAGAGGGATGGCCCAAGTACACTTGCAGGTGGGTTTGGGGTCCCCTCTACATCCACGCCCCTTCATGTTGATTTGGTTGTGTGCTTTTGGACTTCCAACTGCTTGCTTTGGGATTGGCAGCTGGACACACAACACGTAACCCACTGTGGCACCAGGGCTCCTGTTGCCCAAGCTGGGATATTTCCTCCTCTCACCTCCTTGTTCTAAGGGGCCCAGGAGTCCATTGCCACCGACTTCATAGCACCCCATACCACCACCAGAGCTGGCCACAACCCTGCTTCTCCCAGACTCCCTTGCAGTTAGATGTGGCTTCTGCCTGGATGTGATGTGAACTGGTTCCAGGGAGTGTTCTCAAAGGCCACCTTGTCCCTCCCTTGCTTCCTGCAGGCCGAGTGGTGACAAGGATGAGAGCAGGGGGAGCCACTTCGGACCATTGATGATGTCACAGGTGGAGATGATGGAGTGAGTAAACATTAGGAACCAAGGCCTCTGGGGCGCTCTCCCAGTGTTGGCTGTGTCATTAAGAGCCTGGAGTTCCCGGGGAGTACAAATGATAAAGCACTCAGCTACTAACCGAAAGGTTGGTGGTTTGAATCCATCCAGAGGCATTTTGAAGAAAGGCCTGGGGATCTATTTCCAAACAAACAAACACCCACCACTGAAATTCCCATGGATCGCAGAACTGCCCTGTCACACGTGAAGTTGCCACGGGTCACAACTCACTCTGTGGCAATGAGTTAGGGGACACTGTTGGTTTGGGCTGACATAATAGCACCCCCACCACTCATCTGTTTTAGTCACACTTGATGTGTTGGAAGCTTTGTCACTGGTATTACATATGCCAGCAGGACCCCTCCTAGTGGACACAGTTTAGTGGAACTTTCAAACTAAGACAGATGAAGAAAGAGCTAGTGACCTACTTCTTAAAATTAACCAATAATATCTAGGGATCGTTAGACTATTGTCTTTTTCACTTGCTTACTTTGAATGCATTACCAAAAAAACCAAGCTCGACCACTGAGTCGATGTCGACTCACAGCGACCCTGTAAGACAGGGTAGAACTGCCCCTGAGGGCTTCGGAGATGGTGACTCTCAATGGAAGTCGAAAACCTCATTATTCTCCTGCCCGCCAGGAGAGGCCAGTCGCTGAAGAAGGACATCCAAGCGGTGAAGTGGAAGGCTAGTGAAGGCGACGAGCCCTCAGTGGAATCGATTTGCTCAATGGTTGCAACAACGGACTAGAGCTGACCAGTGAACAGAACAATGGTGCAGCACCGGGCCCTGTTTCATTCTGTGACCGTGGGGTCATCACGAGTCAGAACCCACTTCACAACGAAAGAACCAACCGATCCGAGGACCCCAAGGGTGGTCTGGGGTAAGAGATGCATGTGCTAACAGCCACCATTCGCAACTTACACCGCCGCTTGCTGGGCAGTGTGCTGCGCATTGGCCCTATTTTACAGAAAAGCAAACCGAGGCCCTAGAAGGTGGGCCAGATTATAATGAACGAGAGAGAGAGAGAGAAAGAGAGGCAGAACACAAACTCAAGCCTTTGAACTCTTAGTTTAGAGTTTCTCCTATGACCCTTGGCTGAGGAATTGCTCATAGTAAGGCAATTTTTCTTTCTACCACCAAATTATGTTTGAGAAGATACTATTTTGTAAGTCAAAGCCAAAGTCAATAGCAAAAAGGAATTTCAGTCTCGATTTTATTAGAGCTCAATCCTGTCAGAACTCAATTTTCATGTTTTACTAAACCCGCTTGATTTGAAAACTTTAAATCTATTGCACTATCTCCATGTTAAGAACTGGTGTTTTCAAGACACAGGTCTCCAAAGAAGAAACACAATCATTTTATCCCTAATTATCTTATTGATCAGTTCACCTTCACTCCCTGACTTTTACTCCCCAAACAAGAGTTGTGGTATCTGATATGGATGATATCATTGCTCACCAAGAATCCCCAAGGCAGAGTAGGCGGTACAAGAATCAGAGGGGCAAAAACTTAACAACAGAAATAAGAGCGTTCTCATTTAAGAACAATAACCAGCTTTAAAATATGCTGGAGGAAGAGACAGATCTTCTCTCTCTCTCTCTCTCTCTCTCTCTCTCTCTCTCTCTCTCTCTCTCTCTCCCTCTCTCTATCTATCTATCTATATATATATAGATACACACTTATGTACAAAGTAAATCTGGAGGGATAATGAATGAAACTAAAGTGCTGGCATTTTGTGGGGAAGGGAATTAAGTTTCTGGAAAACAGAAAGGGAGAGCTATCTTTTCATGGTCTAAGTCTTTTGAACCACATGAATGGATCAGTCATTAAACATGCCTTTCAGTCATCACCCTGATTGGGAACCTCCTCTTCTTATCTTCATGAGCCAGCCCCTCATTGCCTACATCCCCCGCTGCTGCAGAAGCTGTGAAGAGATGGTAGATTGGAAGTTTGGTCCAGATATCATTTCAAACAGCAATACATGGTGGAGTAGCATGTCATGGGAGGAACGGCTGGTGTCAGCAAAGGGACAGAAAGATGAGAGGCATGTCCGCCTTGGGCTGGTGTGGAGATGGATCCACCTCTCCCTTGTCTAGTCAGAGGAGGGCAGACTCTCATGGCCTCACACCTCTGTGAGCACCCAGCTTCACACAACAACAAAAATTTCACCTAATCTCAGAGCTTCACAACCTGCAGACTGGTCCATGATGCACTTATGTGGGGTCGGTGTGTTTGTTCAATTAAGCAGCCAACACATCATTGACGAAGCAAGACAAAGAAGATGAGGAGGACGTGGATGGATGCGACGCCCAGTTTACAGATGACAAAACTGAGGCACCACAAGGTCACACATCTTTTCTGAAGTCGTGGCAAAGCAGGGATTCAAACCTGAGCAGTGTGGCTAGAGGCCAGCTCTTCACGCACTGGTGGGCACTGACTCCCAATGCCTCATCTGTATCATGAGGGTGCTGGGCCAGAGATATGAAAAGAAAAGAAAATTCGCCTCTAATCTTTCTGGAAGGAGCCCTGGTGGTGCTGTGGCTCAAGCACTGGACTGCTAACGGCAAGATCAGTGGTTTCAGTCCATCAAGCCCTCTGTGGGAGAAAGATGAAGCTGTCTGTTCCCATAAAGATTTTCCGTCTCAAAACCCCAAAATGGGTCACTAAGCACCAGGTTTGACTCGATGAGAGGGGCTTTGTCATCTTCCAGGAGCTTCAGTTTAGGAGCAGGGGTCTTTGAATCTGTATATGTGCATATGTGACAGATAATTGCCAAAGAAGATAAAGCCCTGTCATTGAGTAGAGAGATGCTTCTCTCTAGTTCCCTCTTGATACACCAGAGAACAAGAATGACTATGACCACAAGACAATGTATGCACAATGATGCAACCCCCCTGAAAAAGGGGTCACAGATGCTGCTGAGGCAGCCGAGCCTCTGCCCCCGCCACCCCACACCCTAGACCTCAGGCACCAGGCTAGTCAATCTCGGCCAGGACTGCAAATTGCGGACATGACACAAAAGATCCCGTTGCAGCACTTCATTCGAAACAGTTTCTAAATTTAAAAGCCTATAAAAAGCAACTCAGATCAAAAAGTGAACAAATGACCATCTTTTTTATGGCTATCAAATGTACTAATAAAATGAGGCTCGAGAGCCTGCATACTGTCAGCTGAATCACATGTGCAGCCAAGAACAGAATCCCACAGCCCCGAGCAGTGACAAGCGGGCCAGGATATGCCTGGCTTACATCAGCGTGGATGGGGAAGCTACAGGTTACGGACGGTAGTGAATGTGTGGGGGCCTCGGTTTTCCTTGTCTGGTCAGTGGACAGAGCAACATCCCTTGGGCAGGAGGCTGAGCCTCAGACAAACACCTCTGTGAGGGACTTAAGATGGGCTCTGAGGCCCAGCATGGCTTCAGCACAAGATTTACCTCTATTCTTTCAACATGATCATCTTAGAGATGATACATTCTTGCTCCTAGGAGGGAGGGAAGAAGACCCACTGAAGTGGGCAAAGAAACTCTATGTATCGAGTCGATGCTGCCTCATGGAGACCCTATAGGACAGGCTAGATCTGTGGGGGACCCTATAGGACAGGCCCCTGTGGGTTTCCAGGACTAACTCTTTACTGGAGTAGATCATCTTTCTCCCAAAATGAACTATTGACCTTGTGGTTAGCAGCCCAACCCCTGCCCATTCCATGCTGTGCCAAAGGAGCAGTCTCCGTCCTTGACTGATGGATTCTTTGCCTGAGTCCATCGCTGAGTGGCCCCACACTCCTGCAGTGCTCGGAGTCTGTTTCAAGGGAAGAGATGGTCACACAAGCGATGGTGGGAGGACCAGCCCTGGCTTTGGCCAGACCCCACAGGGTGTGGCTCCCAGTGGTGCCCCGTGCACACAGTGGGACCAGGGCCCATCATTCAACGATTCTGAGCCTCAGTGTCTGCACATATAGCAGCAGGTACACCAGAGAATGGGGATGCGTTTCCCCTCAGAGCACATGAGCTCACCACCTGGAGCCACGAAGCCTATCTACATGACCAGCACCAGCAGGTACTTAACTGAGCAAGTGGGAGATTAATGAAGCATCCTCCATGACCACCTGCTTAGTTTCCACTTTCAAGCAAGACATCTTTAAAGCCTTGGCTGCTAACTGAAATGTTGGAGGTGCCTTGGAAGAAAGGGCTGGCAACCTACTTCAGAAAATGTAGCCATCAAAATTGCTATGGCATACAGTCTCTGGCCCACAGGTGGTGACCAGGAGCTGGAAATCACTCAAGGATCATACTAGGACCTCGTCACCCCCCACCCCACCCGCGCTATTGCAACCACTCCGTGTGAGGGGAAGGAAGATGTTAGCATCCTTTTCCTGGACCACCACTGTGGCCTCCTATATGATGTCCCCCTGGACCTGCCCCTCCCCCCTGTACTCCACAATGGCTGTCAGGCCCAAGGAGCTCCTGAGATACAGACCCCGTGACTTCACTCTTCCCAGCTCAGCAGACCCGCCCATCTGGAGAAAGCCCAAGTTCCACCATCAGGTCCGGTCACTGGCTTAAAGACATTCCTACTGATATCGCACTGAGGTAGTTTAACCTGACAGAATAATTTGCATATGTATTTAGAAGAACAAACAGACAAACATAACGAAGGCAATTTTGTAAAGGACAACGAAGAAAGTGACCTGAGCTGTTCAAGGTTGCGACGTCACCACGTGAATGGCAGCAACGTGGCGAGGCACAGATTGAGAAAAAGCAACCACCTTGAGGTGCCCAGCAAGTTCATTTATATAAAGGAGAAAAATAGATGATTCAGCAGTTGGTTTTAGAATACCTAGTTATTTTAAAGATCTTCAAGTCAGCGCCTACCTGACACCATAAACCATAATAAATTGCAGCTCAACATAAAAAAATAGCGAGATGTAAAAATCAATGAAGCCTCACATAAGCTAGAAGGAAATACGGGTAAGCAGTTAATTGACAGATGAGGTGAAACTAGACTTTATAGGCATGAAAGCAAATGTAGTTCATTGATCATTTGCAAGTATTATGAAATAACAAGAAAGATGAAATGACAAAGGAAAAACTATTTGCAATAAATATTACTTTTCTTGACATTTTTAAAATCGTGCAAATCAATAAGAACAATACTAACACCAAAAGCGGTCTGACTTCCTACCCCAACCGACAGTTCAAAGTAGAGCTACATTAAAAGAGAACAAAAAACCGCCCAAACGCCATTCCCTTTGGGTTGATTCCAGCTCCTGGTCGTCCCAAGGGGTCTAATGCAGAACAGAGCTTCCTGGCGCTTTCGGGGCTGCACTTTCCACGGAAGCAGGTTGCCACATCTTCCTTCCAGGGCGTCCCTGCCTGGGTCCAAACCTCCAACCTTTCCCTTAGCAGCCCTTTTGGTGAGCCCGGTACCCAGAGGGACTATCATGAACCAATGAACTCCTGAGCAAAGGGGAGACTAAAGAATCATTCTCCGTGAAAGAAACCCCCAAACACCCTAATAAAATAATAGACCCAGGCGACGATCATCCGTGGCTTGGACATCACAAAGAGAAAAACACACCAGCGCTCGCCAAGGGTGCTTTGAAGTCCCTAAGAGACACTGCTCCTCTGTCAGAGGGGGTCGCTAAGAGTCAAGATTAACCCGGACGGTACCTAACAACAACCTCCCTCCCATCCCATCAAACTTGATTTTCCTTGGGACCCTAGATTTACCCACGCATTTACAGGAAATCCAGGGGCAGAGGAGCAGCGTACCGACACCACGGGGATGATGCAGCCTTCACGCGGAGGCCGTGGGAAACTCCGCAGGACAAAGGATGGCGAGCGGAGAGGAAAGCACAGGACGCAGAGGCGATGGGTAGAAGGGACTTCAGAGCACAGCCTGACCGGGGCCACCGGCGCCCCTCCGAAATGTGCAAGAGGAAGGAGGTTGTTGGTAAAGATTGGAGAAGACACACAATTTTCAACAACAGCCACCCAAAATACAGTGTGCGCACATGCAATATGGGTATGAGAACACAAAGGGGCTTCCAAAGCCTTGTAGAAAAATGGAATAGAAAGATATTGGAATTTTTCCATACATTTTTTGGGAAACCCTGTCATATATAATATGTGTGTGAGTATATATACACACACATAGAGGTAGCTATATGTATATATAAGTATGTCTGTGCATGTGTATACATTGATATGTATGTGTGTATATAATAAATTTCATGAGGCAGTTAGAGATATTTCTTAGACATAACCAAACACCTCATGAGTGTGGCTGTCTGGGTTGAAGGCTTGGGAGCATTGCCTCATGGGACAACTTGGACAATGGCATAATATAGTTCATAAAGTATAAGTTCTACATCCTAGTTGGGTGGGTGTCTGGAGTCTTAAAAGCTTGTGCATGACCATCAAAAATACAACCACTAATCTCTCCTGCTGTGGAGCAAAAGAGAAAGAAGTCAAAGACTCAGAGAAGAAGCTAGGCTATAGGCAGTGTCGGACTACTGGCTAAGCAAGAAAATCATGGACTTCCTCATGCTTAGACTAATCTGTAGTGAACAATTTCATCTCTTTTCACCACATCAAAGACTGCTTCTTTCTCCCAAACAATAGCACCTTCCTCCAAGGATCAAGCCCTCTCATCAAACGTTCGGTCCCTGGCAGGGACAGAGCACCGAGGAAGCAAGGGCACCCTGGGCTTGCTTGCTGGTGCTTGGTTGTTAATCTGTAGGAACTTTTTCACCCATTATTGGTGGAGTGAAACCCAGGTGAAATGGTTCCCTATAGAACAATCTAGATCAGCGACCCCTTTGGGGGGGGGGGTCAAACGACCCTTTCACAGGGGTCGTCCAATTCACAATAGTAGCAAAACTACAGCGATGAAGTAGCAACGAAAATAATTTTATGGTTTGGGGGTCACCACACCACGAGGAACTGTGTGACAGGGTTGAGAACCACGGGTCTATACCCTCAAACTAACCACAGCCACTCAGAAAGTTAGATAGGAGGCTGGGGAGTTAATGTGAATGGGAGGGACAATTCAGGTAATTAGGGTGACAATTGACCAGTTGAAGAGGGTCAACCACATCAATGCACCGCACCTGTAAGGATTGTTGAACTGGTGTCTATTCTGTTTTGTATATTGTCAACAACAATAACTAAACAAAGAGTGAGACTAACAAAAGGTTCAATCAATCACAAAATAGGCACTTTATTTGGATTCTGATTCAAACAATGAAAAAATTATAAAGCCACTAGGAAAAGGTGAACCACTATTGCAGTCACTGGATCCCGCTGCAGTGGGTTACGCCTTGGGCTGCTAACCACAAGGTCAGCAGTTCAAAACCACCAGCTGCTCCATGGGGGGAAGGATGAGGCTTTCTACTCCTGTAAAGGGTGACAGTCTCGGAAATGCACAAGGTCAGTTAAACTCTCTTCTACAGGGCCACTGTGAGTCAGGGTTGGCTCCAGGGCTGTGTTATCTCTTAATGATGTTCTAAAATGAAAAGCAAATTTGAAATGATGTCAATTCTGACTCATTCTCACCCACCCTCCAAGACAGAATAGAACTGCTCCATAGGGTTTCCAAAGCTGTAAATCTTTAAGGAAGCAGACTACCACATCTTTCTTAGGAGGGTGGTGGGTCTGAACTGCCAACCTTTTGGTGAGCAGCCAAGCAGGTAACCACTGTGCCATCAGGGCCCCTTAATGGTGATGGGATGGGTGGCTTTTATCACCTTCTTTTTGTTTTCTAATTTTCTCAATAATGAGAAGGCCTTACGTTATAACTACAAACGTCCATCTGAAGAAGCACTGGATTTGGAATGTGTCAGGGCTAGGTCAAGTTGCTGCATTGCTGCTAGGCTTGCTTCTGCTTCAGCCTAATCACTGCACACAGCCTTCCTGAACTGTCCGTGAACCCGGAGACTCGCCGGCCGAGAAGCCCCAGATTTACTAAAATAAACAGTATACAGTGAGCTCTAACGCTGGAGCACCTTCTGCAGGCCGAGAAACCGTCACAGAACCAACAGGAAGAAAGGGCCAAGCAGAAAAAGGTTCTTCGCCAAGATGCGCACAGCAGTGCCTGCCTCTCCCGCCAAAGCAATGACTGCTGGGCGGCCGGCCTAGGGCCATTAGCCATGCTGAGCCTGGGGTCTGTGCCGACCACCCACAGAACTTGCAGGGAAAGTGCTGTCAGGTGAAAGCAATAGCCCGCGAACGTCCACCAGGATCAGAGTTGGTGCTCTCAGAAGAGTCTGCGAGACAGGGGACGGCTCGCGAGTCAGTGGAGCTCAGGAAGCCTTAGCTGCCCGGTGCTTTCCCATCCTGTCTGTTGTCTGGGCGCCATCTACCCAGCCCACAGAAGAGCTAGGAAGCTGGCACTGTGCTGTTGGTGAAACCGATCAGAAACACGGCGGACTGTCCGAAGGATGTCACAGAGGAACGACAGCCGGCAGGTTCCTGAGAAGAGAGGATGGCCACATGGTGACTCCCTGACTTTGGACACAGGACCAGGAAAGACCAATTGCTATAAAAAGCCAATTGCTATGAAGGGCCAGCGAAATGAAGGACTCCTCCAGGAGCCGGCCGCACAGAAGAGGCCAGCAGACTCAGTCCAACCAGGGTCACGAGGAGGGCTCTAGACTGGGCAAGGTTTTGTTCTGGGAGACTGGTGGGTGCCAGAGTCAGAGCTGACTCGCCAGGGACTAACAGGAACCACCTAGTTCTCTGGAAACGCCCATCCCCATAGACTCCTTTCTTTCTCCCTTTTCTAGCCTTACACCTTAATCTCTCTGTCTTGCGTGCCCGCGCGTCCAGACGCTCACCCTACTGGCGAGTCGTTGCTGACTGTAGAAACCCTGCAGAACTGAGACTGTACCTCTTTGGGGGAGTAGAAAGCCACCTAGAAGCACACAGGCACTTTCCCTTCACTGTTTGAGCAAGGTCTTAGGCCTTGTGCATTAGGCTGCTAACCATGGGCTGGCAGTTCAACATCACCAAATGCTCTGCAGGAGAAAGATGAGGTTTTCCAACTCCCATAAAGCGTTACTGTCTCAGAAACCAATGGGGGCAGTTCTACCCAATTAAGAGGCGAAATTGCCTGACAGCAGTGAGTTTGGCTTGGGTCCCAACATGGATTCAGCCCCAGAACTTGCTGATGTGCGCTTGGCAGTTCAGTGCAGGGGGGTGGGGGTGGGGTGGGGGAGACAGAGAGTCAAGAACTCCACTGATGATATTCCAGTTTGGGGGCCTGGGGATGGGGCATGCCAGCATTTTGGGGGGTTGTTTTTAAGCTTCAGGAAACAAATGGGAGGAATTCCCACGGGAAAGTCTGGTGGCCGCACCTTTACAAGGGCACTCGCTAACAAAAGCAGTGAAGAGAAAGCAGCCACTTCATGGTTTGGGCAGCAGGTCCAGGTGTCTGCCCAGTGACTCCAGAGATGGGAACTGGCGGCAGCCCAGGTCCTAAATTGTGGGTGCTGCGAGGAAGCAGGACAGTTCCTCCAACTTCAGGGCTCAGAGGTGTCTCCAGACAGTAGCAAGCCTAGGCCTGGGGCGGGGGAGCGTCTTTCCCCCCCAAAGAGTTATTATTGTTCAGAGTCAAGGCAATCCAGCTTCAGGTCACCTCGCCTGGCCATAGGGCCACTTCATGACCCGTTCTCGATCACAAAAGGCAGCAGCGGCCAAGCAGACCCTTCACCGCTATGCTGAGGAGAAGGGTTACAATGGCAGGGTCCAGAGACTCATGGCTCACTTGTGCCTCCTGCTTCTCCAGCTCCAGCTCCAACAAGGGCATCCCTGGGTGGAGCAAGCGGTTAAAGAGCTTGGCTGTTAGCTGCAAGACTGGGGGATCAAGTTCCCCTAGAGGCATCTTGGGAGAAAACCATGGTGAACTGCTTCAAACCCTGCCTCCCACCCCCTGTCCCCCCAAACTCAGCCATTGAAAACCCATGGAGCACGGGGCTGCTCAGCCGGAGTGAAAGCTATCTTTATGATAACTGGTTTCCTTTGGGTTTCAGGTCTTACCCCACACCCCTACTTGGCACATGATGGCCATTCAATATGAAATCAATGGGGTGATATCTAAAACAGATGGAAATTGAGCTACCATACGACCCAGCAATCTCCCTACTGGGCATATACCCAGAAGAGGGAAGAAACAAACCAAGACCAGACATCTGTGCTCCAATGTTCATCGCGGCACAGTTCACAATTGCAAGGAGTTGGAAACAACTCAAATTTCCATTAACAGATGAATGGATTAAAAAACTGTGGTACATACATACTATGCCCCTTTTGCATCACTAAAAAGCAGTGATGAACGCATGAAGCACATCGCCGCATGGGAAGAACTGGAGAAAATTATGCTAAGTGAAGTAAGCCAAGCACAGAAGGATAAACACAACATAAGTCTGCTGAGGTAAACTTTAAAAAAATGCAAAGGGGGTATAGGGAAAAAGTTGCAAACATTCCTGGGGTGAGGTGCAGGTAGCGTGGCAGGGACCAGACCAAATCCAGGGATACATATGGTAGCCAACTAAAAATGAGGGTGGGGGGAGTGAAAAAATATTGAAAAAAGATGGGTGGTTGGAGCACAGGGCACTAATCCACCCAAGAGGAGGGTATTGTTTATATCTCCACAGGGAAAGAGGGATCAGACTTCAACCCAGTGCTCCAAGATGTGAATGCAACATGCCGGCATGGAGTAGGGAACCAGTGGAGAGATCTGAGGAGCCAGCCCCAATCCCAACTACGTGGACAGCTGCCCCTCCCCCTAGAAGAATTCACTTCAGAGGACAGCACTGAAGCAACAGCTCAGGGAGAGGGACATGTCTGATCAGAGCACACGGGAGCAAATGAAAGGGGAAAAAGAGAGAGTGGAACACATCCTGGCCCACCAAGCCATGAAGATGATAACCCTGCTCAGAGCAGCCAATACACAGAGAGGACCATATGGCCGGCCCCACTAGGAGATACAACATCCCTCACTGACCCATAGCCCTGCAGGGGACAACACTGGAGACACAGTGTGGGAACTGTGCCCGGTCTGACCCCACCACACCGAGGCAAAGCACTAAGAATAACAGTGCAACAGAACAGCAAGGGGAGGAGATCAAGGAAGTCTCAAGGGAATACCAAAAATAGACTTTGGGGCCAGGGTGTGGTACCCTGTCAGGGATTGGCACCCCATCAGACTCTACCAAAAAATACTCCTAAAGATCAAGAAACATACCTTGAACTATTTACAGGCTCCCCCCGCCCCCACTTTTTTTGGTCATTGCTTTGTTGTTGTTGTTTTTCTCTGTCTTGTTTTTGTGCAGGTGGGATAAACAATCTGGAAGAGAAAACAATGGGACCCATGGTTCTGGGGGACATGGGAGAAGGGGAGGTGGGGGAAAGGAAGTGGTGTTAACAAATTCAGGGACGAGGGAACAACAATGATCCAAAATCAATGGCAAGGAGGGTGTGGGAGGCCTGGTAAGGCTTGATCAAGGGCAATGTAACCCAAAGGAATTTCTCAAATGAAGACTGAGCATGATAGAGGGACAAGAAGAAAGTAAATGGAAATAGAGGAAAGAACTAGGAGGCAGAAGGCATTTATAGAGGTCTAAACACAGGCATATACATATGTAAATATATTTATATATGGTGATGAGGAAATAGATCCATGTGCATATATTTATAGGTTTAGTGTTAAGGTAGTAGATGGACATTGGGCCTGCACTTAGGTACTCCCTCAATGCAAGAATACTTTGTTTTATTAAACTGGCATTCCATGATGTTCACCTTCCCCACACAATCGCTGAAGACAAAGCGGGTGAATAAGCAAATGTGGTAAAGAAAGCTGATGGTGCCCAGTTATCAAAAGATATAGCATCTGGGGTCTTAAAGGCTTGAAGGTAAACAAGCGACCATCTAGCTCAGAAGCAACAAAGCCCACATGGAAGAAGCACACCAGTCTGTGCGATCATGAGCTGTCGAAGGGATCAGGTATGAGGCATCAAAGAACAAAAAATCATATCATTATAAATGAGAGTGAGTGCAAAGTAAAGACCCAAAGCCCATCTGTAGGCAACTGGACATCCCCTTACAGAAGGGTCACAGGGAGGAGACAAGCCAGTCAGGATCAGTGTAGCAACAATGAACCATACAACTTTCCTCTAGTTCTTTAATGCTTCCTGCCCCCTCCCCCACTATCATGATCCCAATTCTACTTTATAAATCTGGCTAGACCACAGGATGTACACTAGTACAGATCGGAACTGGAAACACAGGGAAGCCAGGATGGATGATCCCCTCAGGACCAGTGGTGAGAGTGGTGATATTGGGAGAGTGGAGGGAACGTGGGGTAGAAAGGGGGAACTGACTACAAGGACATACATAACCCCCTCCCTGGGGAAGGACAACAGAAAAGTGGGTGAAGGGAGACTTCTGACAGTGTGACATATGACAAAATAATAATAATTTATAAATTATTAAGGGTTCGTGAGGGAGGGTTGGCTGGTAGGAAGGGGAAAAATGAGGAGCTGATACCAAGGGCTCAAATAGAAAGCAAATGTTTTGAGAATGATGGCAACAAATGTACAAATGTGCTTGACACAATGGATGGATGGATGGATTGTGATAAGAGTTGGACAGGCCCCCAATGAAATGATTAAAAAGTATGACATCAATGTAATAATAGCTTGGATAACCAGGGGAATACTTTTATTTATTTTAAATGATTTCTCTAATTTGGAGTCTCCAGGGCAGCCAGCACACAAAAGCCGGGCCTCGTCCAGAAGCTCCTTCTAGCTCCGGGCCTCATGAAGAAGATAGTAACATTTACCCGACAGGGAGTTTATGAAAGATGAAACAAGGCAATGAGCTTGATGGAATCTAAGCAAGCGAATAGTGAGTTCTCAATAAATAAGAGGGGCTTTCAACATTCCAACATTTCCCCACAAAACTTTTTTAAGCCCCCTTATGTGAGGACAGGCATACTGGTGGCATAGGGGTCCCGGTTGAACTGCTAGCTGCAAGGTTGGCAGCTCAAAACCACTAGCCGCAGGTGGGGAGAAACGTGAGGCTTTCTACTCCCGTAAAGAGTTACAGTGTTGGAAACTCACAGAGGCAGTTCTACCCTGCCCTACGGGGTTGCCATGAGTTGGCATCGACTCGATGGAAGTGGGATTTGTGGGGGGGTGTTTGTATCAGGAACTTCATTTTACCCCCCCCCATTCAAAATACTAGATGTTTAAATTAGAGAAAGCAGGGGAAAATTTCTACGTAAGTTCAAGAAAGAACTTAAAAATGACATCAGAGGAAGATATGAACAAGTTGTGGTGATTAGCCTGCTGGTCTGAACTTCCTCCCTGGGCAATTGGACATTATTTGCAAATTTGGCTGTGATTGGATGAGTCTTCTCAGGAGCCCTGGTGGTGCTGTAGAGTAGGCATTGCGGTGTTAAGTACAAGGCAGGCAGTTCAAACCCATGAGCCACTCCTCAGGAGGAAGATTACGCTGTCTTTGCCTGTAAAGATTTAGTCTCAAAAACTCTCTAGAGCAGCAGTTCCCAACCTGTGGGTCTCGGCTTCTTTGTGGGGTGAATGATCCCTTCACCATGGGTTGCATGATTCATCACAGTAGCAAAATGACAGTAGCAATGAAAATAATTTTATGGTTGGGGGTCACCACAACACAGGAACTGCATTAAAGAGTCCCTGTATTAGGAAGGTTGAGAACCATTGCTCTGTAAGGTTGCTATGAGTTGGAATTGACTCAATGGGAGTGGGTTTTTTTTTTTTTTGGTCTTCTTGGCAGAGTTCTTGAGCAGAAAAAATAAAATGCTCACTGCTTACAGAGGGGTTGGCAGTATGAGTCCACCCAGAAGAGTTTCAGTAAACGGTCTAGTGGTTACTTCTGAAAATCCAGTCTTTAAAAACCTTATGTGTGCTTTTCTGTATGTGTTAGTCTGGATAGACTAGAGAAACCAATCCACAGAAACGCATATGTATATAAGAGAGAGTTTTATATAAAGGGCAAGTGAACATTCAGAAAACACCCCAGCCCAGTGCTATCCAAGCCCTTAAGTCCAACATTAGCCCATGTGTCTGACACCAATCCACACAATCGTCCTCAATCTCACAAAACACACACTATGATGCCGACTGCAGGAGGACAGCCGGATCAGTGAACGTGTAAGCATCTCAGCGCTGGCAGGGGTCACCACATGGCTGCTCCAGCACCCAGGGATGCATCGGGGAAGGTCCATGCGGCTTCTCCTCAGGGATATCTTTTAGGAAGTGAGTCTTGGCAGCTGAAGCAGGGAACTGGCTAAGGCAGCTGCACCGTGGTCTGACCATCAGAGAGCAAGAGACCTGAGAACTAGAAAGATGAGGTTCACCAAGCCATTTATCTCTCTGTCCTCCAATGAATCCCACATGTGTTTATCAGCCAGGTTGGCACGATAAACCTTAACTGTCTCACTGTATATGAAATCCACGGGAGGTAAATCTATAGAGACAGTAACTGGATTAATGGTTCCATGGGGCAATGGGCAGGAGGTTGGGGGGAAACGAGGAACGATTAACAATGACCACCAGAATGAAGACAATGCTCTGGCATGGACTCAGGAAGCCTGGTTGGCTCCCAGCATACAGTAGGCGCTCACTAAACATTTCAGAAAGGTGGAAGGAAGGGATTATGGTGAAAGCAGCTCTCTTCTCAATGCTTGCTGTGTGCCAGGCTACACGTCCCCACAAAGCCTACGTCTTCTTATTCCCACCACATCACAGATTACATTAGGTTAAGTCGGAGGTCTTTGTGTGCCACCCTCCCCTCCCCCCATGCCTCCCCCAGCAATCAGACCCTGTCCAGAACACAGCTTTTAACCAAAAGCAGCTGAGGCATCTACCCTGGTTAGTAATGAAAAATTCAACATTCTTCTGTCGTTGATATAACTTATAGGGAGCTTTTCATATTGATTCCTTTTATCTTTGTATTTGCGGCTAAGATAAACCTGTATGCATTTAACTTATTGCAACCATTTAAAAGAGTAAAGACAAAAGACAAAAGGGAAGAATCTGCATTAAATCAGGCACAATGAGAGGAAACATTTTTAACAAAATATTATGTTAAGAGCTTCAAGTTTCTATAAATCACCCCAATTGAGCTCTCAAATCCCTTAATTACTATTGTTATGCCATTCAATAGTCCCCTTCCATAACAACCCTTGAAAATACGGAATTGGCCCAAAGAAGAAGTTGCAAGAAGAAGAAAAAAAACCGCTTAACTTAATTTTGACTCTGCGTTTGCTGAAAACAACAACAAAAGCCGAAAACAAACCAAAAGCAAAAAATAAAAACCTTCCAGGACTTGACACATTTAACTTGCAACGTGACAAGTCGGAGCCTTTCAACCATGAAGTGGCAGCCCAGGAAAGAACGCTTTCCAAATCACATTTCCCGGATTTCTCATGAACAAATGTCCCCGTCGGTCCCGCTGCAGGCCTCGAGCCAGAATGGAAACTGGAGGGAAAACGAGTGAACTTGCAGGGCGAGCAGCGGCGGCCGGAAGAGGAGGCCAGGGAGAGGGAGCCGGCATGTGCTCTTGATTTGGCGTAACGTGCGAAGCAGGCACAGCCGAAGGCTGGCACCACTTACCTTGCCCAAATGCTGCGCGAGCTACGTGTTCAAAGGGCCCAGTAAGTGGCTGGTTAGGTGCAATTTCATGCCTCACTGCACAGCTAAATAAAGGGAAATATTTTTTTACGTGTAATTGAACTTCAGCAGCATCGATGGACTTGTTTGCTCTGGGAGGCCGGCTCTTTCTTGAGAGTCACACACCTTTGAGGCCTTGTACGTGCATGCTACCTGGAGGCTAGGACACGAAGCAAGCACAATAAGCCTGTCTTTGAATATCACTGGAGAGTGAGTATTTCTGAATTGTGGGGTATTTTTTTAGAGGGGCGGCAAACTCTGCTTTTAATTAAATGTGTAGAAACGGGTTGATTTTTCGCAGAAAGTCTAAGATGCATGTGGCTTTTGCTTTCTTTTCCTGAGTGGCTGGTATGAGGTTGGGGTAGTAAAACGGAGCAGACAGGAGCAGAAGCAAGAAAGGGGGCATGGGGCTGGGGCTGGGGCGGGGGGCAGGAAGAGAAGCCGGGAGGACCATCCGATCCTGATAACAAGATCATACACAAATGCTGAGCACTGCATGGCGGTCCCTGGGGTGGTACAAACAGCGAAGCATTGGCTCCCAACCATAAGGTGGGAGGTTGGCGTCTACCCAGAGGAGTTTCAGAGGGACGGCCCGCAGATGTGCTTCCGCAGCCATTGAAAGCTCTACGGTGTCACACCGGCGTGACCCTCAGCCACACGCCACTCAACAGCAACTGGACAACAAAAACAAAGAGCACTTGTTAAATTAGACCCAGCTCCCTGAGGTGGGTAGCGGCCTCTCCACTTTAGGGAGGAAACTGAGGCAAGAGCAGCGAATGAACTCACTCAAGTCACACTGTGCAGACAGGAGTGGACACGCACCAACCAGTGACTTCCCCACAGGATACTTTCCAAATGTGTGCCGGTCCGCCGCAGCCCCTCCTTCCATGTAAACACAAGGGGCTCTGGATAGGAACAGACGTTCCATTTATAAACAAGGGAGAGCTCACACATCTGGGCCTTGCTTTGCAGCCGCGGACACTGTGCAGGTACGGGCCCTTTGGCCTGCCTGCTGTCCGTCTCGTAAATACCAGGAGGTCTCCTCCTCGGCAGGAAGCCAGCCTGGGTTACAGAGGGCTCAGCGAGTGGCCCAAGCCCCCTGCTGCGTGAGGCTCCTGGTGAAGGGGGAGAACATGAGGCCGCCCCTACCCGGCCTGCCAGCACCGGCTACTCTTCAGTGAACGCTTTGCTTCGTCAAGTAGATTCGAATGTACTCCACGCACGTGTCAGAGCAGAACTGAGCTCCATGGGGTTTTCAATGGCTAGGTCTGTGGGATCCAACTAGACCTCCAGGCCTTTCTTCCCAAGGGCCTCTGGGGAGCCTCCAAACTCCAACCGCGTGGTAAATAGCGAGCATGTAACGGTTTTGCCATCCTGGAGCTCTGAATTAGATTCACACTCTCCTGCACTGAGCCGATGCCGACTCACAGAGACTGTGAACTGCCCCCGGGATTTCTGAGACTGGAACTCTTAATGGGAGCAGAAAGCCTCTTCTTTCTTCCTCAGGGCGGGCTGGTGGTTCAAACTGCTGACCTTGCGGTTAGCAAGTTCTCCTCCTGAGTGTAATACACACAATGGCAAACCAGTACACAGACACACATTGCTTTATTGTGCCTTGCTCCATTGCTTTTCAGATCCCCCCCACCCCCCACCCCGTATAATTGAGGCGTTATGGTTGCCCAAGTCAGCCATTGCTGCTTCTAATAGCCGGTGCTCACCTGGTGTCTCTGCGTCACATGTGGCGATTCTCACAGAATTCCAAAGTTTTCCAAAATACTACTGGACACTCAGTAGACTACAGCACAGTGTAAACCTAACTTTTTTTGGGTTCAGTAATTTAATAAATCATTTTTATTGGGAGCTCTAATAACAATCCTTACATCAATTACATTAAGCACATTTTTACATATGTTGCCATCATAATTTCCAAAACATGTTTTTCCTACTTGAGCTCTTGGTATTAGCTCCTCTTTCCCCCCTCCTTTCCCCCTCCCACCCCTGTGTAAGCCTAACTTTTATATGTACTGGGCAGCCCGAACATTCACGCGGCTTGCTTTATGGGACAGCAGCTTTTTTTGTGGTGACCCGGAACGGGACCTGCGGTATCTCTGGGATGTGCTTGGATAAGCACTGCCTCCAGGAGGCACAGGTACAGTCACTCAGCCCTGACTGTGGGGTGCATGGGCCCCGGGCTGCGGACCCTCTCACTCCTCAGAGAATAGGCCATTCTGAGGGACAGCTCTAAGTGGTAACTGCTAATCATTTGAATAGTTTAAACCACCGTGCAGGCCAAGGAAAACTGGCCCAGCTGCTAGATTCGGCCAATAGCTTCCACCCAAATGTGATTGACCTCAAAGAGCCCTGGTGGTGTAGTGGGTTAAGCGTTGGGCCGGTTAACTGCAAGGTCAGCAGTTTGAACCCAACAGCAGAGAGATGAGGCTTTCTGTTCCCATAAAGACTGACAGCCTAGAAAACCCCCAGGGGCAGTTCCACTCTTCCCTGGGGCAGTTCCACTCTTCCCTACGGGGCTCTGGGTTGAAATCAGCTCCATGGCAGAGAGCTTTGAATTTGAGAGTGAGCTCAGCTTTAAAACACGCCATACAACTCGATCCTGCGGATGAGAAAGCAGAGGCACAGAGGGTGAGCGACTTGCCCCAAGACCCACCGCAGCCTTTGTCTCCAAAGGACGCCTTTGCCTCCACGTTCATGCTCCTGCCTCGGTGCTACTGCTGCCTGTGAGAAAGTGCTCCTCGCCTGAGAACCAGGAGCCTGAACCTCATGTTAACATGGGTGAAGAGGCGCCTGTGAGTGTAGTTCTAAAATGAGCTAATTAAATTAAAAACTCTTTCCAAAAGCCAGCCAGGTGGGGGACACAGGTTTTGTTAAGTGCTCCTGACCTGCCGGTGGCAAAAGAAAATAGCACTTCCACCTCCCCGACCTTGTACCATGTGTCCGCTGAACCCACCGAAATCTGAGAGCCGCCCCTGCGGCTGTTGATCAGGACCCAGACAGGTGCCAGGCTCCCGGGGCGGAGGCCTCGAGGCCCCCTGGTCGCAGTTCAGAGGTCTGTGGTGGACTCTGGGATTGACATGATTCAGGTTCTGGGGACAACAGGCCTTCTTAACCCTTAGGGCCCAAAGGCCAGGAATTGCTTCACTTGACCGGACTTCCTAAAACCAGGGGATCCGGGGCTCCTTCGGTGGCACAGGGGTTAAATGGTACATCTGCTTTCTCTCTCAGGAGGTCAGGAGCCCGGGCACGGGTTTAAAAGCATTCTTCACTCAGCAGCAGATAACCCCACTGACATGCGGCTGCACAGCGCCAAGCAGCTGAGCTCCTACTGCAGGACTGTAGGACCTCCCGGCGGATCCCTGCGGGGGGGGGGGGGGGGGGGCAGCAGCCCCAGGTGTCTGGCGAGGCCAGCCACATCCAGCGCCTGCAGGAAGCAGTGGTGCTCTGTGACGGCATCTGTTTTCCGGCCCCTCTACCTGTAGTCCTCCACAACATCTTTGCCTTCATTCGACAGATGCAGTTTCTGAGCACCTTGATGCTGGGGACACAACAGCGACAATACTGCAAAGATCCCTGTCCTCGTGGAACTTACCAGGGATGCAAGGGACAAGGTGATAGCACTCCACACGCTGCCTCAGTGGCCTGTCTACTGCATTGTTGATGTTCTCGCCTGTCAAGCCTGTCCTCAGTTCCTGGTATCCGCACGCACAGAACCAAAGAGTACGGGAGCCTGGACCACCCCCGTGCTGGGTTGTGAATCAGGCTATGGGAGTTTTCATGAACTGAGTTTCATAAGCAGATGACCAAACCATTCTTCCTAGTCGGTCTCACTCTGGAAACTCTGCTAAAAAGCCCAGATCTCGTCATGGGAGGCGTTGAACCACTATACCTCTGTGAACTGTACTACCTACAGCAGTGAGTCAATTTTGACTGAGAGAGACACGACAGGAAAGGGTAGAATGGCTTCATCGGGTCCCGAGATTACAGATTTTTATGGGGCAGACTACCCTACCTGTCTCCCTTGGAGTAGCGAGCCGGTGGCTTTGAACCTCGGGCCTTGCAGTTAGCAGCCCAGTGATTAACCCAATGTACCACCAGGCTCCCTGTCCAGCACAGTAGAAAGTGGTGAGTACTGTGGGGCTGTGGAGCACCAAGAGTAGGGAGATTTTCAGAGTTAACTATCAGGCAATGACCACCAGGGGTGGGGGGTTCACTAAGGGTGGCCCAGCCTAGTCCTAGCCCAGCCTCCTGGTCCACACCAGACCTTTGAGTCTAACTGCCCCCAAAGGATACTTCAGAAAGTCAATGTTTGGAAAATAATGATGGCAACATATGTATAAATTGTTGATACAACTGACGAATGGATTGTTACAAAGATCTGTAAGAGCCCCCAATAAAATGATCTTTAAAAATGAAACAAAAACAACCCCGCCACAAAGAAATAAATGAATTCACAAAAGGCTTCTATGTGACAGGGCCTTTCATAGACAAGGCTTTACCACAAACTCAATGTGCCTCCTTCAACCCACTTCCCGGGACCCACTCCTGGTCTTCCTCTTTCCTTAATCCTTGGTGAATAACCGTGTCTACCTGCCCCCCAGACTATCAGGCTGAGGACTCTTCTCTTCAAGTGCAAGTCTTCTCCCCCTCATAATCAATAGGTCTCGAGGGCTGCCCAGTCTCCTAATACCCATTACTCTCTATTTTATTTTGTGAGGCAATGGTGGTCCAGTAGCAGAATGAAGGTTCAATGCCCGGCCAAGGCACCACGTCACAGCCCTCACTGGTCTGTCAGTAGAGGCTTGTGTATTGCTCTGAAACCAGACAGGTTTGGTTTCCAGGTCTGGAGATCTTGTAAACATCATCGAGTGACAAGCCTGAGTCGTAAGCACCTGACCCACAGTCAACCAGGGGAATGGCAATGTTTGTTTCGCCGTGCATAAAGTCTGCATGCTAACTTGACAGTCACTGTCAAAGACCCAAACTCACTGCCATGAAGTCAATTCCAAGTCACAGCGAGCGACCCTACAGCGCAGGGTAGAAACTGCCCCTGGGGCTGTAACTCTTCACCAGAGGAGGATCTCATCTTTTTCCTGTGGAGTGCCTGGTGCCTTCGAACTGTTCGCTCTGTGGCTGGCCGCCCCACGTGCAGCCCTGTGTTACCCGTAGCAGTAACAATATTCTTCTTCAAAATGATTCATGCTTTGCTTGTTTTTGAACTTGAGGTTATTTGAAAAGCAAATTTGATCTACTATGGTTTAAAACAACAACGATAACCAAACAAACCTAAATTCACTTGCCAAAAATAGAAATAAGCTCTAAACATAAATGCAAGAAAATAAAAGCATTAAACTATAACCAGATACTGCATCTTGCTGCAGGCTCGCGATGAAGGGCTGGTGGCTGTTTGGTAAAAAGAGAGATCAGCGAGTGCGTGGAGAGGTGCTGAGGACATCCCAGCACCGGCTCGAGTCTTGTTCCTTCGATGTGATCTGGAACGAAGTGGAAGGAGGTAACTTATTCTACGCATGCCGAGTGGTGGTCTTTAATGCTCCCTCTGTGCCTCCACATCACTTTTCCTGGTGGGAGACGCCCGGCTGTGGGGGAAGCAACTGTAATTCGCAAGGGTGTGTGTGGGGGATACTCAGAGGGCAAAGGGGTGGAAGTGGGACAGAACTGACAGAGCCGAGGGGATGCCGGTGATGGTGACCCGGTTATTAAGGACCCCAACAGCTCCTCCCGAGGGCCTCGTGGGTGGCACCACAGCTCTCCGGGCTTGATACGGGGATCTGTTTCATCCTCGCCACACCCCCACGAAGGCCGAGCAAGCAGGGCTCCCGACCCAGTTCCCTGCAGGCCCGCCCCTGCCGAGTTTGTTTTTCCACCCCAGATACACTGAACCAGAGCCCCCGGTCTCATAAGATCCCCAGGTGATTGTTACAGCCAGCCTTGTTAAAGTGCGAATTCTGATTCAGCCTATCGGGGATGGGAAGCCAATTTTCAGGTGGCGGCAAACCTGAGTGAGTCAGTTTGCCGTCCTGGACGCAAGGTTGAAGAGGGTCGTGCTATCAACAGGCTGTGAGGGGCCGCAGAGCCCTTGGCCTTGGGATTCAAAGATCCTCCTCAACGGCCGGCCCTCCCGTGGAATCTTCCTAATATCTCGCCCACCTTTCCCTCACACACGTGCCCCACTTCCCTTCCGAGGTGGGCTAGCCGTGCACACACCGAAGGGCAAGCGGTAGCATTGGCAAAGGAGGAATTATATGGGACAGCCAACTGCGTGACGGGCAACCCCTCACCACGCCCCCTGCAGTCCACGCAGTGGCATTGTCTCCCCTGCACAAATGCTTAGGGACAGAGCTGTGTGTTTATACATTTATAAATATGTATGTGGTTACTAGAAAGGACTTGGGGACTTTGCTGGTCCCTGGGTGTGTAAATGGCTAGTGGGCTCAGTCGGTGACAAGATGGACATGTAAGTGCACCTAGGAGTTCTTGCTGGGAAGAAAGACCGGGTGGTCTACTTTGGAAGAACCAGTCATTGAGACCCTCTCGAGCACAGTTCTGTCCTGACACCGGGTGTCACCATGAGCAGGGGGTGGCTTCATCTCCTATCAAGCCCTCGAGGCTCCCAGCCCAGCCAGCCTGGGCAGAGTTCACCTCCTGACTCTGAGACTTTCCTGGTTTCAAGAAGCCCCGCCACGTCCTAGATACGACCTCAGTGCACACATGCTCCCGGCGAGAGCTGACACAGTGACGCAAGGTCCGCTTCAGAAACAGACAGAAGATGAAGAGCCAGAGGTGGGGGAGTCTGCATGGAGACCCTAGAGAAAGACCCCTGCCAGGCGCCCTGGGTGGGCTGAGTGCGGGGGGCACGGGGGCCGATGTGTGGGTAACAAGAGATGCTGCGTGTCTGTCGACAACCTGATAGATCCCAGGGTCGTCCTGCATCTGCTCACCTTCCTGAGGGAGCCCTGCTCTGTCAGCAGAGTGGTCAAGCTGACCGTCCCCAGACATTCGTCTCTGGCTGACGAGAACCAGAAGCACCTGTGGCGAGGAGATGGCTGTTTCTCCTGAGAATCCTAAGGCGGCCAGGCTGGGAAGGGCGCCGATGCAGCATGTCAACCAGCCTGTCCTGCCGTCATTCTGACAGGGTCTTCTTTTTGGGCACCTCCTGTTGCTGCCTTTCTAGTTTTCCAATGACACGCATCAGAATAGAATTCTAGTTTAAAGATGTTTCCACCCTCCATATGACTCAGCCATGCCATACAGATGGCTGTGTATGTATATATGTACATATGTATGTGTACATACACACACACACACACACACACACCATGTTGGTACAGTGGTTACGAGTTGGGCTGTGGTCTTCAAAGTCTGAGACTCGAAACCACCAGGCAGGCACTCAATTGGAGGAAGACAAGAGTTTTCTATTCTCATAAAGTGTTATGATCTCGGAAACCCATAGGGGGCAGTTCTACCCTGTCTTACAGGGTTGCTATGAGTCGGAATTGACTCAATGGCAGTAATACACACACACACACACACACACACACACTCCTTAGAGACAAGGATGGCAAGACTCGGTCTCCTCACATACTTTGGCCATGTTGTCAGGACAGACCAGTCCCTGGAGAAGGACATCATGTACTGGAAAGTAGAGGGGCAGTGAAAGAGAGCAAGGCCCTCAAGGGAATGGACGGACGCAGTGGCTGCAACACTGGGCTCCAGCCGAGGAGCCATTGTGAGGATGCGCAGGAGCATGTCGTGTGTCTTTCTGTCACTGGGCCCAGGGTCACTGTGCCTCAGACCCGACTCCGTAGGCCTGCCATCAACAAGAAGAAGTAACCTGAAAGCAGGGCCTCAGACGCAGGTACACCAAGGATCACGGCACTGCTACTCTCGATATGGAAAAGGTGGAACCCACGCCAGCGTCCATCAGATGAATGTAGAAACAAACCAGGAAATATTATTCAGCCACAAAGAGAAACCAATGCACAGAGCCAAAGTTTACTAGTGGCTATCCGGCTACGGGGGTGTGTGGTGCAGGGGGCGGGGCGATGGGCAGTCATTGCTTAAGTTTACGGTTGGGGTGAACTTCGAGACTCCGTGGTGGTGGCTGCACAGCAGGGTGCACGTATTACTGTCACTGGGACGCACACTTGCCGTCGCTAGTCCCCTCGATCCTGACTCACAGCCGCCTCACGGGTGCAGAGCACAACTGCTCCACTGTGTTTCCAAGGCCATGGCCTTCCGGAAGCTGACCGAGGGCCCTTAGTTCCAAGAGCCTTCTGGGAGGGTTTGAACTGCAAACCTTTCAGTTAGTCGTCTAGTGCTTGGCCATTTGCTCTGCTCAGGGACTTGGTAAGTGTACTCTTAAAAGTGGTTAAGATGGTAAATTTTTATAAGATATATATGTGAAAGTGAGAGGAAGCTATGGGTGAGGGAGTGAGGGTGTCCTGACTCAACTGATGTTCTGCCCACCTCAGGAGCCAGAGAAGCCGCCGCCTGCCCACCTGGCAAAGGCCGATAACCCACCTGAGAGCTAAGTCCTGTGCTTCACCTGCCTTACCTGTAGTCCAGTGTTGTAAAGTCTGGGCTTGGGGGGGGCAGTCTTTAATGCCATTAGGGGGAAATAATATTTTTAAAAGGAGTGATTCTTTCCCTTAAAAACAAACAATAACACACTCATGAGCCCATGAGCATATATGCAGTTGCTCATCATTTGATCAGATGCCAAGCAGCATATACCTGTATATCTATATCTATATGTATTTATATTTACACATACATGTAATAATGAGCCCTGTTGGCACAGTAAGTTAAATATCGGGCTGCTAACTCAAACAGTTGGCTGTTCACACCCACGGGAGAAAGATGAGCCGTAAACATTTATAGCTAAAGAAGGAGCCATTCTACTCTGTCCCTTCGGGTTGCTATGAGTCAGAGCTGACTCAGTGGGTTTGATCTGGGTGAGAAGTGTGTGTGTGTAGTAATTTTTGTTGTTGTTAGATGCCAGCAACTCTGATCCACAACAACCCTATTTACAACAGAGAGAAACTCTACCCGGCCTTGCGACAGCCTCACAATTGTTCCTGCGCTTGAGCCCATTGATGGTGCCCTTGTGCTGGTAGCCGTCCTCTTTTCCACACCCCTCCACTTGACCAGGGCCTGGTTCTCCTGACAACATGTGCCCAACAGTGGACGTGGTTGATGCCACAAACAGTGGGTCTCTTTAAAAGTTCACCTTTCAAATTCCAAGTACTTAAACCCTTCATATCCAGGGAAGGGTGGGCGGGTGGGGCATGTACAGCAGGCAGACATCTGCTGGAGAAACACAGAACAGCCATTGTGCCAAACTCAGACATCGTTGGGAAGTCCTGATTGATTGGCAGTTAGGTCAGCCCACCCTCAAGGCCCCTCCTCAGGGTTGCTGCTTACTTTGACCTGAGTCGTGGCTTCCCATCTGACTTCACTATCCCGGCCCCTGCGGTCTTCCTCAGCGAGGAGCTAATGTCCGAGCCTTCGCTGGAGATGAGGCACTGGCTCAGCACCTAGGGTGATCTCAGTGCTGGGCAGGCCTGATGCCTGCAACCTGTCCATGGTACCAATTAAAGCCTTTCTTCTCAGAGACAGGAGGGGAGATGAAGAGTTATTTAAAAAAACAGTGAGGTAGTTAGTTTATTGTGCCAACTTGGCTGATAAACACATGTGGAGTCAATTGAAGGGTGGACAGATAAATGGCTCAGTGAGCCTCGCCTTTTCAGTTCTTGGATCTCTTGCTTTGTGATGGTCAGACCAGGGTGCAACTGCCTTAGCCAGTTCCCTGCTTCAGCTGGCAAGGCTCACTTCCTGCAAGACATCCCCAAGGAGAAGCTGCATGAACCTACCCCGATACAGCCCTGGGTGCTGGAGCAGCCATGTGGAGACCTCTGCCAGTGCTGAGATGCTCACATGTTCACTGACTTGACTTTTCTCCTGCAGTCGGCATCATTGAGTCTGTTTTGTGAGATGGAGGAGGACTTTGTGGATCGGTACTGGACATATAGGTTAATGTTGGACTTGTGGGCTTGGGCAGCACTGGGTTGGGATGTTTTCTTGATGTGCACTTGACCTTTATATAAAACTCTCTCTTATACATGAGTTTTTGTAGATTTGTTTCTCTAAAGTACTCGGACTGACGCAAATAGACAAGGATAAACTGGAGAAAAATCTCAGCAATAAAAACAATAAAACAGAAACAATATACAATAACAGCCAAGTACCGGTGAGGTTGTAGACAAACTGGAACCCCCATCCACTGCTGGCGGGAATGTACAGACACTAACTGCTGTAGAAAACAGGTTGGCACGGCCTCCAGAGATGGAACATAGGTCTGGGCACTTACAAACTCCAAAGTGGCCATCCACGGCCTCTTTGCCTTGAGCCCCAGGGGACAAAGAGTCAGGAATGGCCTGTGTGGCCGGTTACCTCTCAGAACAACTCCTGTGTCACGAGATTAGATGGCTTAGCATCAAACTATTCAGTCAAGGTAGCCAGGCATCATCTGGGACCAACATAACACCTGGCTGCCATGAATTTTGTCATAAAAGACCCTGGAGAAGAATCCTGATAGAAAGGGGGTCGGGGGAATGCAGACCGAATTTCACATTTTCATGGGCTCTAGAAACTTATCCTTAGATCATCTTTAAGATTTAAACCAAAAATAGGCCTTTGAGTCTTCTTACAACTAAACAGTAGTTTGACTTAGCTAGTCAAACCAACTCTGCCTTGGGCATTATCTCTTTTAAGAACTATCCAGATGGAATAAAGGGAGAACAGCACCTCAGCGGCGTAGTAGGATCTATAGGGGACAGTGAGCTTATGTCACAACTGGGAGGAGTAGATAGGATCCATAGGGGACAGTGAGTTTATGTCACAACTCAGAAAAAGAGGGGAAGAGGCCCCAAATACAGCTGCTTCCTTGTTGTATTTACATATATACACATATAAACAAACACATTTATGTTTATATATTTACATATATAAATATATATACAACTATATACTAGGGGTACTTCCAAAAACCCTGATTTTTTTCCAAAGCTATGTATTTAAATTTTTTACAAAACAACCTTATCACCTTCGAAGTAGTCACCACTACACTGCATGCATTTGTCAAATCTGTGATTCCATTCTTGGGAACATTTTTCAAACTCATCTGTTTGGATGGGTGGCAGCACCTCCCTCGTTTTTTTCTTTTAACCTCTTCTACATTGCCAGATCTCTGTCCTTCCATGTCCCTCTTCATTTGTGGAAACAAAAGAGGTTGCCTGGAGTGAGGTCAGGCAGGTAAGGTGCATGGATAAAGAGGCATGCTGTTTTTTGCCAAAAACTGGCACACTGATGGCTGCGTGAGTAGGTGCAATGTGGTGGCAAAGCCAGTCCCCTGTCTGCCACACATCAGGCCTTTTTTGGTCACACAGTTATGCAACCTTTTCAGAATAGAAAGCTTGAGTAACAGTCTGACCTGGTGGAACGAACTCCAAATGCACGACATTTCCATCCCTTTGGGAAGTTGAAGGGTGTCCAGAAGAGGTTTGTCATCCATCAACATTTCACTTTTTTTGAAATGAGAAAACCATTAGTACACTTGAGTTTTCCCCATAGCGCGGTCCTTGTAAGCTGTGTTCAATGTCACAACAATTTCTGAGGTATTTTTCCCTAGCAGGAAACAACATTTCACAGCTGCACACTGTTCTTTTCAATCAGTCATCACAAAAAAATGAGATTCGAGTGAAACTGGTTTTACAAAGAAATTCTCTGTGACCAGAGAGAACCTTCCCAGGCGATGCCACTGGGTGCGCTAACTCAGAGCGGGTTGCTGGATGCTCCCCTAGTGGGGGTGGGGTGGGGGTGTGTGTGTGCATACTATGAAAGCTCTGCTCTGCCCTGCACAATTCCAATTTGGGGGGGTACCTCCTCATACATATTTTTCCCTTCTTTCTCTTTTTCCTTTCCTCCTGCCCCACTATTATGCTTGCCTGTCGTTCATCTGTCAGTAATCCCTCTCAGATACAATTTGATTGATCAAACATGCCCAGAAAAGCTACACCCTCTTCACCATGAATTTTAGAACCCTTACTATTCCCTTGTCCCAGTCATTGTTGGCTCAATGCTCACCTGCCCCTGCCTCCCCTCTTCCCATGCCTATGCAGAACCATCCTGTCTCTATGGGATTGCCTGTCCTGTCCATCTTGGATGGGATGAGGCGGAGAAAGGGGGAGTGTTAGCATTGATGCTGTATAACCCCACTCGAGGGAAGCGAACAACAGAATTGTATGTGAATGTATATTTTGGGTGGTGTAAGATATGACAAAAATATAATAATAAGGTCTCCTGGAGGGTTGGGTGGGGGAGGGAGGGGATAAAGGGGAGGTGAGATCAATGAGTTCAAGAAGAAAGTTTTTGAAACCGATTGTGGAAGCAATTGTACAATAATGCTTGATGTGAGTGAACTATGGAATGTTATGACATCCGTAAGAGCTCTCCCCAAATTATTTAAAAACTAAAAAGAGGGGAAGAATGATCGCACAACTTGAAGGATGTAATTGGTGTCACTGAATTATTACATGGAGAAGTGGTGGAACTGGTGTATGTTTGACTGTGATAGTCTCCGAAAAAAAAAAAGAAAGAAAGGAAAGAAAGAAGATGTGCAACACGGAACGACCACACATCCCAGCAGCACCCAGCCTCGGTACACGTGCAGCAGACGTGAAGGCAGCAGCACCCAGCCTCGGTACACGTGCAGCAGACGTGAAGCCAGCAGCACCCAGCCTCGGTACACGTGCAGCAGACGTCAAGGCAGGAGCACAAGCAAACTAATGTTCTCAGCTGCACTTTCCACAAGAGCCCAAACGAATAAACAACAAAATGCCCATCGGTAAAGGAATAGATAATCACAACCTTCTGCTTTGACCCTGCCATTGTCTAGGTCTGAAAATCTAAACTTGGTGGGCATTAAAATTATACGGATCAATGAACAGGAATAGAAAACCCCGACATAAAAACAGCAACATACAGACAACCGATCTTTAATAAGCCCCCCCCGCCCAAATCAACTGGGAAGTGGATGGCTTTTTAAACAAATGATGCTGGATAAAACAAGTTAAGGTGGATCACAGATCTCGAGGTAAACCTCCAAACTATCAGGATTATCAATGAGAAAGTTGGGACAAAGAACTTTAGCGCAGGGAATACATAGGCTATCAGAAATAAGGATACACACTCAGAGGAAGATAAGGTAGACAAAGGGGACATACTAAAGATAAAACACTTGTGTACAGCGCAAGATTTCATCAAGAGAGTAATAAGAGAGCCCACAGACTGGGAAAAGATATTTAGCCATGACATATCAGACAAAGGGCTTACTATTAAAATCTACAGAATACTGCACGCTTACAATAAGAAAAAAAAACAAACAAATAGCCCATTGAGGAGGTAGGCAAAAAACTTGAACAGAATCTTCACAAGGGAAGAAACTCAAATGGCCAATAAATGTATGAGAAAATGTTCCCGGTCCTTAACCATCCAGGAAATGCAAATTAAAACAACTAGGAGATATCACCTAACACCCACAAAGATAGCCCAGTTCAAAAAACCAGGAAGCAACAAATGTTGAAGGGGTGTGGTCAGATAGAAACTATTTTAAAAAAATCATTTTATTGGGGCTAGCACAACTCTTATCACAATCCATACATCCATCCATTGTGTCAAGCACATTTGTTGCTGAGATAGAAACTCTTATTCACTGCTGAAGGTCTTATAGATATGTACAGTCACTGTGGAAAGCAATTTGGTGATTCCTTAAACAGAAGGAAATTGAGTTACCTTCCCACCCAGCAGTCCCATTACTGGGCGTCTACCCAGAAGAAATGAGAGACAGACCATGACCAGACCTCTGTGTTCTAAAGTTCAGTTGTGCAGTTCACCAGCTCAAACACTTGGAAGCTGCCTAAGTTTCCATCAATAGACAACTGGATGGAAACACTCTGGTATATCCACACAAGGGAGCCCTATGCATCTCTGACAAACAGTGAACAGATGAAGCGCCCCGTCTTGTGGAAAGAACTGAAGAATGTTATGCTGAGTGAAGTTAGCCAAGCACAAAAGGGCAAGTCCAACATCAGTCCACTGCGGTAAGTTCAAATAGCCTTGTGGGCAAAGGGGAAAGTGCACATAACGCGTGGGCTGAGGCCCAGATACTCTGGCATGAGCCAGACCAAACCCAACGATGAATATATCATCAGATTATTAACAAGATGCAGATAGCACTTGTGCTGAAAGACATCTATTCCCACCCAACCCCGCCCCCATATGCCGTTAAGGCCCACAGAGGGTGGGGGAAGGGAAGAGACTGCAATGAGGGAGCAGGACACTGATCCACCCAGTGGAAGGGTGTTGTTTATGTCTCCACAGGAAAGAGAGAGAGCAGACCTCATTCAGGTGTGCCAATACCTGAGGGAGATGTTTCTGCCTGAAGCAGCTCAGGGATGGCCTCAGCCTGAGACATGTCATCCCCTCTGGATGACCACGCTGCAAAGGATGGCCCTGAAGATACAGTTCAGGGAGGGCAGCCAGTTGGGGGCAAACCAAGAGGGGAGTGCAAC
Organism: Tenrec ecaudatus; assembly: GCF_050624435.1. NCBI lineage: Eukaryota > Metazoa > Chordata > Mammalia > Afrosoricida > Tenrecidae > Tenrec > Tenrec ecaudatus. The sequence goes on from NC_134531.1 coordinate 192,885,970, forward strand.
AGACCAGCAATGGGAGCAAATCCACAAAGTCCCCGAGGAATCCTGATCGGAGATTCTGACTCGGGGGCAGCGCTTGGCACCCCATCTGAACTGGTTGGGGGTAACTCACAAAGGCCACACAGAAAGTCTAAAGGTTTAATGGGGTGTGTGTGGAGGGGCTGTGGGGGCGGGAGGCAGGCACTAGACCGCTCTCTCCCTGACTGCAGGAAGACCAATGTGGACTTGTAGGGTGCATGCCTCTCAGTCACGAATGCTGAGGAATACAACAGTATAAGTGCTGTTAGGTAAGCAGGTCCTGGGATATGGAACCCTGAAAGAAAAGGGGACTGGACTGATGGACAATCACAGGGCCTGCTCACTATTTAACAGAGAGGTCCCCATCTACTCTGGGTCAGGACAACAGCTAGACTGGAGCTATGTGTATGGTCTTTATCTTTTTTTTTTTGGTGTCTATCCATACAAGATAGGCAGGATAAAGAATCCCAAAAGACAGTGACAGGACCTATGGTTGGTGGGGTGTGGGGGGATGGGAGGGGAGGAGATGACGAGAGGTGGGTGGTGAGCCAATAACGACAGGGACAGGGGAATGGCAAGGAAATTAAAATTGACAGCGAGGAGGGTGTAGTCTTCTTGGTCGTGTTTGATCAATCGAAACATATCCAAGAGGAATTACTGATGGCAGTGGTGCAGGAGCAAAGAACAAAGAAAAAGAAAGTAAAAATTATATATCTAATATAGGCATAAATATTGATATGTATATATGTAAATATATAAATTTAGGTGTATCTGTCTATGCATATATATATATTTAAATCCAACAAGAAGCAGTTGGGCTTTGGGCATCTACTTAAATCTTCCCTCACTACAAGAACTATTTGTTCTAATAATGTGACACTGTATGATACTCATCTTCCTGTCACAATCGCTGAAGACAAAATGGGTGCATAAGCAAATGTGGTGAAGAAAGCTGATGGTGCCCAGCTATTACAAGATACATTGCCTGGGGTCTTGAACAAGTGGTGATCTAGCAGGGAAGCACTAAAGCCCACATGGAAGAAGCATGCCAACCTGAGTGATCATGAGGTATCAATGGGAATGGGTATCAGAAGTTCAAAAACAAGCAGTCAAATTGCTGTGGACAAAGTGGAGACCCCAAAACCACCTGTAAGATAATTGGATTATCCCTCACAGAAGGGAGGATAAATCTAGGGAGTGGTAGAGCACTGACGAAACACAACTATCCTCTTGTTCTTTAATATTTCCTCCCTGTACTATTATGGTCTTTGTTTTACCTCATCAATCTTGTTAGACCTGTGTATGTTCATTTGTATAATTAAGAGCATTTGATGCATGAAAACCAAAATAGATAACCCTTCAGAAACAGTAACGGGAGTAATGATTCCCTGAGGGTACAGCTAGAGGGCGGAGGTACGGGAAGGAAGGGGGAACCAATAGCAATGACTCTATAACCCGACTAAAGGGGAACAAATAATAGAATTGCAGATGAATGGATACATCGGATAAGATATGGCAATAATAATAATACACAGTATAAGAATAAGGGTTCCTGGGAAGTAGGTGGGGAAAGAGATAAATGGGAGCTGATATCAAAGAGTTCAGAAAGATAGAAAATGTTTTGAAACTGATGGTGGTATCAATTGTACAATTATGTACAATTATACAGTATGCTTGATCGAATTGAATTATAGATTGTTATAATATCTGTAAGAGCTTCCAATAAAAAATTTTAATTAAAAAATAAATTGTGAATGTACCCATTATATCCAACACACATTGAAATATTGACATGAACTACCATATTTCTCAGCAACAACTTAATAAGCAACGTCAATGTCAAAAGAGTCTTCAGACGTCTCTAGACTGGCCACTGTACCTAGACATTTAGTTCACTTTAATAATCGTGCTTCCTTCTCCATAGACTTTGGGAAGCTGATAAATATAACTTCTTTGGAAGCTTTCAGTCAGCAACATGTCTGGGTTTTCCAATTGAACTAGAGACAGTTACTTCTTCTTTGGGTGGGATAAGGGATAATCTACAGGAGGAAAACATTTTCCACTCAGGTTAATTAAGTACTTGGAATCCACTGAAGCTAATTTCCAGTTGACCCTGCCCAAACCCATGTATTAATTATATCTTGTGTGTTGTTCATCTCAACTTAGTCAACAGCTCCTTTGCCATGATTTTGTAAATAGCTGGGTTTCAAATAGGGTCATTTGGAAGATATGCATTGAGGTGGAAGAATTTTTGGTCTGCTTTGCTGTTATTTGTTTTTAAAATTAAAAATGAAAAGATATTTTTAAAGGAATGAATGAATACATAAAATGTGGTATACAATAAATCTGCAAAATACAGACCCTATACATGCAGAGGAAAATCCCAAATGTTTTCCACTAAAATTATTGTTCAGGAAATGGTACCACTGCACCCTGTCAACACCTGACCAGTTCCTGCTCACAGGTTTCATGGTATATAAGTCACAATGGAATAGTATGCAGCTGTGAAGGGGAATGGAGTGTTGATGCATGCTATGACACGGATGAACCTTAAAAAGATTATGCTGAGTGAAACTAGTCTCGGCCAAAGAACACACATGGCACCTTCCCACTTACATGAATTAAACGACTGTAAGGAATGAAAATATTACTAATGGTTACCAGTTGAAGTTGTCAAGAATTTCATTTTACTTGGCTCCATAATCAATACCTATGGAAGCAGTAGTCAAGAAATCAAATGATGTATGGCATTGGGCAAATCGATTGCAAAAGACTTCTCTAAGGTGCTAAAGACTAAGATGCACCTGACCTATGTCATGATATTTCAAGCATCTCAAATATATGTGAAAGCTGGACAATGAGTAAGGAAGACAGAGAAGTACGGATGCCTTTGTCTTGGTGAAAATGATTAACTATCCCATGGACTGCCAGAAGAATGAACAAATCTGTCTTGAAAGAAGCTCTTTAAGTGGTGAGACTTCATTCCACATCCTTTGGACATGTAATCAGGAAGAAACACAGTGAAGAACATTAAGCTTAGTAAGCAGAGCGTGAGCAGCAATGAGGCAATGTCCTCAGCCATGGGTTGATACTGGGGCTACAACATGAGCTCAAACAGCAAGCACTGTGAGCCGGGCGAAGGACCAGTGTTCTGTTGCACACAGTCCCTGTGAGTCAGAACCAGTTCAATGGCACCAAACCAACAAGAAAGAGGAGGGGGGCAGGTTTATGTTCCCGATGGAGGACTATCTGGGAAAGAATGGCAATAATAGTGGTACACCATAAGTAACACCATCATTGCCACAGAATTGTAAATGTGTCAGTTGTGCTGATGAGTGCTTGGTATGGTTGTTTTTACCACAATTAAAAAACAAAACAGTTTCTGGGTGTGTTCAGCCAGGTTGACCAGAGAAACACATCCAGTGATACTCATAAGGAAGTGCTTTATATCAAGAAGTTTTATATATCAGGAAAACATCCTAGCCCAGTCCCACTCAAGTTCATAAGTCCAATATTAGTCCATAAGACTGATACTCATCCATAAGTTCCTCTTCAGACTCACAGAGTCACATGCAATGATGCAGAGAGCAGGAAGATCACAGTCTGGCTGGTGCAAAGTCCTATGGATCCAATGGCAGTGGACGCATCTCCAGGGCTCTGGCAGGTTTCAGACTGGCTCACCACAGGAAGGTGAAGGCAGAGAGAGAGGAGGGCGGGGAGGTTTCCAGCACCCTCCTTATGAGAAAGCCATGCCCACAAGGAGGTACCATCAGGCTGTGACCTGACTGATAGGCTAGACTCCACCCCTACACTTGGATGTATCGAGTTGACATGAAATTATGTAACTACCACACTAGGCCTACGCCAAAGATTCTGATTCTATTAGTCTGGGGTGGATTTAAGTAGCAGTAAGTTTAAATTCCAGAGGATTCTTCTGTGTGGTCATCTGTGGGTGAGGATAAGCCATTGGGTCCATGAGAGGCTCCCTTTTTTCCACATGAAAGGGTTCTAAGGGCAAATGGAAATTCTAGCTCCTCTCATTGATTCACCGGGTATGTACATAGACACATCCAAGACCCGATACCATCGATTTTGGTATCGATGCCGACTCATAGTGACTCTTCGATAGAGTAAAGCTGCTTCTTCAGGTTTCCAAGACTGCACATCTTTCCAGGAGACAGCCTCGTCTTTGTCCCACCGAATGGCTGGCAAGCTGGAGATCGACTTTCAGGAGCAGCGCGACACGTCACACGCTTTGCTAACCAGACCGATAGAGATGAACACAGAGCGCATGTCTGAACCAGGAAAGCTGGGCCGAGCACCCAGGGCCGTGCAGCTCCCTTCTTTTCATCCAGATCCGAAGCCACCTTCAATCTAGAAACCCTGGTGGGCGGCAGCATGTGATGGTGGGAAGAGGCTGGTATTAGGTGCTGTGGAGTGGGTGCCAGCGCACCGAGACCCGGCGTCTAAGAGAACAGCTCACTACCATGGCCCTGAAGTTTCAGCCCATGCTGCAGCCGGTGCCACTGAGGGTTGGGAAGGTCTAAGTGCAAATTCGTCCACAGATCCGAACGTGGCAGAGCACAGAGAGCAGTGCAGACACCGAATGTCTGGCTTACCCCACACAAGCGTCCGGCTCAGTAATGTTTCTGGTACTCTGAGTGGACGCTGCCTAGAAGGTTCTAGACCAGTGGTTCTCAACCTTCCTCATGCCATGACCCTTTCATACAGGTCCTCATGTTGTGGTCACCCCCAACCATAACATTATTTTCATTGCTACTTCATCACTGTCATTTTGCTACTGTGATGAATCAGGTGACCCCAGTGAAAGGGTCATTTGACCCCAAAAGGGGTCGTGACCCACAGGTTGAGAACTGCTGCTCTAGACCCTGAGCAGGGACTTGAGATTCATAGGAGACAATGATTTTTCCCTTGGGATGCTGGACCTAAGGTGGCCCCTGTTCTAAAGAGCAAATCCCCCTAGGCTCACCCTTAGCACCTTACTGAGCAACTTCCTGTTCGAAAAGCCCTCTGGGAGAAGAGGAAGTCTGGAAGGCAGCAGAAACCGACATGGGATCCTCAGGGGCCTCATCAATACCCCGACCCCCAAATGGCGCTTTCAGCGGCACCTGGGTGTCTCACCTTATCTTGATCCGGATTTGGGTGTCTCTACAGCTCCCTGTGCTGCTTCGCTGTGCCTGTCCACATTCTGATCTGTCTGCCTTCCGTGCGGAGTTACTGGGAAGGTCTACCGGGCCACGTAAACAAGCTCTGTAAACGATCAACTCGGTGGAGGGAACGAGGTGGCTCTGAAAAAGCATGTGCTCCACGCCCAGGGGAGGACTGGCATCAACCAGGTCCCCGCAGGAAACAGAGAGCACTCAGTAGGGGTCATTTGAGGAGAATTTCCTAAATTTTCATAGAGCTGTGGACAAGGGATGAGGTAGGCATCTGGGGCTAGTAACAGCGGCCACCGCTGTCACCCGAGGATTCAAAGGATTGGTGGACGGAGCACCACCTTGGACCTCCGGAGCGAGAACGCCGTGTCAAGTTGCTGGGGGAGAGTGGCGAGCTCTTTGGCCGAGGGCTACAGGTGGTCCACAAGCAGGGACCGCAGCAGCCGCCCTCGCTGCCACTCACCGAGCATCCCCAGGCCAGGTGTCGCAGCACATCATTCCTAGTTTGCACAGCAACCCGTACAGGAAAGGACTGTCTTATTCTGTTTGATACACGTGAAAACGGAGCCTGCAGCTGGCTAACTAGCTTGCCCAAGCTCATCCTGGGAACGCTGGTATTTCGAGTCTCACGCAAAGGCGGCCACCGTTTCTCTCACTCTCACTTTCCTCCCTGTCCCCCTGCACGCTGCAAGACCTTACTGACTGAACTGCTCATGATGAACTGTTTTCCAGCACCCCGAAGGGGTTCTGCTTCTATTTCATTAAAAAGGAAAGAGCGCCTTAAGAGCGTTTAAGACAGATGAGGAACAACCGTGGGCGGGGGCAAGCACAGCACTCAAACCGCAGTGGTAAATTTCCCTTAATAAGGTTTATCTCAGGACACCCTCAAACACAGGTGCTCGGCTCTAATGCAGAGATGCGCTCTCGGTGCTAGTAGATGAAAGCAGACTTTGGCCAGAAGACCCGGGGTTGGTCGCAGTCAGGAACGGGGCTCTGCTTTGAAAAATTCTTTGCGAATGGACGTTCTTAATGGGGGCTCCAGGAACTCCTCCACGTCCTGAGATTATAGATGAGGTTTCGCAGGAATGTGCACCTTTGTCCGAGTCCGTCGTTCAATCAGACTCTCTCGAGAGGAGCCCGAGGAGGCAGAACTTTGCCTCAATTGCTTCCAGAATGAACTGGAGGTCACTCTGTCGAGTTGTTCCAGTCTCGTGCTCAGGGACACCGACTTGCTCTAGAAACCGGTAGTTACTGCCAGGTGCTTCACCAGAATCTTACAATATTCACATAGCAGTACATGAGAAGGACATTTAAAAATAATTCTATTCCCTTAACTCATTCATAACTAAAGTCTTTTTTCATTAGATTTTTTTTGGGTGGGGCTGGAGTTCTTATTGAAAATATAGTTTTGGTAAAGACTTCATATCTTTTTTCCCCCTATGAAAGGTGGAAAAAAATATGCATTGAAGAAACAATCCACGGAACCTGCCACACTTCTTTATTAACCTTTCAAGCTGTAGAGGAACATGGCACGTGGAGGATTCCTGTAGTGGGTAGTTTGAATGCTCATCACTGTCAACCTCAAAGTCCTCTCCACCCAACCTGGCAGTGCCGTCACAAGAGCAAGTGACCACCGGCCATCTGGAATCAGCAAAGCCCCAAGGCCGGTATCCGGAGGAACAGGCACCGCATGGATTACTGTGAAGTGGGTCTTTTACTCTGAAGTCGGTTTTTAGGAACATCAAAGGATTTACTCGTCCACTTAGCACATTTCTACTGAGTCCTTTACCCGCTCTGATTTAGGTCCAGGGAATCCCACTGAGCACAAAAGAAAGTCACGGGCCCTCAAGCTTACATTTCATTAAGGGAACAAAGAGACTTTAGGTATCAGTCATCATCATCATCATCATCAACACACACACACATGCACACACACACACACACACAGTGGTGTTCAACGGTAGAGTTCTCATCTTCCAAGCACGAGACTCAGGTTCAATTCCTAGCCAACACACTTTCTGCTCAGCCAACATCCATCTGCCAGTCAAGGCGTGTGCGTGACTACAATGGTGAACAGATAGATGCAGTGAAGGTTCGAGACGAAGATGGACGAGCAGCTAATGCAAACCCTATGGACAGTCTGACCCCATTGTGCACAGAGTCTCTATGAAGTCACAAGATGACACAGCTAACAACAACTACACAGACACACATACCTAGACAGACACACAGAGAGCACTCTGACCAAAAAATGCACTGGTTCTATGGGAGACAGAGATGGGTGCTATTATACAGCATGTCTGGGATGGTCCCTTGGAGGAGGTGCCGTTTGAGCAGAGACCTGTATGATGACGTGAAGGACGGTGCCAGAGGACACCTGGGGAGGAAAGGGCCAGGTACAGACTGAGGAAAAAGCATCCCATGAAAGCTCTCCTGGACCCGTCACTCTCGGAAAGTATGAGATCATAAAGTCACTATTTTAGTGGCCTGTAGTCACTGTGGTCTTCTTGTGCTGCTGTGTGAGTCTGGGTGGACTAGAGAAACAAATTCATAGACACTCAAGTGTGTAGAAGAAAGAGCTTTATATACAAGAGCAATTGAATATTAAGAAAACATCCCAGCCCGGTCCAGATCACGTCCATAAGTCTGATATCAGCCCACAGGCCTGATACCAGTCTAGGAAGTCCTCTTCAGACTCACGAAACACATGCAATGATGCTGAATACAGGAAGATCACAGGCCAGTGAGTGGAAGGTCTTGTGGATCCAGTGGTGGTGTAAGCATCTCAGCACTGGTGTGGGTCTCCATGTGGCTCCTCCAGCTCCAGGTCTCTGGCTCCAAGAGGGTATCTCCATGTGACTTGTCAAAAGGAATGTCTCACAGGGAGATGAAGCAACTGGAGCTCCCAGAATCCTCAGGAGAAGGCCATGCCCACACAGAGGCCTCATTGGTTGTGTGACCTGATTAACACACAAGATGTCACCCCTTGCAAGTTAACAGCTTATATAACGGCCACAGCTGTTTTTTTGTTTGTTTGTTTTTAAAAGATCACAAATCTGTTTCACAATCTCTGTAGGTGAAAAGTCCAGGCCCAGTGTGACTGGATTCTCTGCTCAGGGTTGGCAAGGCTGGGTTCCTTTTTGAAATACAAGGGACTCTTTCAAGCTCATATGGAAGTTGACAGAATTCGTATTTTTGTGGGTATAGGACTGAAGTGGCCCTTTTTTTTGGCTGGCTGTTGTCTAGGATTGGGGGCAGGGGTCCCTCCTCTAGAAGCCACCCACAGTTCCATGCCACATGCTCCCCTCAAAGGCCCTCCTCTCACCTTCAAATCTCTCCGCTTTCTTCTACCTCTGACCTCTAGACCCACATTCAAAGGATTTTTCTGATTTACTTAGGCCCACCCAAATAACCGCTCTTTGGAATTAATCAAAGCTAACTTAATTAGTGATCTTAATTATAACTGCAAAAGCACCTTTGCCATATGACGTAATGTAATTATGGGAGTTTCTCGGCGGTGCAGGTAATGCACTCAGCAGCTACCTGAGAGCTTAGCAGTTTCAGTTCTCCCACAGGTGCCCTGAGATAAACACCTGGCGATTGCTTTTATGGTTGTTGTTCTTCAAAACAGAAACAAAAACAGCCATTGAAAACCCTTTGGAGCAAGGGGCAGCCACCTTGGGGGCATATTGGAATTGTGCACACTCCACCTACTTCCCACTTGCACTGCTGTAGCCCCAGGTGTGTGTGGACTTTGCATTTGTGATTTGTACGCTCATCACGTATGCCTACCGACAGCCTCTCAGCCCAACTCACTGGCATCCAGATGCCAGCTCCCCGCGACCCTATAGGACCAAGACTGCAACTCCTGACAGCAGTAGAAAGCCCCATCTTTCTCCCATGGAGCGGTGGTGATTTCTAACGGCTGCCCTTGCAGGTAGCAGCCTGACTTGTAAACGACTATGCCAGCCTGACTCCTGAGCAACAGCTCAGCATCTTCCTATTTGGCGCTGGCCTGGCGAGAATAAAGGCAGCGGGACAGGGGCCTCCTCCTGACCCAAACAAACCCTGCCCCCAGAGTGGATTCCAACTCATGGCCGCGCGATGGGCCGGAGCAGAACCGTCGGCGTGGTCTCCAAGGCTGCCGCCTTGGTTTGGTTTGTGCAGGAGTTTGCCCGTACATCGGGCACAGGTCACACAACTGAACAGGTCAACGTAGCCAACAGCTGTGCCAGCATCACCACGATCGAGTGTAGGACATGATCTTCGATCTTGCGCTCCTTGTTATTAGCGCCCCGTGTTTCAAGGAATCCTCAAGGAATCACCAGTCCACGTGCTGTCTCTATAGATTTATCGATGCTGGATTTCACATACAGGAAAACACACAAACAAAACTAACAACAATAACAAAACCAAGCAGAGAGAAACCTCAGTCAAAAAGAAAGCAACGATCCTAAACACTAGGACAAGTTAATGGGTCCAAAGAGAGATCAAGTGATAAGGGGCTAAATGCTAGCCTAATTGCATCTGCGATAATCCACTTTCCAATACACGGTGCATGAGAGCAAGACGATTCCCAACCCTTGGCTGTGGTCCGAGGGGACTCACCAGAGCGTAATCCATGGGTGCACCCTGTGGTTGAGGGGACTCACCAGAGTGTAATCTATGTGTGCACCCTGTGGTTGAGGGGACTCACCAGAGCGTAATCCATGGGTGCACCCTGTGGTCAGAGGGGACTCACCAGAGCGTAATCCATGTGTGCACCCTGTGGTTGAGGGGACTCACCAGAGTGTAATCTATGTGTGCACCCTGTGGTTGAGGGGACTCACCAGAGCGTAATCTATGTGTGCACCCTGTGGTTGAGGGGACTCACCAGAGTGTAATCTATGTGTGCACCCTGTGGTTGAGGGGACTCACCAGAGTGTAATCTATGTGTGCACCCTGTGGTTGAGGGGACTCACCAGAGTGTAATCTATGTGTGCACCCTGTGGTTGAGGGGACTCACCAGAGCGTAATCTATGTGTGCACCCTGCAAATGCATTTTGGGCTTCCACTGTCATTCATAGCCTTCTGCAAACCAGGTGTTCACAATTTAAGCTCTGATACCATTCCCTCCTTCAGATTTGGATTATAATATTTATAATCCTTGGATCACTCCGGCTGATGATGCTCCTTCTATGTGGACTTAGTTAATGCCTCACCTAGATGGCTGCTTGTGTTAAGGCAAGACTTTAAAACCCCAGACACTATTCTTTCTGGTATCCAGGTACCATGCATCTGCATCACACTTTGCTGTAACACTCATATCTTTCCTCGGTGATCTCTTCATTATGCTGAGTAGCAAGCACGGCTGTCGCGCGCCCAGTCTCGCCAGCAAGAAGGACGCGCCACAACAGGATTCTTCCACAGGCGTTTAATGCGGGTTCGATTTGCAGATGCGGAAAAAGACCCCGAAGCCCCAAACTACTGCTGCTTATATGCGCTCTATGGGGACGTGCTGTGCATTGATTGGTGCGTTCGCCAGAACCCTTATTAGCATACTCCAGGGTGGAATTATGACTACGTCATCTAAGCAGTGCGCATGCTCTAAGTGGTTGTTTACCACTTAACTGGGCCACCGCCCTGACTGCCCGGTGCCATCTTGTAATGGCTGCGAGAGCTGCAGCTTCCCACACACGGCTACATCATCAGAACTATTTGTTCTTAAATTGGGGCTGGACTTAAAGTGGGAATTCAAAATCCACCCATATATCTGTGGTTATACATGTCTTTGGTTTACCTTAGACAGAATTGCCATCTTATGATAGAGAACATTATCATTCATCCCCCTGAGGTGTAAGTTCATTCTATTGATAGCTTCATTAATTTAGCCATAGGCCAGCAACAAACCTCGATACATGAGTTGTTGACCTGTACAGATTCAACTCTTAAATGAGTGGATACTATTTACACAAACAATAGGGGTTGGCGTTAGGGTAAAACCATCAATAATATTCATTGACAGGGGCAGAACCATGCCTACCAGATTAATACATGCCAGAATAAAGCAAAGAGGGCATTAAAACAATAAATATATGGTAGTCCTGGGCCACCATTCAATGGGCACCTTCAAGGAAAGCGATCGACCCAAAGTCCAACGACCAAGGCGATCATCTTTGTGGCTGCAGACTGCTGAATCTTCCTCTCATGGAGTGCCGGGAGAGTTCAGTTAGTGGTCGAGCACTGCAGCCTCTGTGCCACTAAAGTTCCTTCTTTCATCCTACTAGGAACTGCCTTAACGAAACATCACTCAGTCCTCCATCAGTACAGATCAACTTCCCTATTAGGCACACCAGGAAGCCAAGGCACAAGCCATTTCATTGACTCTCTAAGGTCCCACAGGTAAAGTGGTAGAGCCAGAAAGTACACCCCAAGCATCCAAAAGCCAGGATTCCTGTTCTGGCTTCCTCCTTAATCCCTGAGCCACCAATCTCCTCTGAGCCCCACTTTGGGCATCCGCACAGCAGGGCTAACATAGGACCCGATGCCTGCTGCCCCCTCGGCTATGATTTGGCTTCTACAGGGCATCATGGCAAAGAGCCATACAAGGCGGAGAGATCGTGCCTGTTGACGTTCCTGTTAATCACTTTGATTTACATTTACTGGAAGAATCAGGATTGTTTTCTAGGCAATCCCAGGATTCAGAGAACAGCCAAACCATTAAGTCATCACCACGGTCACAAAGCTCTGGAGGAGAAACAATAGTCGAGGCTTGGGGAGAGGCATCCATCCGTGTGGGCTACGACTGAGGCCCAGGGACAGGGCAGTCAGAGAGCTGACCAGACTCTTCCAGTGTTACCCGTACTATGCAGGGGACTGAGTCACCAATGTAACCCACAATCCATCGTGCCTGAAAGCAAGTGGTTTGTTTAAATGAAAAGCAGACAGCATAAGCAGAATTGTCCCCAAAAGAGTGTCTTTCATGTCTTCTTATTTGGCGCCAGCAGGTCTTTCGGGCAGTTTGGTCCCAAAGGAGGGACAGTTAATCACTCTGCATGTTGCCTAATTGGGACACCAAGACCTTGAGGGGCTGAAGATTCCCTTCTCAAAGGATCTCCTCAAGCGAGAACATGCATTTCTGCAGCAGTCGACACGCCCCACACTTTCCACTTCCTTCCCTCTCTCCTCAAGGGAGCACACGGAGAAAAGGATTTCTTGGAGCAAGTAGGACAGGCTTTTGGCTTCCAGGGTCAAATCATTTGGGAAGTTGGTTCCAGTGGGGGAAAGAGGGCCAGGAGGGTGTGTGCGGCAGTTCTGCGAGGTGGGAACGCTCCCCTTCATTTCACAGTCGAGGACAAATGGGAGAAGGTCCAGACCCAGCTCGAGGACCAGCCTCCCATGACCCACTTTTCGACTCCGGGAGGGCTCACAAAGGAGAGGTTGAAGGCGGTAGAGTCTCCTCTCGTGGGGAAGCGGAGAGAGGAAGACCATGGCTGGAGGTCTGGCATATAGTTGAGTGGAACAGCACTGGGGACACCCTGGGGGGCACTAGTGAGCGAGGCAGGCCCTGGGGGCTCCAGGTCTCTGCGGGAGACCAGCAGATAGCGGCACTGGGCTAGAAGAGACCTGCGTGCCTCACGATGCCTGGGGCTCAGGAGAATTCAGCAAGATTTGGAGACACAACAGAAGGATACACTGGACAATCTGGGACAACGTTCTGACTGTGGCTGAAAGAACTGGCCTGCAAACTCACACCAATAGCAGTGTTGTTTTTTTTTATTCTCTCACTTTTAATTCACAGCAATTCAGAGAGCTTTTTGGGTTCTCAGGGGACAGTGGCTACTTTAAAATATTGCAGCTTGTGAACGTGGCTGTGATGGCTTTAGTTGGGAGGCAAAGTGAGTGAACTGGGATTTTAAAATGCAATCTGCCCATGAAGAGGCGACGCTCAAGACTCCCTCGTGGCTATTGGCGTCCAGTGGTTTCCATCATATCTGGAGATTTGGAGGTTTGGTTTTTCTTCCACATTGGAAAGACCTCACCGTGTTGATGATTAAAAAAGGCTGCTTCTATATATGCCCCTCCGGCGCTTGGTGGTAGGACCAGTGTGGTCTGGGAGAATCCCAATAGCAGTGTTTTAATGTCACCTCTAGGTGGTGCTTTTATTATTCAAATACTGTGGATTTTCCTGGTGCTGGCCCCTCTTTCTTGGGAGTTTCTCTTTCCTTCCAGCATCTTCTACACTAGCACCTCAACCCACAGTCCAAGAAACATCTGGGTGGGCTCCCCTAGAATGTGTCCCATCTGGGCAGCAAACATTTTCTGTGCCAACGCCCGCCCTTCTGTGTCTGTGCAGAGTATCTGGAGAAACGGAATTCGTGTGTTTAATGAACACTTGGGACTGGGGGCGGTGGTGGCTCAATGGGAGAATTTGTGCCTTCTTTGAAGGAGACCTGGGTTCGATTCCTGGCCAGTACACTCCATGGGCTGCCACCACCTGTCTGTCAGAGGAGGCTGGCTTGTTGCTCTGATGCTGAATGGGTTTCAGTGGAGTTTCCAGACTGAGAAGGACTAGAAAAACCAATGAGTGAAAACCTAGCAGCGAATCACAATGGTCTGATCAGTAACGGATCTGGGGGATGCTGCTGAATCGGGCTGGGCTTTGTGCCATTGTGCGTGGGTTCACCATCAAATCAGCTGATAAAAACACAACAATTTCAGTAAAATACCTAAAGCTAGTTCTTTTATCTTTGAAATCCCACACACTCGGGCTTTAGGAGAGTCAGAGATGGGGGTGTTGGGGTGGGAGGCTTGAAGACACCAGTACCTTCAGCTTCTCCGGCTTGATTCAAAGAAGGTTTCACCCAGGGAACAGGAGAGCGCAGAGACACGGGCAGAATATCTGAACTTAAGTGCCATCCTGGGCAGCCAATCCCATTGGAATGGAAGGTAGGGGCTCAAAGAGTAAGTGCACACTAGTGTTCATTGCGACATTATTCACAAACGTCAAAAGGCCGACACAACCAAGTGCCATCAACAGACTGGATGACTGAAATAGGCGTCCCCTTACAACGGGGCATTCAGCCCTGGGAAAGGCAGTCTTGATATAGGTGGCAGCATGGAAGAACCTTAGAACTATTATGGGAGTGAAGTAAGTCAGACAGAAGGGCAAATGTGGTACGATCGCACTTATACGAACTATCTAGAATAGACACATGGCTCCAGACACAAGCTTTTCCATGGTGACTAGGTGCTCGGGACAGACAGAATGTCCAGTTGCTGTTCAACAGGGAAAGACTTTCTATTGGGCCATGAATGAGGACAGAAAAACATAGTTGTGTTATTCTGGGTACATTAGAGAAACAAATCCATAGAAACTCATGTATAAGAGAGAGTTTTATATAAAGGGTAAGTGCACATCAAGAAAGCATCCCAAGCCAGTGCTGCCCAAGCACACAAGTCCAACATTAGCCCATATGTCTGACACCAATCCACAAAGTCCTCCTCCATCTCACAAAACAGACGCAATGATGCCGACTGCAGGAGGAAAGCTGAGTCAGTGAATGTGTAAGCATCTCAGCGCTGGCAGGGGTCTCCACATGGGTGCTCCAGCACCCAGCACTGCATAGGGGCAGGTCCATGTGGCTTCTCCTCTGGGATGTCTCTCAGGAAGTGAGCCTTGCCAGCTGAAGCACGGAACTGGCTAAGGCAGCTGCACCCTGGTCCAACCATCAGAAAGCAAGAGACCTGAGAACTAGAAAGGCGAGGCTCACTGAGCCATTTATCTCTGTGCCCTTCAATTAACCCTACATGTGTTTATGGACCAGGTTGGCACAATTAATTAACTCCCTCAATATTGCGGATGGTTGGACAATAAGGTGTCTAGAACTGGTGTCACGGAAGTGTACACCTAAACGTGGTTGAAAAGTGCAAATGTCCTGAGACAGCTAGTTTACTAAAATTAAACACAACCAGCAAAAGTGTACTCAAGTCCTCCACTGGTTTTCTAAGAGGAACCACAGCTCAAAAAAGTGTATCCCATGTATCCCGGAGAGAGAACAATAAGCCTCGGAGAGAGAGCCAAGACCAGGGCACCCATCTCGGAGGGTTGCGGCCTTCATCAGGATCAGACACAGGAGGCACATAATGATGGTGGTGAAGACCGGGTCGAAGGCCACAGCCAACATCTGCTTGAATCCTCAATGGAAAGTTAAGCTCGAACCTGTTCTACTTCGACCTCCTCCCAAGGTCCCTGCCACCCCACTGCAACCAACTTAAAAACGCCCAGCCCATGGCTGCTCTTTCATTGTGAACACTTAAAAATGACCACAGGGGGATTGTTCAGTCTCCTGCTTTGAAAGGCCTTCTCTGCAACGTCTCCACTACAGTCAACGGTAATCCCCTGCTCTTCTGCATCTACCAGCCCCAACTCAAAGGAAACTTTGCTGCAAAAACTCCCAAGATAAGAAAGTCCAGTCGCCTAAGATAATATCCAGAGAGCTCTTCAACAAAGCGTCCTGCGCCACAGGTGTCCACAGGCTTCACGAAGATGTCAGGGATATCCATAAACATTGCCAGCGCCCAAGATAAACACGAGCCGGTTCAGTAAGCAGACAGGTCACTGATAAGCACCTTGGGGGCAGTCTAAAGGCGTGCAAATAAGCAGTCTCGAGCTATGCAGACACCTACCTAACTAAGGTCACACATTTGCATGTAATTTTAGGTAACTCTCCTTCAAAAGAAGTCTCTTTTTACTGACCGTGGAGAAAATCACACAGGAATTTATTAGAGAAGGCATTAGATGCCACATGAACCAGGAATGCAAGAGAAAGAAAATCTCAAAGGGTAGGAAACTTGCTGGGAAGCGATGCGATCAGAATTCAGTGGGAGGGGAGGACCTCACAGGAAACCTGCCCCTCCAGCCATCATGCTCACATCTTCCCTTCGCCTGGCTTTCCAGAACCTCAACGGACAGCTGCAACTTGGAGATACGTGCAAACAAATAGATGGGAGAAGCAGTTCATTAATATGTATAATGGTCACATACTTCCAAAGTCAAATCTAAAATCCCCAAGGACTAACTTCCAAAGCCAAATCTCCTCCAGGCCTATTTGGCCAAGTCTGGCTGCCATCCCAGGATGAGGGTGCCCTCCTTTGCCTTGGGCCATCTTTCTTTGTTTTCTTGGACTTCTTTCAACTTGTGTCTGCGTTTTCGGACGTTGCTTGTGGCCATACACGGGGAACCAAATTTGACCACTGTAAACTTCCATCGGTCATTTCAAAAGCCGGCTAGAAGCTGTGGATAGCTTTGGAAATTCTGAAGATGTGGAAATGGGGAAATGAAGTGGGGAGTCAACAAAACCAGGCACAAGGGAACCAAAAGTGATCTGAAATTGATGGCAAGGAGGGCATAGGATGCCTAGTGGGGGTTTGATCAAGTGAAATGTAGCCAAGAGGAATTATTGGATTTTGAATGAAGGTCGAACATCATAGTGGGACAGGAGGAAAGTAAAGGAAATAGAGGAAAGAACTAGGAGCCAAAGGACATTTATAAAGATATAAATACAGGAATGTACAGATGTAAATATAATTATATATAATGATAGGACACAGTTCTAGGTACATATATTATATGTTAAATAATAAGGTAGAAGACGAACATTAGGTCTCTACTCAAGTACTTCCTCAGTGCAAGAACAATTTGCTCTAAGAACCTGGTATTCTGTGATGCTCACCTTCCCAACAAGATCACTGAAGACAAAACGGGTGCATAAGTTAATGTGAGGAAGAAAGCTGATGGAGCCTGGCTATCAAAAGATATAGCATCTGGGGTCTTCAAGGTTTGAAGGCAAAACAAGCAGCCATCTAATTGGGAAGCAACAAAACCCACATGGAAGAAGCACACCAGCCGGTGTGATCATGAGGTGTTAAAGGGATCAGGCATCAGAAGACCCAGAACAAACAATCACATTGATGCAAACGAGGTGGGTGGTGGTGGTAGAGACCCAAAGCTCATCTGTAGACAGTTGGACATCCCCTCACAGAAGGGTCACAAGGAAGGGACAAGTCAGCCAGGTTGTGGTATAGCACCTATGAAACACAACCTTCCTCTAGTTCTTTAATGCTTCTTTCCCCCACAATCATGACCCCAGTTCTACCTAACAAATCTGATTAGACCAGAACATGTACACAGGTAAGAGCTGGAAACACAGGGAATCCAGGACAGATAAACCCCTCAGGAATAGTAATGGGAGAATGGACAGCATGAGGGTCGAGGAAGGTGGGGGCAGAAAGCAGGAACCGGTCACAATGACCAACATATAACTGCCCACCCCCAAGGGATGAACAGCAGAAACACGGGTGAAGGGAGCCTGCGGTCAGTGTAAGATATGAAAATAATTTATAAATTTTCAAGAGTTCATGTGGGAGGAAGGGTGGAGAAGGGAGGGAAAAAATGAGGAGCTGATACCAAGGGCTCAAGTACAAAGAAAATGTTTTGAAAAGGATGATGGCAACAAATGTGCTTGACGCAATGGATGTATGGATTGTTATAAGAGCATTAATAAAAGGATTTTAAAAAGATGTGGAAATGTTCAACAAGGTTCAGGGTTCAGGAAGTTGCAAAATTAAGATAAGTTATACGTAGGCGAGGGGCCCTCGTGATGTTGTCATTAACCTTTGGCAGCAAACTCAAAGGTTGGTGGTTTGAGCTTCCCAGTTGCTCCAAGGGAGAAAAGCGCAGCAGTTGCCTTGGTAAAGATTACAGACTTGGAGACCCTAATTGGGAGTCTGCGCTCTTCTGAGGGGCTGCTATGCATCAGAGCTGCCTTATCAGCCGTAGACTTTGGTTTGTTTATAATTAGATGATGCCAAAGCCTCTTCAGGAATGAGGGGTAGAAGTCAGGGCTTGGAGGGGCCTCATTCTTAGTCCGAGGCGGTTGATGGTTCATTGGCAGTTAGAACTCCATTGGGGAGATGAGTGTTTGATTCCAGACCAATGTACCTCATGTGCAGCCCCCACATGCCCCTCAGCAGAACACTGCATGTTGCTGGTGGTGTGGTTGTTATGCATTGGCTGCTAACATCGAAGTCAGCAGTCAAAACCACCAGCAGCTGCTCGACAGAAAGATGACTTTCAACTCCTGTAAAGAGTTACAGTCACGGACACCCACAGGGGCAGTTCCACTCTGTGCTACGGGGTTGCTATGAGTCAGAATTGACTCGACGACAGTGAATTTGGTTTGGGTTTGGAGATACTGAACAGGCTCAGCAAAGCTCCCAGACTAACAGAGAAAGGTCTGGTGATCTATTTTCAAAAACCAGTCAATGAACACACAAGATTGGTCCATAACCAATTGCGGTGCAAGAGCAGGCAACTTGTCATTGCATTGTCCGTGAGTCGGGGGCATGTTTCTGACAGCAGGTGACAACTACCACAGCGATGGCAGCCTGGGGAGGAAGGTACAGTGCTCACAAGGAAGCACAATCCTGTGCCACCAACAAGACCCAGGGCAAAAAAAATGCCTCTGCGCGAACCACAAAGCGGTCTCCCTAGATGCAGGTCAAGAAAGAAATGAAAGAAAGACACTGTGTAATTACCAAGTTTTGGAAAAGAAAATGCTGATGATTCATGGCTATTAGTTAGGGAAAGCCTGAATGAATGGGTAAGAAGCTACAAAGAAAGAAGGGGAGAAACCTTAGAAGCTTAAATAACAAGCAAACAAAAACAACCCCGCAGATAATTGACAAACTCAGGGGGGCTGTTCTGAGGAGCACCAGAGGGTGCGGTCAGTGTGGAGACCACGTCTGGGCCACAGGACTGAAGGCCAGGAGAGGAAGTGAGTATGGGCAGTGTGAGAAGCTGTACAGCTGGCGGGCAGGGAACACAAGCCCAGGCAAAAAAGGGTCACACGTCAAGAGAGCAGGCGTCGTTGGAAGGTCCCCAGATGGTCCCAACCGTCTGCAGAGCAGGTAAGTCATCAGCACCGCACAGAGAACAGCCCGGTGATCTGTGTCCACAAAGATTTGTTGTCATTGTTGGATGCCATTCCCTTGACCGTGACTCGGTGACCCTGCGGGACATGTGGAGCTGGCCCCTAGGGTGTCTCACAGGTCTTTTCTCCCAAGGAGAGCCTGGTGACCTTCCATGACTGACAGCTTGGTTCGTAGCTGAGTGCCAGCCAAGGAGACCCATGAAACTCGGTTCTACTCTGCACATGAGGTCGCCATGGGTCCACCCTGACTTTAGGACACATGTGAACAGCAGGAAGTTCATTTAAAATGTAAGGAACAACAGAAACATGGGTGAAGGGAGACAGCAGTCAGTGTAAGATGTGAAAATGATAACAATGTATCAAGGGGTCAGGAGGGTGGGATGGGGGGGGCGAAGAGGGGAAAAAAGCTGATAGCAAGGGCTAAAACAGAAAGTAAATGTTTGAAAAGTGATGATGGCAACCCATGTACAAATATGCTTGCTACAACGGATGTATGGATTATTATAAGAGCTGTAAGGGGCCCCAATAAAATGATCATTAAAAAATGTCAGGCAGATTTACAGACATCTTATCTGGGGCATTGAAGCTGTGGTGGAAGAGAGGTTGTGCATTGGGCTGCGCACTGCAAGATCAGTAATTTGAAATCACTAGCTGTTCTTTGGGAGAAAGAAAGGGCTTTCTTTCCCGTTAAGAGTGTAGTCTCAGATACCCACAAGGATAGCTCTACCCAGCCCTATAGGGCCTCTATGAGTTGGCATTGACTCGGTAGCAGTGACTGACTACCTTGGGCATTGAGACTGGTGACATGAAGGCAGCATTGTATACTCTGAGCAGAGAACTCGGGAAGCAGACCAATGCAAATGCAAATGTAAATGACAACCCCCTACCCCTGGAGCTCTAAGCCCCGCTCACCACTGCCGGCTATCTCAGTAGCAACAGAGCTTGAAAGTGGCCACTCCATACCCAATTTTTCCAATTGAATCCACCGGAAACCAGCAAAGGAACCCTTTTGGTGCAGTGGAGTATGCGTTAGACTGCCAACCACAAGGTCAGCAGTTCAAATCTACCAGCTGCTCCTTGGGAGAAAGATGAGGTTCTTTGCCCCCATAAAGAGTTACATCCTTAGAACCCCACAGGGCAAGTTTTACTCTGTCCTATAGGGTCACTATGAGTCAGAATTGACTCGATGGCAGTGAATTCTTTTTTGTTTGAACTTTGTTTTTGGAAGCTCAGGCTTCACAGGTTCTAGACTCAACCAACCCAAAACTACTCCACTCCCCCAGTGCTCTGCATCCCAAGAACTCCATGCAGGGTGGTGGGGGAATCTAGATGTCCGATTGCTTCCCTATATACAGGACACTGCTGGTCTGGCAAGCCAATCTCCCACAAAGGGTGGTCAGTGGTCACCAGGATAGGCAGGAGGATTGGGTGCTGGATTTCTGTGTGGGATGGAACATCCTTGGAATTGAATAATGGTGATGGTTGTTTAACACCATGTATGTAACACCGTGACTGTCATTGCTGTCATTGAATTGTAGACTTGAAAATGAATGAGATGGCTTTTTAATGGTTGGTAGTCATATTTTATCACACTAATAATTTTAAAAGTTAATTTTCAATCCATGGGTGGATTGGTTGATCTGAATGAAGTCATGGTACCAGACTCAGTCTTAGATTCTGGAAGCTTTGGAAGACATTGACGATGGAAGCTGGTCCTAGCCCCAGAGTAGGGCTGGAGGTTCCCAGCAGGAGGCCTGCCCTGGGAATGACTGGGAATGACTCCAGGAGAGTCCTGGCGCCGGCCAGCCAGGTAGGTAGCTACACATTCCTTTTGGAAAACCTGATAAATGACTGCGAGGGAAGAGAAGCTTCCACGCAGCTGCACAGCTAACTCTCACAATCCTGACCAGTTACTAGTTGGTCGGAGATTACCAGGCCTTTCTTCTGAAGCATCTTGAGCACCCTCAAACCTCTCACCTTTGGTTCGAAGTCAAGTGCATTACCCATTTGTTCCCTATGGGGATTCCTTCACGATAACTACATCTCCTGATTCCAACCACACCGACGACAGGGAAAACCCTGAAGATCACCAGGCCGGAGAAAACCCAAACAGAGCCACACCCACTGCCTTTGAGTTGATTTTGACGTGCGGTGAGCCTCTCCGATAAACTAGAACTGTTCCGTTGGGGTTTGAAAAACTGCAACTAATTAAAAGGTTGGAGGTTCAAAGCCAGCAGCAGACCTGGGGGAGAGAAAGATCTGGGCAGTCTGCTCTTGTAAAGACTACAGCCTCGGAGCCCTGTGGAGCAGTTCCGCTGTGTCCTCTGGGGGTGCTGTCTGTCGTAATCAACTCAATCGCAGCAGAGCAGGGGTATGTGGGGGGTGGGGGTAGGGGCAGGGTTAACAAGGATTTAGAACAAAATGACATTTCTGGCTGTGAGACCTGGGGCGAATTATGAAACCTCCCTGAAACGGTATGAAAATATTACTTCATGAAAATGTCATAGGAATGACGTGAACTAGCACATGACAGCCCTTAGTGAGTGCCTGACCCATAAAAAGCCCCGGTTTTTGTTTATTCTCACCCTGCATTGAGAGGGGGCAGGTTTAAGGCCATGAGTCAGTGAGCAAGGCTTAGCACGACCCAGTTAAGTCAGTCTTTCCATTGACAGAAGCAATCCGAACTGAAACGAGGTAGGACAAGCCCAAAGCCCCAGTGGTTGCAAGGGACCAGAAGCTTCCACGCAGCTGCACATTGAGTCAGTATGGCGGCACAGAGTCCAAAGAGGTTTCTTTTTTGCATGGTTTCCTTCCCTGGTGCCACTGGGTGGGTTCAAAGTGCCAACCTTCAGGTCAGCCGTCAAGCACAAGCCACCCTACTAGCCCCTGTAGTGCAAAAGGTCTCACTTTACTTATGGCCTTTATGGCCCTGGGCTTCTAATGCTACCAGAAGTAATGGCCTGGGCCACTGTCTGCCTTGTGATGGGTCTATATTTTTGTACCTTACAGGGATGGACATTAATCAATTATTATGAAAATTAACTGCCTGTGACCCACCAAGAGGACTGGTCAGTTCACAGTGTGATGGGAAGGGTCACGACTTCAAATTGACCAGAAGTAGGTTTCTGGAAGGGCTAATTGCACGGAGCTGGAAGGGGGCCTCCCTAGAGTCACGAAGAGCCTGGAGCAGAGCACATCCTTTGGACCTGAGGTCTCTGTGCTGAGAACCTCCTAGACCCAAAAGCAAATGGGCTGTAACTGTGGAGATGATGCCAGAGGACCGACAGGACCAGGACACTGTCACACAGTGGGCTCACTGACTCGTGGAGAGCAAGCAAGATGGACATCTCTAGGCAGGGGCTCACGTGCATGAGGAGCCTCAGAACACTTGCTGGTGGAGCTGGAGAGCCGAAGGAAGCCTGCAGGCTGGCACCGCCAAGAGAAGGCTCAACAGCAAGCACGTCCAAGAAGCAGCTGAGAGCTGTCCTGAGTAATGAACTAGTACCTGTCTCCTGAGATGGATCCCATCACCTCCACGTTGATCCTCAGTCGAGGTTAGTCTGCGACCGCCCCAACAAACCACAGAACACGAGCCTGCTAGCTCTGTGTGACCGGTGCAGTGGACGATTGAGGCCAGTAGAGAGAGTGTGGGGAGGATGGCCGGTGTCTAAAGACGAAAAGGCTGGAGGATGGAAGTTTATCACTTGTCCCCCTCAGCCGATCCTGCTTCTCCTCCCGGAGAAGTCCTGAAGTCAGGCAGCTTCCAGCACTGCTCAATCGGAAACCAAACTCACTGCCATCCATTCGATTGTGGCCTACCGAGATCCCTTGGTTTTCCAAGGCTGTAAATCTTTACGGGAACAGGAAGCCTTTTCGTTCTTCCTCAGAGCGGCTGCTGGGTTCAAACTGCCAACCTTGTGGTTAGCCGCTGAGCCCTTCGCCGCAAAGTCACCACGGTTCCTTTGCGAACAGATTCTTGTTGCTGGTCAGTTCTAACTCATGGCAATCCCATGACAACAGAAGGAAACACGGCCTGGTCCTACCCTGTCCTACTAGGGTACACCTACCAAAAGTATCTTACGGACTCACTCATGAACGCCGCTCTCGACAGCCATCAGACGCAACCCTTGCCCTGATCAGAGCACAGCTCGAAGACACTCCCGATTCAGGTGCTAAGCCTTCGTGCACGTTGCTGCACAAAAGGGTTTCTCAAGCTTCCTTCCAGCAGAATTCCGCACTCCCCTCCCGCCCGTCACCTCCACCCCCACCACATGCCAACTTACTGTCAGTAGTTGCACCCCTCGGCCCTGCCTGCCTTACGGGGTTCCTGAAACCAAGCCAATCCCACTGCCACTGTGCTGGTTTCATCTTCCAGCAGGCCTTCTGGGCCAGAGGAGAGCGTCTTCTTAGGGGTTCAGAGAGTGGCAGCAGACAGTCCTGGAGGGGCTGAACCCCCCACGCCATCTGGGCTCCCTACAGGATGTCCTTGGCCGGGGAAGGTCAATTGAAAACAGTCGTGGCGGCTGCACAACGTGGTGACTGCGCTGAACACACATGTGAAATGGTTGAAATGGCAACAATGTTACATGTGTTTCAACACACACATTCAGCACGGGAAGCAAGGCTTCATCACAGATCAGAGCCACGTGGGACGCTCCGGACAAAGGATGCAGATTGGGACGAGAGAGCGGGGAGGTGTCACCCAAACAACACGTCTGGCCCTGTGGTTCTCTCCCCTCTACACGTGTCCCGGTGTCTGAAGGGAGGGCGTGGGTCAGACTCTCAGGACATGGGCTTCTAGAGCTGCAGGTCCATTCCCTGCTCCCTGTTCAGCTTCTGGTCTCACCAGAAGTGTCACCGGAAACTGACCAACAACGTAGGCCAATGCAGCCCTTTCCTGTCACCTCTCCCCTGCACCTACCCTTCCTCTCTGTCCAAGAGTGCTTTCTGAAGGGCACATGGGTACACAAGCATTCTCTCCTCAAACCCCCCTAACTTAGAGTTACAGGTTTGTATATTCTGTCAAAACTCATAGACCAGAAACAGGTAAATGTACTACATGTAAACTACACCTCAATGAACTTGTCATAAAAAATGTCAATACATTTCATCTTTTCTGGAAAAGCTTATTGTTTCTAATAACCCATGATTTTTCTCCCCTTTAACACTTGACTGAACTTGCCTGCTTAAGGTGAGAGTAAGAACAAGACAGAGAGAGGATTCATTAAAATCTAAAATGACAAGAGTCATGCCTCCACACTCAAGGCCCTGTCCCTCGTCACCACGGCTTCCTCCTCTGCCCCATTCACACAGCTGGAGCGAGGCCATTCCTCCCCTCTGGTTCTCAGTGACCCACGGCCAGGAAAGGACGGCCCCAGCCAGAGGCGTTCCCATCAGACCCAGTCAGCCCTGGTACAGTGCCTCGTCACCCAGATATGGCCACGAGGCCTGCCTTTCTAGGAAAGCAAATCCCAAATGAGGGCTGGGGTGGGAGGCGACACACTAGACAGCCACCTTGGCCCACAGGCAAAGGCTCACCCTCTGTGCCATACTCTGGCCCAAATGGTTCTGTCTAAAGTGAGGGTGGAAAGTCAAAGGCCAGCAGTCACATCTGTGTGTGCCGCCAGGAGGAAGGCCATTGAGATGGAGCGTGGCCGTGGTAACGCAGAGCCCAGGATGCCTCTGAGCGCATTCCAGTAAAGCATCATAAGCCTCCCCTGGCCGTGAAACACTGAATGCCCTCAGATGCTACCTGAAGGGCTGGAGGTTTGAGGCCATTCAGAGGCACTTTGGAACAAAGGCTTAGCGATCTACTTTAGAAAAATCAGTCATTAAGAAAGAAGCCTAAAACAACAACAACAAAGAAAGAACCCTATAAAGCGCAGATGTAATTCTGACATCTCTGGAATTGACGGAGTCAGGGCTGTAGACACAATGGTATGTGTTTTCTGGTTGTTGTTTTAAGACCATTTGGCCATAAAAAAATAGACAGGATGCAGCTCTGATAGGTGCCGCCACAGGGCTGGACCTCAGACACGCCATGCTGAATGCAAGCCAGCCACAAAGGCCACACCGTGGATGGCCTCGTGTCTCTGACACGAGCAGTGTGGGCAGGCCCATAGAGACTGGAAGCAGCTCGGTGGTTGTCTGGGGCTGCGAGGAGAAAGGAGGGGAGTGACTGCTCCTGGGTTTCCACTGGGGTGATAACAAGGCTCTGGAACTAGACTGTGGTGCGGCTATACAATGTCAAGAATGCACTTGAGACCAGGGAGTTGTTTATGCTAAAATTTGGGGTGATGTGTATTTACCACAATAGGAAAACAATGGTATAACAACAGGCCAAACCAAACATTTCCATTGCCACCTTTGGCCGCCAGTTTTCCCAAACAAGCCATGTGCACCGCTCACAGGCACCCTGCACCAGCCGTGGGAGACTGCTTGGTGTTCCCAGCAGGCCACACGTGGTGATGCGTGGTATCCTCGGCATGTGCGTGTCTTCCTGCCTGGTCACATCCTCCACCCTCAGCACTGAGTGGTGAGCCCCTGGGAGTGCTTCTGTGTAGACGTCACAAGCACACTTGGAGCCGGGGATGTACAGTGGACCGCCAGCTTCACTATTTATGACCCTGAGACTCTAGCTAAGCTATTAAATTCCACCGTGCTCCGGTTTCTTCAACTGCAAAATGAGGTTTAGCATAGTACCCAAAGCAGCGCTTCTCAACCTGTGGGTCGCAACCCCTTTGGGTGTCAAATGACCCTTTCACAGGGGTCACCCGATTCATCACAGTAGCAAAATGACAGTGATGAAGTAGCAACGACAATAATGGTTGGGGTTATGGTTGGGGATCACCACCACATGAGGAACTGTATTAAAGGGTCATGGCATTAGGAAGGTTGAGAACCACTGACTTAAAGGGTTATCAAAAGGGTGATATGATTTAGTTCACGTGAAGTGTAAGGAGCAGGGCCGGGTCCCTAGGCAGGTCCTGACAGCGCTGTCTGTCAGGTGAGCTCCCCAGCCATGTCACTTGGTGGCGCTCTGGAGGCCCGCAGGTGGCTATGACGCTGCTGGGAGCGAGACAAGTGGTTATCTCCAATCGCAGCAGGGTCACCAGGATGGACAGGTTTCACTGCAGCTTCCAGACGAAAATGGATGGGAGAAAGGCCTGGAGATTGACTTCCAAATATGAGCCGATCAAAACCTGACAAAGCCCCACAGAATATTATCTGATGAGTGCTGAAAGATGAGGCCCCCTCAATTGAAAGAAGCTCAAGATACACAGTGCTCCCAACTCTAAACTTGAGCGCACAGCAATTAAGAAGATGGAGGGGTCTGGGCACTGTCCCTGATGCTGTGCATGAGGGTCACCGTAAGAGGGAGACAAATCAATGGCCGCTAGAAACCACCAGCACCAGCCGAGGTCTCTAACCACATGGACAATGGAGCCCCCTCCAGCGCTGAGCCCACACTCTGGCAGAAAGCACCTCTCCATGAGCCCAGCCCTGGGGCCCTGCCAGGCCCAGCCTCAAGTCAGCCTCCACACTCAAGAGCCACAGCCACGAGAGTTCAAGGCCACGGCGTTCTTTGTTAGCCCATCTGGGCCTGGGTGTCATTCCGACATCTTCAGCCAAAGCCGTTTCCATCAGAGGCTCTCAGGATTCCAGAGCAGAGCCATCTGATTCCCAAGGCCCTTCCCGGGCTCGAGGACTGATCACTTGACTGTCTTCCTAAGGGAAAAGCGAATCCCATGGGCTGAGGCCAAAGCCTGCATCACAAGGGACCACAAGCCGCAACCAAAGGGAAACCAGAGTAAAACCGGCCTCTTTCACAAATCCCGGAGCAGACCTTTATTAGGCCTGAGCAGCTAGTGTGAACGTGACTGCCACTGCTGAAGCCAGTGCAACCTAAGCCCCTCTTTCCTGCACGTGGAGACAGGAGGGTTTGCTTTGGCAGCCCCGTCTGTTTCCAATTGAACTATTAGCGAAACCGCAGCCAGCAGGGGTGAAAAGTATACAGGAGTGGGGGTCGAGTCTAGTTTGGCACTAACCCAGCGTGTCTCCAATTAGACGGAGAGGGGGTTGTGAAAATCTCAAAACATTCCTCAGGAAAATTAGCTTTCATTTGCTTAAAAAGACACACCCGGTTTTGAGTCGGGGAAACGTCGATGGAGGGCTGAGCATACCTGACATCACTTGGCCCTACAGGGGAGAGATGAGGAGAGAAGCCAGCTGGTATACCACCAGGGAAGGGCAGGGTAGGGAGGAAACTGACCCAAGCCTGCGAAGGGGCAAAGGCTCAGACCAGCGCGGCCAAGTTGAGGCTACTTCTCTATCAGGGATGTTGGGATCCGGCGCCACCCCCGTGGACCCCCTGCTGTTGAGCTGCCTCTGACTCATGGCACCGTGTGTATCAGAGGTAAGTGGTTCTCCACAGGGTGTTTGGAAGGGGGTTGTCAGAACCTTTTTTCTGAGGTGCCTCTTGATGGACTTGAACAATCAACTTCCTGGTTAGCAGCAAGGACCTTAACCGCTGGTACCACCCAGGTATGCAATGACGTGCTTCATCAAGCAACTGTGCTGTAAGGCTCTCTTTCAAGTGTTGAAAAGCAAAGCAAAGATGTCACACTTGGAAGCCTGACCCAGCCACGATATTTTCAAGCCCCTCATGGAGCCGCAAAGGCTGCCTAACGGAGCAGGAAGACGAAGAAGAACGATGCCTTTGAACAACGGTGTTTGTGAGCAGAATCAAAGGGACAATGAATTGCCAGGAGAATGATCACACTGAGCTGCCAGAATGCCCCTTACAAGCGAGGACGGAGAGATGCCAGCTCACTCACGGGAAGCACAGCGTCGGGAGGGACCGGTCTTGGAGAATGACAGCGTGGTTGGTAAAGTGGAAAGTCAACGAAAAGGAAAAGGAGGCTGGCTTGACGCAGTAGCTACAACAATGGGCTCAAACCTAGAACGATTGTGAGGGCGACACGGGACTGGGGGATGCTTTGTTTTTTTCTTCTGTTGTGCCTAGGGTTACTATATGAGTTGAAACCAATTATAATACACCTACCATCGCCACCACCTCCACCTCCACTGCCACCACCACCTCCACCTCCACCACCTCCACCTCCACCACCTCCACCTCCACCACCACCACCACCTCCACCACCACCACCACCATCACCACCTCCACCACAACCACCACCACCTCCTCCTCCACCTCCACCACCACCACCTCCACCACCACCACCTCCACCACCACCACCACCTCCACCACCACCTCCACCTCCACCTCCACCACCACCACCACCTCCACCTCCTCCACACCACCACCACCACCTCCACCTCCACCGCCACCACCACCACTTTCACCACCACCACCACCACCACCACCACCACCACCACCACCACCTCCACCTCCACCTCCACCTCCACCGCCACCACCACCACTTTCACCACCTCCACCTCCACCTCCACCACCACCACCTCCACCTCCACCACCACCACCACCACCACCTCCACCTCCACCACCACCACCACCACCACCACCACCACCTCCACCTCCACCTCCACCGCCACCACCACCACTTTCACCACCTCCACCACCACCACCTCCACCACTTTCACCACCTCCACCACCACCTCCTCCACCACCTCCACCTCCAACACTACCACCACTACCACCGCCAACAACAACTCAACACCAACAATCCAGGGACACCATTGGGATGCCATGGTGTTGTTCCAAACCACACAAACCATCACATACTCAAATTGTCCCCCTTTACACCTTCTCCAACCATCAGAATTCATCACCTGGTCGTGTTACGGATTGAATTGTGTCCACCAAAAAGATAGGCTTAAGTCTTAACCTCCAGTGAATGGGACCTTATCTGGAACAAGGTCTTTGAAGCTGTGATCAGTTTCCACGAGGTCATATTGGAATAAGCTGTCTCCAGGTCCATCTTAGTGGTCTCCTTATAAATGAGAAGAAACACCCAGAGAGACGACAACTAGGTGGCTGGGATCAGAGTCAGCTACAAGCTGAGAAACACCGAGGATGTCTGGGTGTGACTATACGCTGGGAGAGAGAGGTATGGGACAGATTCTCAGAATGAATCAAGAAGGGAGAGACCCCATGTGGCAGTTACATAATTTACAGTCAACCTGAGCAAAGGGGTGGAGTCTAGCCTGTCAATCAAGTCATAGCTAATGAGGCCTCTGTGTGGGCATGGTCTTCTCCTGTTGATTCCTCAGAGGTGAGAGACACTCTCTCTCTGCTTAGTCATCCTGCTGACAAGCGACATGGAGCTGTGCTGATGGGGCCAGAGCCCTGGAGTTGGAGAAGCCACTGGAAGAGCCCAGCCAGCGCTGAGATGCTCCCACCACCACTGAATCCACAAGACTTTCCACCCACTGGCCTGTGATCTTCCTGCATTGGGCATCATTTCATGTGTTACATGAGTCTGAAGAGGAATTTATGGATTGGTATCGGCCATATGGGCTAATATCACACTATGGACTTGATCTGGACAGGGCCGGGATGTTTTCTTAATATACAATTAATCTTTGATATAAAGCTCTCTCTTACACATATATGAGTGTCAATGAATTTGTTTCTCTAGTCTACCCAGCCCCCGATTTCAGACTCCCAACCCTGAGAACCCAGAGAAAATAAATAAATAAATAGATGTGTTTGGGCAGCCCTAGGGAGTGAAGACAGTCAGTCACCATGGTTTCTACCTGACCCAGGCTTGGGAAGAGCCCCTGCCCTCTTATCTCACTAGACCATGAGAAAGGAAGAACTTGCCCCTCTATTTCCACTTGCACTGCACGCTGTTTCTGGGTCCCAGTAAATCAAGAGTCACCAGAGACCAGATGGCACCAGAGACCAGATGGAGACAAGAGTTTAGACATGAATACCAATGTGCTCAAATGCCAAGGCTGGGTCTCCACAAACCTGAGGCCACTAGAGATACTGGCAGTGCCCTGGTCTGACCTCCATCTCATGGGAAGGCTTGGCAGCCAAGTCCAGACTTGGGAGCCCATTGTAAACCTCAGCTGGGGAACCAGCCTAAAGCACGAGGCATGAGCTCTGGTCAAGGGAGTGAATGAATAAAATGCTTAAACCTTGTAATCTGAAGCCTCTGCAGAGAAGCTATACACCATTCTGAGGTGCCAAGAAGGGGCGGGGGGAGGGTAGGCAGTGAGTTAGATTTAGGGGAACAGTGGGGAAATAATTAGAAATCACTGGATTCTGGGAGAGTCTGAAGACAGTGGGATAGATAAAAGCTGGCCAAGGAGAGTAAGAAGGGAAGAGAGAGAAGGGGTGGGGGCAGTGCCCACAGGACAAGCTGAAGGACGGAAAGAGCTCCTTGGATATGACCATGCGGAGGCTCTAGTGGCCCTGTCTCTGTCCAGTGTGGCCCCCACAGCAATAATAATAGTGACAGTATGTGTTAGTCTGGATAGACTGGAGAAACAAATCCATGGACACACGTATGTGTATAAGAAAGATTTATACACAAGAGGAATTGAACATTGAGAAAACTTCCCAAACCAGTCCAGTCCAAGTCCATAAGTCTGATATTAGTCCATAGGTCTGATACCAATCTATAAAGTCCTCTTCAGACTCATGAAACACATGCAATAAAATCAAAGGCAGGATGATCACAAGCCAGTGGTAGAAAGTCTTTGGGTCCAGTGGCGTTGTTAGCATCTCATTGCTGGCAGGGTTCTCTCTGTGGCTTTTCCAGCTTCCAAGGTCTGGTTGCATCCATGTGGCTTGTCTTCTGCAGTGTCTCCCAGGTTGTGGCAGAGAGAGACCAGTGTCTTCCACCTCCAAGGAGGAAGTACCAGATTTCCCAGAATTCTCAGGAGAAGGCCACACCCACAGAAGCCTCATTGGCTATCTCAAGATTGACAGCCTAGACTCCACCCCTACACTCTTCATCATTAAATGGACACCAGATTAGGTGACTGGCTCACAGTGATGAGTGCCTTCTCTCTGATCCCAGCACCCCTCTTATACTTCATCTTCATAACAACTCATGGAGGTAGGTGCTGCTGCGTACAGATAAGGAAAGGGAACCACAGAGAGGCTGAGTTACTCTGCGGAAGGTCGCAGAGCAAGTTAGCATGTGGTGATGAAGGAGCATGAAGCAGGACTCTTACTCCAAAGACTAGGTTCTTAAGCATCTCCCTTCAGCCCTTTGCTCAAGGGAGTATTCAGCAAGTAGGAAACAGATGGAACCAGGCGGGGTCAGGACCCACTGATGGAGCTTATCAAGCCTGCCTTAGTGCTTCCACCTGTGACATGGGGGTACAACCCCCCCCCCAAACCCTACACCTCCTCACCCAGTGAGAACATACCATGTGTTCATATACTCTGACTTGGCAGGAAAATACCTTAGTTTATCCAAAACGTTGGTTCTTATTGTTCCGCAGGGTGAAGCCCCCAGAGGAATGCATATTACTCTGACCCATAATGCAGGCAAATGGACGTGAACGGGGTACCAGTTTAAAGGTCTGACCACAGCTGCCCCCAATGAAGGAAGCAGGGCAGCCACCCCTTCCTCCTCCGCGGGAACTCGCCACACACTCACTCATGCCTCGGGCACTTCACAAGTGCTGCCAGATCAATTTGCATACATATTTCCGATTATTCCTTCTCTTTGGATATTTTATAGAACACATGGGAATGGAGTATGAATGTAAAATGCTTGTGAACTTGATCTTAATTTACCGATAACCCGTCTCTTCCCCAAAAGGGAGATTTAGAGGTAAATTTGCTATAAACCTATTTGTAAGTACAAACTAGACACCATGTGTATGCCAAAGAAGAGGCAGCCAGTCCTCAGACAAGACGAGCTGATGTGATTTGGCATCGGTTTTGACTCATGCTTCCTGGCAGCTTGAGCAAAAAGGGAAATCAGATGTCTTGCAAAGCTTTTGCCATTAGGCAGAGGAAGTAAGTCAAGCCATCTGGGAAGACAAAGCTTTTCCTGGCACTAAATTCTAAAAATACGGAGCCCTGGTATTTTCAGTCACCTCATATGCATATGAAAGCTGGACGATGAATAAAGAAGACCACAGAAGAAGTGGGTGTGGGTGATGAATACTGAAAATGCCAGTGGGCTGCCAGAGAAACAGACATCTCCGGGAAGAAGTACAGCCAGAATGCTCCTTAGAAGCAAGGGGGCTGAAAATGTGTCTCACATACGTTGGTCATGTTCTCAGGAGAGACTAGTCTCCGAAGAAGGACATCATGCTTGGACAAGCTGAGGTCAGCCAAAGAGAGGAAACCGTCAAAGAGATGGACTGACGCTGCAACAATGGACGCAAGGACAGTCCTAATGATGTCGCAGGTCTGGGCATCGGTGTACGCGGGGTTGCCAGCCCGAACCACCTAACAAACAAACTAAATAAAGTAAATTCTGAAAGAAACCTCTCGTGCAGAATCTTCTATAGACCGCACAGTGACTAACTTGTTCTCGAAGACCTGGCTTTCCGGCTACAGGATGCTTGGAGGGCACGCCTGTTGTACCGGGACACACTTTCCTAAGCGCCAAGGATGACATGACGTTTTGACTGAGAAGTTAAAAACTCTCATCTCAGGACTCCGCTTCTGGCACTATGGCTCTCAAGCGGGTCTGGAGGGGAACATTCTTGGATGCAGTGCTGCTGTCTAAAGCAGCAACTGCTTCTTTAAGGACCGCATCCTTCTAAACACAACTAAAATCCACGAGCTAACTATAGACTTAGCAGAGAGGAGCCAGGAGAGGCCAAGTCGTCCTAAGACAAGTGGTGATGGAAACATTGCTATGGGGACATAGAGTCTGAAGCCAACAGCAAGGGAAACTTTGGGCTAAAATTTCCTCTGAGTCAAGATCTTCAACAGTGGCTGAAGTGGTTTCAGAGCAGGGGCTTCGCTGGCTGCCAGCTGAAGAAGGAGCAAATCCAATCAGGATGACAGCTTTCCTAATTTAGATGCAGGATTCTCATTGACTGTGACCAAGCTATGGGCTCATCATCAACTAATGCCATATGAGAGGTCAAGTCCTGATGAGTGAGAGTCAGCGAAAATAAAATAATAAGCAAAGATAATCTCTTCGCCATCCGGAAAGGTTTTTTGTTTTTGTTGTTTTCAGAAAGAGCTACAGAACAGCAATGTATAAAGTATTTAAAGAAAAACAATTACACAAAGACAAGACAAGAAGGAACTATTCAATATGAACAAATGGTCAGAAGGGGAAAAATTAACTTCTACACTTTAAAAAAAAGGATCCCTGACCGGACGGTGAGTTATGCACTGAACTGCTGGCTAACCTCAAGATCGTCAGTTCAAACACACCAGTCATCTTGTGGGAGAAGGGTGAGGTTATGTGCTCCTGTAAAGATTGAGAATTGGAAACTCAAAGGGGTAGTAGTTCTACTCTGCCCTATAGGGTCTCTCTGAGGTGGAACCAGCTTGACGGCAAGAGGATCTATGTAAATGGGGGAAATGAAAAACTCAATGGATGGGTAGACAATGTTGAAGAAAGAGTTTATGAACTGAAAGATATTGCCAAGAATATACTGGAGTAATTAAGACAAAGAGGCCTTGTGGTGCGGATGTTGCGGACGCAGCTAACCAAGGGGTAGGAGTTTGAACTCACCAGCCATTCCAGAGGATGAAAGACCCGACAGCCACTCATGTTAAATGCACGGTCTTGGGCACCCCACGGGGCATCTAGAATCACTGTGAATCAGAATCAACTCCACGGCACGAAACAGCAACAACGGCAATCGAATAAGATAGTATTTGGAAAATATAAAATAGACATGAGGAGATATGGAGAGCAGAATAAGTTTTAAAAGAAAAGATAGGACATTGAGGAGAGAGAAGCATTGAAAAGATCATATTTTGAATTGTCTAGGTCTAACTGGAAGGAAAATAAATCCATAACCCTAGGATATTTCCAGTAGGATGACTAAAAAGAAATCCACGCCTGGGTCCATAAAACTACACAACACCAAACGACAAGGAATTTAAAACTATCTAGGGGAATTAAAAAGACAATTCACCTGGAAAGGACAATCATACTGACAGCACACTTCACAGCCCCCAACAGGAAGCCAGACATGACAGACCAGCTCCTCAACGTGTCGAGAAGAGAAGAACTGAGCCCTGGAGCGGTGTGTCTAGCGCAAATACCACCTGGGGGGGGGGTATCTAAGGTCCCTGGATTTCTACCATTTATATTTTCACCTCAATCAAATGGGGGGGGGGCGTATATTCACGGGGTAGAAATACAGTAATGAGAGAAGAGAACCTAAACAGCAACCAGTAAACAAACCTAAGTAAAAGGTGAGAAATTCCGAGCACAGAGTTTTCCGAAGGCTACGCTTCACCGTGGGAGTACTACGTTTATTCTGAGTCTCCATTGACCTCTCACTGTGTACAAAACTTTGCTCTCAGGCAGAGTATCCCCGCTTGGCTGTCAGTTGGTCAGACTGTGGTGGCTTGTGTGCTGCTGCGAGCTGGAAGCTCCATTCCTGGTGTTTCAAGTGCCAGCAGGGCCATCCAAAGTGAGCAGCTATCAGCTCATTTTCCAGACTGAACACAGGTAATAAGGAAAGATCCAGTTCCCCACTTCCGAGAAAGGAGGCACTGAAAATCTATGCGTAGCTTAGAAACGTTGTCAGATACTGAAGGCCTGATGAATGGAAGCACAATATTGTCAGAGATAGTGCCGGAAGGTGGGCCTCTCAAGTAGGAGGGCACTCGGAATGTGACTGACGAGGAGCTGATTTCTCAGAGTGGAGTTGACCACGGTGAGACTTGTCAGTGGAAGCCTATAGGAACGGAGTCTTCAGGATTTTATTGACTGATGGGTCACTGCTCAGGATAAGGAGAAACAGCTGTAAACTTCTGCTAATGATCAAAACTTGTGAGAACTATGAATCTAGGAAAATTGGACATGGTCAAAAAACTGCAATGGGACTTAAAAAGATAGATATCCTAGGTCTTGGTGAGCTGAAACGGACTAGCACTGGCCATTGTGAATCAGACACTCATACGATTTACTAGGCCAGAAATGACACAATCAAGAGGAATGACGGGGCAGTCATTGTCACAGAGAACACTTCAAGCTCTATCGTGAAGTACAATGCTGTCTGTCAAAGAAGTATATCTCTCCACCTTCAAGGAAATCCAATCAACACAACTGTTAAATCAGATTAATAGATCAGACACAAAACCTAGTGATGAAGAAAAAAATTCTACCAATGCTTCAGTTAGAAATTGATCAAATATGCATTCAAGATGTAGTGATAATTATTGGTGATTTTAATGCAAAAGTTGGAAACACAGAGGAAGAAACAGTCAGGAGATATGGACTTGTGATAGAAATGTAGCTGGAGATCACGATAGAATTTTGCATAATCAACAGCTTGTTCATACAAAACTCGTTTTCAAGAATATAAAAGGCCACTGCTGTACACATGGAGCCCCCTGGATGGGACACACAGGTTATATGAAGGAGAAGGTGGCATCAGGGCTGGAGGAAGGCTTATTAACAACCTG
The DNA here is from genome assembly GCF_050624435.1 of Tenrec ecaudatus. Lineage (NCBI taxonomy): Eukaryota > Metazoa > Chordata > Mammalia > Afrosoricida > Tenrecidae > Tenrec > Tenrec ecaudatus. Next base: position 192,921,696 of record NC_134531.1, read on the forward strand.
AGATATGCAGATGACACAACCTTGCTTGCTGCAACCGAGGAGGACTTGAAGCTGATGAAGATCAAGGGTTGTCGCCTGCAGAATGGATTACAACTCAATGCCAAGACCCAAACCCTCACAACTGGACTATTGGTCACAGCACGATCAATGGAGAAAAGAATGAAGTTGTTCGGGACTTGGTCTTGCCTGGGTTCACAATCAGTGCTCATGGAAGAAGCAGTCAAGAGATCAAAGGGTGAGTGACACTGGGTAAATCTGCTGCACAAGAACTCTGAAGAGTACTTGAAATCAAGGAGGCTATTTTGAGGACTAAGGACCGCCTGACCTAAGTCATGGTGTTTCAACGGCCTCATGTGTCTGTGACAGTTGGACATTGAAAAAGGAAGACTGAAAAGAATGGAAGCATTTGACGTGTGGAGCTGGAGAGCAATATTGAAGGCGCCATGGACTGCTAAAAGGACAAATCAACCTGTCTTGGAAGAAGTACGGTCACAGTGCTCCTTCAAGGCAAGGACGGTGAGACACTGCCTCACCTACTTTGGAAAGGTTGTCAGGAGAGACCAGTCCCTAGAAAAGGAGCTTATGTTCGGTAAGGTGGAGGCCAGTGGAAAAGAGGTGGACTGACACCGGGGTTGCAGCGATGGGGGGTCAGCAGAGGAACCGCGGGGAGGATGGCCCAGGACAGGCCAGTGCTCCGTTCTCTCATGCAGAGGCTGCTTTGACTCAGAACCGACTGGAGGACGCTCAGCGACATCATCAGGGGGGAGTGTGTTGCTGAGACTCCTCTGGCTGAGCCCTGGGAGGAGAAATCTTGTCCTCAGGAACTTGTCTGGGTGTGCTCTTGATAGAAATTGGGATACTAGGTGAGTCATACAACCTCAATCACAATCACACCTGTCTCCCCGTTCTATAGTCCCACCTGTGACTGATGAAATGATCTGCACTTAGACAGGATTTCGTGACCAGCTCTTTTGTGCACCATACTATTGAAGTAACTGGTGGCTGCCAATCCTTTGGATGCTATAATGGTCTCATGGCCGATGGTCTCCCTCATTCAAGTGACTTTTTGTGTGTGTGGTCTTTGTGTTGTTTAAGACTTAATAATGTAGCAATCGATAGTGGTTAATGAATTGTAACAAATGTACCACTCGCTTATAAATAATAAATTGTAGAGAAAGTTGGGCTTGGAGGATGCAGGAACTCTGTACTATCATGATGACTTCCGGCACTCAAAATTTATTCTGATTCAAATAAAAATATATTTGAAAAAGAGTACTTTGAAATTAAAAACCTAATTGGAGGGAAGACTCAATTAAAAAGAAGATAAAATGAAGGTAACATTCCAGAAAAATGAGCACAAATATAGAGAGACTGAAAATAGAACAGACAAAATAAGAAAATTTGAGGACAGTTCAAAATTTGAGGACACGCATCCAAGTGATCGGTGTTCCAAGAAGAAAACAGATAAAAAGGAGAGGAGAATGTCATCCTCAGAATGAGAGTTTGAGATTATGTTCTGGAACTGGAAGATATGTTCCCAGACTAAAGAGATCCATTGATTGCACAGCATATTAGATCCCCTGGTCACAGAGAGCATAAAACTTCCAGATTTGCCCACCACACTAGGAGTTATAAGAAAATAAAGTGACATATACAAAATGTTGAAGGAATATACTTTTAAATCAATCCTTCTATACCCAGCCAAATTATTCATTCAATGTCAAAATAGAATAATGACGTTCTCAGACATTGTGTTAGTCTGGGTAAACTAGGGAAACAAATCCACATAAATATATATATAAGTGAGAGTTTTACATAAAGGGTATGTGCACATCAAGAAAACATCCCAACCCAGTGCTACCCAACCCACAAGTCCAACATTAGTCCATATGCCCAACGCCAATCCACAAAGTCCTCCTCCATCTCACAAAACAGATGCAATGATGCCAACTGAAGGAGGAAAGCCAAATCAGCAAATGTGTAAGCATCTCAGCGCTGGCAGGGGTCTCCACACGGGTGTTCCAGCACCCAGGGCTGCATCGGGGTAGGTCCACGTGACTTCTCCTCAGGATGTCTCTCAGGAAGTGAACCTTGCCAGCTGAAGCAGGAAACTGGCTAAGGCAGCTGCACCCTGGTCCAACCATCAGAAATCAAGAGACCTGAGAACTAGAAAGGCGAGTCTCACTGAGCCATTTATCTCTCCAGCCTTCAATTAACAACCAGATGTGTTTATCAGTCAGATTGGCACAATAAACTTTAACTATATTGCTATCAGAACAATGAAATAAACGAAGAAGGCAGGAGAGCCAGAGTAAGACAAAAAGGGGTGACAGCGACCTGTGATGAGCACAGAGACCTGACTGAGAATAAACATGGCCTCCAGGGGTGGAATGGAAACTGGCAATCAGCTGAGGTGACTGGCAGTGTGCAAAGCTGTATTCCCACTGGGTCAGGCACAGGAAAAAAATTGCAATAAACCCACAAACAGCCGAATTAAGCAGATACCAATTTTAAGCAAATGTTAACCTCAAGAAAATTAAAAAGAAATTGAAATACATTCTCAACTTTGCAGAAACTTAATAAAATTGGACGTTGGTTTAAAGTAAGAATTATGTTCCTATGAGTATGAAAAGATACTTAATAGCCTTAATTACTGGGTCAATGCAAAATTAAAATCACAAGGACATGCCACTGAGCCCCTCTGAGAATGGTGACCGGGAAGAAGGCTGACTGTGCCAAGCGTTGTCGGGGCCGTGAAGCAAAGAGGACTCTCACGCACAGCTGGAAGAAATGTAAAACCTTGGAAGAGTGTATGGCCGGGTTACAAAGTTAATCAGACACCTATCACAGGATACAAACATTCCACCCCAAGACATTTATACCCGGGAGAACTAAAAGCCACACCCACCAGGACATGCACATGAATATTCACAGCAGCTTCATCGGCTTGGCTCCCAGCTGGAAACCATTGGAAGGCGTGTCGATAAACGAACGGATCAATAACGTGTGCTGGCGCCGTGCGGTGGATCAGCAATCCACACAGTGAACTGTTCGAGTGCGAGGAGGCCCGCTGCTGCTGCTGCGGGCTAAGTGATAGGCTGCCAACCAAAAGGTCAGCGGTTTGAGCCCCGCCAGGGGCTGCGAGGGAAGATCTGAGGCTGTGTGCTTCTGTGAAGCTCGAGCCTCAGGCTCCCGGGAAGGCAGTTCTACTCTGTCCTACACGGTTGCGATGAGTGGGAATTAACGTGGCGGCAGTGGGTTTGGTTTCTTTTATATCATTGACACAGGCTACAGCATGAACGACTCCCCAAATAATTTTACTAAGTGAAAGAAACCAGACAGTGTAAGAAACCAAGCAAAAACAGTGCGTCCCGTGTACATAAAATTCTAGGAAAGCCGTATTACCTCCTAGTGAGAGAAAGCTTACCAGAGCCCCGGGCTGGTGCGCGGAGGGGGAGGCAGGAAAAGAGGATTACCTGGGGGCAGGAGGAAATGTTGGGGCCATGGATATGTTCTTTTGCTTTCTTGTGGTGATGATTTCATGGGGCTACACATACAGATGTCAAAACGCATCAAATTGTACAGGTTAAGTACGTTCCGTTTAGAGTGCGTCAATTATACTTTAATGAAGCTATTTTAAATATGAAATTGGATCTCTACCCCATGGCACACACCAAAATCAATTCCAGGCAAATGAAGGTCTTAAATGCAAGAAACAAAAGCACTACAGTTTTTAGAAGAAAATATGGGAGAGTATCTTTCCAAAGTGCAATAAGACATTCTTTTTAAACCAGGAACAAAAAAATTAATTCTAAAACTAAAAATAAAAGGGAAAGAAAAGACTGATAAGCACAAATACATTAAAATGAAGAACTAGTCCACATTTTGTTCAGCAACAACGCCATAAAGAAATCATGCAAGAAAACAAAACAAACCCAGAAGCCAGCAAGATGAGAGACGGTGTTTCCACTAGCTGTCGCGGTATTCGCTGAGCGGGAGGGGTGTTCAGAATACACGGACGGCTTTCACAAGCCGATGAGGCCTCCACTTCGGGAAAGATGGAGTACATACATTTTTCTTCCCACAAAGCACAGTATGAAAACCCTGCATATTATTATATATAAAACAAACATAAGAAGGCTCTTACGGTGCAGAGAAGAAGATGGGCCGAGAGTCTGGGATCCGAGGATTTATATGGCAATGAGTTCTTTGCATTTTCTTTTTGCCTCATGTGAGAAAGCTTCCAAAAATTGTGGGAAAAGTCCATTACCTTTGTGTGTGTGTGTCTCTGTGTTTGTTTCATTGGCACATAATCCTCATATCATACAATTCAATAGTTCAATCATATCAAGAAGAATTATGCAATCATTGCTCCAATCAGTTTTAAAACATTTTCTTTTTATGGTTAAATTGCTTTTAAAATGAGTTGTGTAATTAGTAATGCTCCCTCTCCCCTCCAGCATGCATTGTTTGCTCCTCTACCCCCAACCCCACCTCCCCTGTGGACCCTTGCCTCAGTTCTTATCTCTATGCACCTAATCCTTCTGTGCTTCACAACCTGGAAAACCCAGCAGAAACAGTTTGTAAAAAACAGGAACAAAGTAAAGTGGTAAAGATAAAATAATAATACAAAGATACAAATAATGAGTAATAAAGAAAAGGCCACCATCAGTATTTGTCAGGTCAGGGAAGAATTTCTTGCCATGGAACAAGCAAGGCATACTTGCACCTAAGACGATTTCAGGTTGGATTGAGCAGGAGGTTCACTGACCAAGTATCAAGTTCAATCCTGTATAATCACGATCACAAAGATCTCTGTCTGATAGTACAGCTGTTCAGAGACCCTTGCCTGTGGCTATAGGGGACCTGCCTGCAGCTTGATCTGACAAGACACTCTGCTCCCACTGTCCTCCATCACCTTCTACTAATTGGGCGTTCACTACTTAGGATCTGATACGTTTTCCTTTGTCATATTCAAATTTTGTTATTCTCTTTGGGTCACACAAGCTAGTGTGCTTCTTCCATGTGGACTTAGTTGACTCCTGCCTCAGATGGCTGCTTGTTTGAATACAAGTCTTTAAGACACCAGACACTATTCCATTTGCTAGCCGGGCACCATCTGCTTTCTTCACCACATTTTTCTGTAGCACTGTCATCTTCAGTGATCATTTCATCAAGGTGAGTATCGGGCAGGGTCATGTTTTCAGAACTGTTCTTGGACTGGGGCTAGAGTTAAGTGGAGCCCAGAATACATCTGCTTGTCTCTGGAATATGCACAACTTAGGTTTACCTTGGCAGTCATATGATGACAAAATCAAAACCCCAGAAGAATAACTGCCCCAATAATAGCAACAAACCAACTAGTAGACAACAGAAAGCAAACAAACAAAATAAAGGCAGGAAAACAAAAACCCATAGAAACGGAAAAATCAAACATTATCCATCACCCCCTGGGGTATAAGGTGACTGCACTGGTAGCATCGCCGATGTTTCCCATGACACGGTGTCGGCATAAGGAGTCTCCACAAGCCCAGCTCCACTGTGAGCTGCAGCCCAGAGCTCTCCCATTTGATTGAGCCCTGCTGACCCTAAGCATGGGAACTGGTGCCGGGGGAACCTCCTGGATCAATCCTTCCAAGTTCAGAGCCCTGCCCAATAGATCAAAACCTGTCATGTCATGGGGCGGGGGGGGGGGGGCTCCCTTATCTTTTAATTCCATTCTTCCACAAACGTTCTGAAGTGCCCGTGGGTAGCTCAGAATGGAAGGCGCTCTGGTAACACAGTAGTTTAAGCACTCAGCTACGAATCAAAGGTTGCTGTTTGAATTCACCAACTGCTTTGGGCAGTCTGTTCTGTAAAGACTCAGAGACCCGGACGCCTTGTGGGGTGGCTCTGCTCTATCTTCAGGGCTGACGTGAGTTGGAATTGACTGAATGGCAGGTGGGTTTGGGGTTTTTTTCTGTCCTTGTTGTTTATCCTAGACTTGGATAACTGAAGAAGAAATGGAAAACCTGGAAATGCATCAGTGGGAGCTCTCTCTCTCTCTCTCTCTCTCTCTCTCTCTCTCTCTCTCTCTCACACACACACACACACACACACACACACACACACACCACCCCTCTTGATAGGCTGCTGTGTCCAAGCAAACAGGAAAAAGGAATTCTGGAAATTTAGAAAGCAATAACCACTCCATTTCACCCAAAGAAGGAAGCTGTAAGCAAGAGCCTCAACACCCCTGCTGGTGGGTTTCGCAGAACACCCAATGGGGGCGAGGACTCCACTCCCACTCATCGGCAAGCCTGCCCTCACGTGTCAACTGTGGAGCACCTGGAGTCCCACCTCCACCTGGCAGTAACAAGGTGGCACCTTCTCTTTCTCCTGCTGGGGTGATGTCACAGAAAGCCCGCCAAAGCAGGTTTACATAAGTCCCTAAGGAAAAGACAAACTGCCATCTGAGCAAATCTGAGCAAAATATGAGCATAGAAAGAGGGTAATAATATTCCCGAGTCCATTAGGTTGTTTTCAGTATTAAATGGTATGTGTGCTTAACATAGCGTTTCCTACGTGATGAGGGGCAGACAGGGGGCGCACTACTATGGTCATAGCTACTATTTGACGAGACAATGAACACATGACAAGTATGGGGAGGGGGCGTCAAAAGGTGTGTGGGAAAGTACCATTGCCTTTTCATTCCACTTTTCCACGGCCTTTCTGAAGCCCCCTCAGCTGATCAAAGGACTCAATGTCAACAGGAAGCAAGGAAGCATTAATTAAAACCACAATGAGATGGCACTTTATACTCACTAAAATTCCAAAGGCAGCCCTGGGTGGTGTAAACCCTGAAACACTCAGCCGCCAACTGAGAGGCTGCCAATGTATGTGTGCCCACAGACCCCGGGGAAGAAAGGCCTGGCTCTCTACTTTAAAAGAAAACATTGAAGATCCTGTGGGCACAATTCCACTCCACACACCCAGGTGCGTCATGTGTCAGAATCACTAACTTGCTGGCAAATGCTCTTCGACTGCCAAAGAACTAGAAGCTCACTTATACCCAGTGCCACACAGCACGGGCAGTCGCCGGAGCTCTCACGCACGCGCTGTTGGGGGGAGCATAATCAGCGCACCCGCTTTGGAAAGCCATTTGGAATTATCTTGAAAATAAACTCAATTTCACTCACTTACTGCTACCAAGTCATTTCCAACTCACAGCCACCTGCTGCTGGGACAAGGTAGCCCTGCCTCTGAGGGTTTCCGAGTCTTTAGCTCTTTGGGGAGTAGAAAGCCACCTCTTTCTCCTGAGGAGCGGCTGGTGGTTTCGAACTGCTGACCTTGCCACTAGCAGCCCAATGTGTAACCCACTAGGTCACTAGGGCTTCTTAATTACTTTATGAGGCAGCAAAGTGACTTCTAGGTACAAAGCCTAAAATAACTCTGACCTGCGTGACAGAAGTCTTACGCAGGACGTGGACCCAGCAACACTACCCACACTGTCAAAGAACTGGAACAGCTCAAATGCCCGTCAGCAAGATCCTATCCAATATTATAGTCACACAGTGTGATCGTACGCAGCACGCCTCGTGAACGAAACACAGCCTCCTGCAAGCGCACAGACGGATGCTGGAAGCAGAGTATTAGGTCATAGAAGAGCAGGCTCAGAATGACTACGCAAATTCAAAATGAGAAACAAACTCAAAAGAAAATGCAGGAGGGAAGAAATGGATTCTTAAAAAATGTCTAGGCCATGGAACTCTGTGGAAATTATACGCTGCTCTAGAGGACTGGATCTTGTGCTGGAGAAAGGAGATGTTCTAAAGAACATTATTAGGTCAATTTGCTGCAGCCGATAACTATCATGTAATAGAGGCACGAGAATGTGCCTTTTGTTAGGAAAGACACATGGAAGATTTCGGAGGTAAGGGGCTTCATGTAGTGTGACTTCATTTCAAAGGCTTCTGGGGGAAAATAGGTCTGTTCTTGTGTGTGAATGCCTGTGTTAGGGGGAAGGGGAGCTAGTGAGATCAAATAGTAAAGAAGATGGGAATCACAGAAGGGTAAATATTGCATGCCCCCACTTCTATGAAATATCCCCAAAGGCGATGCTTAGAGAACCTAGTCTGTTTAGTTGTCGGCAGGGCGGGCAGGACGGACACTGAACTGTTAAGGGTGCTGGAACAATCTGGAACTGGAGAGTGGCGATGATCGTACAACACGATGAACACACAAATATCACTGGCTTGGACAGGCGGGAGGCAGGGGCAACAGGGGGATAAGACCAACTAAGTGGGAGAGACTCTCTGCTTTGGGTTACCAAATGACCATTTCAAACATGGATTTGCCCCTGCCGGAAGGTCATCCACGGGGTTTGCGACATGGGAAGAAGTGGCAAGAGTCAGGCCAGAAGTTTGGGTCTGGAAGCCACTTACCCCCCACTGTGGGGCAGACCCGGGGAAACAGGCACAGCTGCCAGCCAGGGAGGTGGGTCGTGAGATCTGGAACGGATGGAGACGGGCAGCAGCCAGGTCCAGGCCAAGGTTACAGCAAGGTGTATAATCTCAGCTCATTGGACAGAGGGCTAGGGAAGGGCGGGAAGAAGGGAGGTCCCTGCGGGTCCTGTAAGTACTGGGGCAAAGACAAAAACTCAAAAGTCTACCGAAGCCAGTCAGGCATCCCAATACATAAATGGGAGTGCAGGGTCGGAGGATAGAGGGCCCATGAGTCTCACATGCACTGGTTTAGGGGTGGCATCCATGGCAAACAAAGGGGCACCCATTCCTTTCCTCCAGACAACTGTAGAAATGGCCTCACATTGGCAGGTCTTCTGACTTTTCAAGAGAAAACTGAACTGCGAATTGTATGTGAGGTCTGGTGTCACTGCTGTGGCAGACTGGTTCTGCACTGGGCTGCCAACAGCAAGGCCAGGAGTTTAAAACCTCCAGCTGCTCCTCGGGAGAAAGATGAGGCTTTCTACTCCTGAAAAGCTACAGTGAGCCGGGGCTTCTGGCTGTATCCTGGGGACCCAGGCCGGGTGCCCTGGAATGCTGGGACGCTCAATCCTGGATCTTCAAGGTGCACAGCATACTCCAGAGGCTGCATCAGTGAGATCCCAGGAGGAAACTCCACAGGAAGAACTGGATTCTACCTCAGACACACGTGTGACCTGAGGACTTAAGTCGGACAATACACGGTGTCTGAGGAAGCAGAAGACATTGTACCAAGAGCAGGCAGATCTGGTCTTGCTACACCGATGCCCTATGTGCTGTATTGAGATACATACTATTCTGGCACCTGTGATGGACAATCTGTTTTACTTTGCTTTTGTTCAGATCTCAGCGATGTTATGTCATTGGGGGTCACCTTCTTGCAGTTGTGTTACGTTTTTCTGGTTTGGGGGTAAGTGAAACCCAGGGTTGATGAACCTAAAGGAACAGCAAGTAGAATAAGGGGTGGGGGGGTGGGGGCGGGTAGAGGGGTGGGGTAAAAGAGAGATGATGTCAAGGAGTCCAGGAAGAAAAAGGAAGCCTGGAAACCGATTGTGGTAGCAATTGTACAATTATGCTTGACGTGATTGAACTATGGAATGGTATATGAATTAACTCCTAATTAATAATATATATTTTTAAAAAGAGTTACAGTCTCCCAAACCCACAGGGGTAGCTCTACCCTGTCCTACAGGGCCACTATGGATCAGAATTGACTCCATGGTAGTGAGAGAGCCCTGGAGGCAGCACTGACTCATGTGTGTGGCAGATTATTGCCCAAAGGCACCCATTGCTTAGAAGGGTATCATTGCCATCATGGCCGGTATGCCGGAGTTCAACGTTGCTGTGCACTTTGAGTATCTCCCAACATAGGGGCTCACCTTCCAACACTATATTAGACAATATCCTATTGTGGTCTGTCAGGTGTTATTGGCTAATTATCAGATGGAGACAGCCAGGCCTTTCCTCTTCGTCTATCTTAATCTGGAAGTGCTACTGAAACCTGACCACCATGGGTGGGTGCTTTTGTGGGATCTGACACACCGGTGGCCTAACGGCCGGCATTACAGCCACTGCAGTATGAAAAAACTGGCAGACAGGCATGAAATTTACTGATTTTTAAAATGGTGCCTTCTAATGAGATGCGGGCCTGACAAATAAATGTGTGTTGGTCTGTTTGGCGACCTCCTGATGCAGGTAATTGGTAGACAATCAAAGCAGTGGCTAAGCTTGGGGTGGAGCCAGGTGCAGTTTCAGAGTGAGGACAGAGCCTCCGCTACAGGGGTATCCATCACTGGAGCTGGGACACATGGAGAACAGAACCTGTCAACGGGCTGACAGCTCAGGCCCCTACTGAGGAAAGAGCCACATGGAGCCAGGAAGCCCGGGCAGCGGACCTTCGGCAGGGTCTCACAGAAGCTGGGGCCCAGGGGCTTTGGATGTGGAAGAGGCTTCTGAGGGGACGTGTCTACCTATCTCTGAGCCAGAGCCTGAGAAGCGCAGCTGAGGAAGGACTTGAGAAGCTGATTGAATCAACCAAGAAATAAAGAAAACAAAAGCCATCGAAGGGCTGCCTCTTGACCAGGATTGAATTTCTCTGCCACCCCCCTAGGGCTGAACCAGGCCCTGGCAGCAAGGACTCAGCCAAGGGGGGTTTTCCAGCCCTGAGCCACAAGCGCTTCCAGCTTAGCTGATGAATGACAGCTCTTTGAGGCCCGGCTTCCTTGGCACCACACAGCCCTGGGGTCTGTACACATGAGCAGCAGCTGGGGCTGGCACAGGAGGACCCCTGGCACATCTGACAAATGGGCCCTGGGCAGTCGTACTACTAGGGTTGGTGTTATACCCAGCATGGTGACTCCTGGAGCCTCCTCCACCCCCAGCCCTAGCCCACGGACCCCTCCAGTACCAGCTCGCACAGACCCTGCTCCTGAGTGTCTACGATCAAGTTTAAACAGCGACGCCGCTATGATGCAACCGCAGATTGCTTCAATGGAATGGTTCTTAGAATATGTGACTACTAACAGCCAAACTATTTTGTTATACCATTCTTAAACTATGTTACAACACGAATTACGAGAGAGCTTTTTGTTGCATTTCTCCTTTTTCTTTCATTACTACGTCATTCTCCAAAATTAAAACCCCACCAACCTATTGATAAAGGTTCACAAATGCTTATCAGGATTCGGTAGCTCAAACAGCAGGAGACTTGACAAAATCCGCTTCTTTAAAAACATTGGTAGCTGAGAGGAGATGGGTCAGTCAGGGTGCGAGGTAGTATCGATGAAGAACACAGCTTTCCCCCAGATCCTGGATGCTTCCTCCCCCCAACTACCATGATTCGAATTCTACCTTGCAGGGCTGGGTAGGGTATAGGCTGTACACTGGTACATATGGGAGCTGGAGGCACAGGGAATCCAGGGAGGATGATACCTTCAGGACCAAGGGTGTGAGAGCAGATACTGGGAAAGTAGAGGGTGAGTGGGTTGGAAAGGGAGAACCGATTACAAGGATCCACATGTGACCTCCTCCCTGGGAGATGGACGGCAGAGAAGGGGGGGAAGGGAGACTCCGGATAGGGCAAGATATGACAAAATAACAATCTATAAATTATCAAGGGCTCATGAGGGAGGGGGGAGCGGGGAGGGAGGGAGAAAAAAAGAGGACCTGATGCAAAGGGCTTAAGTGGAGAGCAAATGCTTTGAGAGTGATTAGGGCAAAGAATGTACGGATGTGCTTTATACAATTGATGTATGTATAAGTATGGATTGTGATAAGAGTTGTATGAGCCCCTAATAAAATGTTTTAAAAAATAAAACAAAAAAAAACATCGGTAGCAATGAAGACGAGGGTGCCTGCTTGTAACACATGCAGGAGAAACCTTATGATAGAAAGCGTGACTCTCCCTGGGTAACAATGATAACTCTGAGCCGGGAGACGACTCAAAAAATAACATAACATCGCGCGGTGGTCTTCTAGGTGTCCTGGGACGTGAACACCGGCTCACCAAGAGAAATCTCTGTGGTGGTAACTAAGTCACTGCCATTCGGACCCAAGCAACTCCACGGGACAAGGTGGAACGGCCCCTGAGTTTCTGAGACGGGAACTCTTCCCAGGGTAGAAAGCCTGGTCTTCCTCCGATGGAGTGGCGGGGAATTCTGGACTGTGGACCGTGTTGTTAGCAGCCCAACACGTAAGCACTCTGCCCCCAGGGCTCCTTTGTAAGTCACCACAGGGGTATCTTTTATAAAAAATAATAATAAACTACTGCTGAAACGGCACAAAAATGACATAGGTAATGCGCAGCCATGCTCAGTGCAACACTGTTCACAATAGCAAGAAGCTGGGGGGCAGGGGGGAACTGAACAGCCTTCAGTAGAAGAATGGAGAAAGAAACTGGTCCAGACACACAGGGGAACATGCATCATGAAAACATGCAGCACCTTGAGACATGGATGAACCAAGAGAACATGATGCTGAGTGAAACGAGCTCGTCACAAAAGTCTTCTGCAAGACCACCGGTCTAAGAATTGTGCCAAAATCACCGTGAAGGCGTTCAGACCAAAGGGAACGGACTTTGGAGACTGCCCAGAGGGGAGGGCCAGGAGCGGAGACAGAGCGAGGCAGCTAGACTGCTCCGGGTGTTGACTGGGCTCAAGAGGAGGAAGAAGTGAAAGGAAAAAGGGAGTGGAGGGTAAACTATTGGGGGTTTGATTAGTAGTTTAAATCGTGAATACGAAGTTGATGATCTGAAATGCAAGCCCCCACATACGTGACAATAAAAAATTGAAGGAGAAAAAAAAAATTAAAGAGAAGAATTGGATTCGATCGATGCCAAAGGAGATTCCCTAAGGCATGTACGTGTCTGCAAGCTAAGGGCCCAGATGAACTCTGATCCACCAGATATTTTGCTAAATAAAATTTTATTGGGACACATCCGCACACTCACAGCTTGTATAGACAGTCAGTCACTTTGGTCTTGCCCCTTTGACAGTGTCAGCTGCTGTGGTACTCACCCCTCTGCCGTTCTCCATGCACCCCCCCCCCCCAGTGACATTACTGACCTTGGGAGCTGCAAGAGCGATGGAAGTAGCCTGTCCACCTCCATCTACGTAACACGCGTCCACTCAGAGCCCATCAGGCACAAGATGAGTGTCTGGGCCAGCTGGAAAGAGGGGGCAGGTGGGGGTTTCATGGGAAGAGGACCTGACTTGAGACAGACCCAGTGTGGGGCCTGGTGGTTCCTAATAACATAACCGTAATTACTCAAGGGAAAAAGCATGTAAATTTATGCACTGCTGCTTCTAATTCTCATTAAAGACGACATGATTCTACTTAATTTCCAAGAGTATATACTTGCACCTCTTCCCTTACAATGAAAATCGTGGTTCCCAAAGACAGTAATAAAATTATGTATAGTTTAATATGTGCATTTGCATATATAATAACTTCCCAACAGCAATGCCATTTTTTTCTTGTGAACTTAAGACGACTACTGAATGCAGTTTCAAGTTTTATTTGTGGTTTTCTTTGTCTCTTTGTCCCGCTTGAAATGCACAAATTAACATGCTTCAAAGTCACTGGAAATAATGCCCTCTGAGGTCAGGGCATAAATTTGATATACAAGACCATTTCTTTCGTTTGTTTTCCTTATTAAGAGGTGGCTTTAGTTCTTTTGGGTTCAATTTGGTTTTCAGTTATGTAAAATGTTTACACGGTTCCACAACCAACTTATAAAACAAGGTACACTCACTCAGTCTAGCTTCGCGTCCTGCGGTGTAGTCTGCCATTTGCTCTTTTTCCAAGGGTAAACAAACAAGTTCTAGACATTCCTGTTTTCTTATGTAAAAGGGAATGTACTATACGCGTGGCTTTACCTGGTCTGTTGTACTTAGTGATGCATCCCGACAACAGCTTCTTAGTGACATATGAACGCCTTCCTTAGCCCCGCTTACACCCACTCCTTCAAGGCCATTGCATGGACGCACCAGAAGCTCTCCAACGAATCCCTTTGGGACGGAGCCTTGGGTGACTTCTACCTTTGTTCTTGTCGTTTTAAGGACTGCTGTTCGTGCACGTACACACACACTCAAAGCCTTGCTCATGTGTCATTCCCTTCTCTGGGAAGACTCCATTTTGAATTCTTCCTCTTCTAGCGGGCAGCCTTAGCTGATCACATGCAGTTTCAGGTGTCTGGCTGCTCATCTGTAATACTGGGCGGCGGGGGGGGGGGGGGGGGGGGTTAACAAAGCACAGCTCCCAGAGGACGCGCTTAGCCTAGCACATAATGTTGGTTTTGTGACTCCCGGCAATCCCAAGGGCGCAAGGCAGAACTGATTCACTGGTTTTTCAATGACCGTGACCTTTCAGAAGCCCACTGCCATGTTTTTCTCCCAAAGAGCCTCTCTCACAGCCATTGAGTCCATGCTGACGCATAGCAACCCTATGGCCAGGGCGGAACCGCCTCTGTGGGTTTCTTTACGGGAATAGAAGGCCTCTTCTAGGTGGGTTCAAGTCAACAAGCCTTCAGTTAATCACCGAGCACTTAACTATCTGTGCCACCCAGGGTACATTCTAATGAACAAATGCCCATTGCCCTCCAATCGCTTCCAATTCTTGGCGACTCAGGATAGCGGTGCTGTGTTCGAACTGGCCACCTCCTGCGAGCCACCCCATTCTCGTTCCACAGTACCACCTGGGCTCCTTTAAGGAGTCACTAAGGGTTTGCTCTTAGTTTATAATACTTTGTGTGTCTTTTCCATTCCACTTTAGTTGTTCAGATCTTAGCATTTTAAGAAACTCACCATCTGGAAATAGACATGCATCCTTTAATTAATGGTCTAACAGCGATGACATACTATTATGGATGGAATTCTTCCCATGGAATGTGTTTCAATCTGACCCCTGTACTTGTCTAGGTAATCCCACTTTGGACTAGGATTCTCTCTGCTATGTTGATGCCATGCCAATATTGGACGTGTCGAAACGCAATCGCTTCTGAATTACAGAGATCGATAGAGTAGAAACCACAAATGAGGTGAAGACAATTGCCATGTGAAGATTGCCCAGGGACCAAGCAACATCCTGTTATAGAGAAAGAAAGGGTTTCTGCCCCATCCAGCTACCGCAGCCCTTCTCAACCTGTGGGTCGCGACCCCTTTAGGGTGGAACAACCCTTTCACAGGGGTCACCGGTTGAAATCAGCAGCAACATTACAGTGATGAAGCAGCAAGGAACATAATGTTACAGTTGGAGGGTCACCACAACATGAGGAACTGTCTGAAAGGGTCGCGGCGTGAGGAAGGTTGAGAACCACTGGTCTACAGCCAATGTGCTTGTCCTCTGCTAAAGACACACTCTTAGTTTTCTCTCATGTGTGACTGCCTCCACGACCCACCCACTCACTCCTGCAGGATATTTGTCTTCAACCTAGAACTCTGGATCGACCATTCTTGCCTTCCTGCGCTCAAAGATGGGAGGCTGTTTCCTCTTGGCCTTGGTGTCTAGTGAGAAAAAACCCTGTCGTTTTACTGCTTCCCCTATAGATCAAGCATCATTCTCCCTGACTGCTTTCAAGAATTTGTCCTTGCCTTCAGTCCTACTCGGACCACGATGTGACTGGGTGTGGATGGCTTTGCTTCGTCCCTTCAGGTTCTCTGAGCTTCTAGAAAGTGCAGGTTGAAATCTTGTGCCTGATTTGGAAAACTCTGTCATTATTTCCTCAAGTACTTCTTCAACCCCATCATCTCTCTCCTTTCCTCCTGGGCTCGGATGAAACCAAGGTTATGTCTTTGGTGAGGGTCCCACACCCCTCCGGCTCAGTTCACTTGTTTCCCCAGCCCGTTTTCTCTCGACTGCTCTATTATTCTGTCTTCCAGCCCCCTGATTCTTGTCTCTCTCTTCACCATTCTGCTTTTGAATCAATCCATTGAGTCTCTTATTTTATTATTATTTTTGTGTCTTTCTGTTCTGAAGTTTTCATTTGGTTCTTTTATTGCCTCTGTTTATTGGGTGGGATGTTCTATGCTTGTATTTGTTCTAGGATGTTCATAGTTGCTTGTGAAGTATTTTCATGATGGCTGCTTTGAAATCCTTTTCACATCATTCCCACAGCTCTGCCTTCGTGGTGTTGGGGTGTATTGTCCTTTTTCACTCAAATTTAAATTCCCCTGGCCCTTACTAGGACAAGTGGTTTTCCACTGATGCCCAATCATTTTGAGTACTGCATTATGAGCCTCTGGATCTTATTTAAACCAGCTTCTGCTTTAACTGGCTGGTCTGGTGCCACTCCAGCAGGGAAAGGGACCCTGTCTTCTTTCTCCCATTGGGGCTGTAAGTCCCACTTTGCACCTCAGCTTTGTGGATGCCCGAGGAGGGCAGGGTGTCACTACTACTGATAGTGGAAGTGTGAGTGCCACCCCCACCCCCCACTTGGTCTCTGCTGATGCCACCCTGACTGGGAAAGGCTGACACCATGGGGGAGGGTTTGGTATTTGGCTAGAGTAGGGTGGCTATTGTAGATGTGTCTTCTCTCTTGCCAGGCTAACCCTTTCCTGATCCTTAGACCAGAGAGAGCAGGCTATTGCTGGTAACTGATCAAAGTGGCATGGTAGTATCCGTGGTGCTGTAGCTTCAGGAGAAACAAAACTCACTTCCATTGGGTTGATTCTGACTCATATCAACCCCATAGGACAGGAAGGCCCTCAATGACACAGTGGCTCCAACAGGAAGCTGAAGCACAGGAAAACTTGGGAGGATGATGCAGACCTGGGCAGTGTTTAGGTCTGTTATGCATAAGGTTCCTATGACTTGGAACCGATTCGAGGGTACCTAACAACAACAACAACAACAACAACAACAAGCCAGGATAGACCTGCCCTTGTGGGTTTCTAAGACTCTAACTTTTTAGGGGCGGATAGAGCCTCATTTTTCTCTTGCCAAGTGGCTGGTGGTTTTGAACTATTAACCTTGCAGTTAGTGTTCCAATGTGAAATTATTATGCCACCAGGGCTCCACCAGCTTTAGGAGAGGCAGAGAAAATCATCATCGGCATCAGCCCAAGGTTGATTTCTGTGAAGTAGAAGTCAAGTATACCTTCACCCTTCACTCTCCTTATCAATTGTAACAACAGTTATCCAGTAATCCCTCCACTGTACTCGCTGCGTCTCTGCTAGATTTTATGATATGTTGCAGTGGCTGCATGGAACTCACCCACTCTGCTCACAGTTGTGGGATTTATTAGGGAAGTCAAAGGTTAAAATTTAGGCTCATGCCTGACTCAGGATACAGTTCTTTGGTTAGAACAGCTTCTTCTCAGCTCTGTCCCAGGAAAGCCTTCCCCTGACCCTTCGTTGGTTACAGCTTCTCTGAAATTCAAGATGGCATGTACCAGTCCAGGGGCGCGGAGACCATAACCTACATCTCCCCATGTCCACCAGCGGGATCCAGAATGCAAGCGCTCCTCAAATGCTCAGCCACTCACCCTGAGAACGTGCGCTAAGCACGGCTTCTCTAAGTTCGACAATTCCTACAGGAAAGGTCAAAGGATGATCTGAAAATTTTGCATAAGGAAATCAATATTTTCTATTCTCTGAGAGTGTAAACGGTGACTTAGTTTCATAGCACGCTGTAACAAAAACAGCATGGTGAGTGGTTTTAAAGAGAAGAAATTTATTATCTCACAGTTGAAAGCTAGAAGTCTGAATTCAGGCTCTGGGGGGGATGGGAGGGCTCTCCTTGCCGGGAACCCCAGCATTCTTTGGCGGAACTTACCTTGTCAACAGTTCCTTACATGGTCTCTTCTGCACATGTCTCTTTCTGAATTCATTTTCCTCTTTGTAAGTAAGACATTGTTAGAAGTGGCTCAGGTTTAGAATCGGCTCTGTGCCACCATAGGCTCAGGGACACAATAAACCAAGACTCCCTTTCAAGGAAAGTCATGTTCACAGCTACAGGGGCTAGGGATTCAACATGCATTTGGGGAGGCTAGACTTCAACCCATAATAACAGCAAAACATGTTTTCATTTTAATGGCAATATCCGGTGATAGAGAAATTACGCAGAGACCAGTTGACTAATAGGCTGCAATATAAACGGACACAACATTGGCGATAGATAGCAGAGACCAAGCAAATGTTTCTAGAAGTCTATTCCTGGGACTTCATCTAACTTAAAAGCAAACGCATATTCACATGAAGAGTCAAGTCTGTCAGAACAAAGCCCTGGCAAATGCCACAGTGAATTGGAGTGCATCCATTTGATGTGACCATGTACAACAATTAGGAGTATTCCGTTCAGACTTAGCAACATGGTTCATACAAGGTAACAAAAACGCAATACAAAGTAACACACGAGTGATATGATTGTAACTAACTAGAAAGAAAGAAACAAGGAATCCCCTAGAAATTTGTATTTGAAGGTTGAGGAACTGGATTTAATTTCCCCTTCTCAACTTGGTCTAAGATGTTCCATTATGCCAGCTTTTCATTAAATTAGGCAAAAACAAAATAAGCCGGTAGAGATGCCCCCACCTTGGCATGAGTCACTTAGGAACAGGTCAGAAGCCCGTCTTCTCTGCAGGCCGACTCACCATCCCATGACGCGTCATTAGACGGGGAGGGGACATTTCAATGACTAGTCCAGCCTCAGCCTCAAGAAGGCCTCAGTACCGACCGAACAAAGGTAGCGGTTTTAGGGCTGTCCATCACAATTTGAAAAGACACCGCGACTTTTTTATGTTTTCACTTTTTCTTGTGATGTAGGCGAAAGTTTACAAGCAAACCCAATCACTGTTGAACAACTGTACACACTTTTTTTTCCCAGCATTGGTTGTAATCCCTCCCACGTTCATTAGTGCTCTTCCCACTTCCTCCTGGGTTCCCCACTTCCATTTCTCCTTTCTTCCAGCCCCTTCCTGCCTTCCAAGACCTCTGGGCCAGAGGAGCACGTTCCTCCCTGGGTACTGTTCGCTCTGTAGTTCTAGTGTTTGGCTGAAAGTTGATCCCAGGGATGGGTTCAGTGGCAGAATGGAAGGGTAGCTAAGATCCCCTGTTTCAGGGAGGGTCACTTCCCTTTGGAACCTTAGGAGAGGCCTGGCGATCTACTTCAGAAGAACCGGCCACAGCAAACCCTGTGGAGCCCAATTCTCCCGACACACAGGGTGGTCAGAAGTCAGAGTCCAGTAGACAGCAACGGGCAGCTGTGTGCTCCCATTCATTTGCCCCCACCCCCACCCCTACTAGAACCAGGCTCTGTTTGCAGGTGGCGGGGGTGGGGAGGTGCAATAGGCTGGGTTCGGAAGAACAGAAGCTTTAAAGGTGTTTTTATCCTGAGTACCAACCCTTTCTGTGGCACTCTGCAGCGAGGGAGCCCCAGTTCACTCCCCTTGGTGATGGTAGGAGGAGGGACTTCCCGCAGCCCAGGCGAGACAAGAAGGAAGGCGTGGGCCCCAGACTCAAGCCTCACTGGTGACGTGTGGGCTCCCTTACCTGCCACCCACAGAGGTTAGCCGCCAATACATGTCGCAAGGCCTGCATGACCCTGTAGCTCCTATACCTCACCCAGAGAGGACTCTTCCACCTCTGACACAGGGATAGTGGGGGTCTCCCCCCAGGGAGCCCTTAATGAGATGACTAGCTCTCCCCTAGGGCACAGCTGGAGCCGCTGAAGGTTCTCAAAGGCGGAGAGAGATGGAAAGGCTCGCATGGGAAGGTGATTTCCTCTTGAATGGAGGAGGTGAGAGCTGGCAGGAAACAGGCCCATGGTTTCCTGTGCGAAGCCCTCTATACATGTTAGTAGTTCATCCGACCACTGATGCCAAGTTCACCAGTACACCCATTGTCACACCCTCAGTCAGGTGCTGCGTCCACAGAGAGGAACCGACTGGGGCCCAGCTGCCCCCAACCATGTCCAAAGGGAATTGGAGTCATGGGTGGGCTTGCCAAGAAACTCTGTATTTGTAACGGGCACATATGAACCCTGGGTTGACACGTTTCCCGAGCAGGCCGCACTGAGACTGAAAGGCTGGAGATGACCCAGAGGCACATCCAAAGGTACGGGCTGACATTCTACGTCAGGAACCAGACCATTGCGAACCTCACGAGGAGAAGTTCTATTCTGACACACAGGGTCCCCCCACGAGCGAGGCCCTGAGGTCAACAGCTTATTGTCGTTTGTTTGAACTGACATCATGAGACCGATCACACCCTCCCAGCCTTAGAACCCCGATTCTTCGCAGCACACAGGGCGCAATCACCAGCAGGCTGGTATCAAGTCAAATCATGACTCAGCATGCTCAGCGCTCGCCTTAGTCATGAGGAGCAAGGCTGAGGAAAGCGACCACGTCCGCTTCGGATTCTTTCCCTTCGGCAGAGGCTCTGATTGTGAAAGCCAGGTCCCCCCAGAGTCCAAGGAAAACAAACCCGCTCTCTTTGAAGCAAAACCCTTCCATGCAGACGAAAACCGCTGCCTGTCCTAATGGACGCCTAAGAGCCATGTGCTGCGTGGAGTTTGCTGGAAGACAGCTGAGCTGCAGATGTGCAGGGGGTGTCGCGCCAGGCTCAGCCCCACCAGAGTCCTCCCGGTAACGGCTACCACAGGGGGCTTTTTCTTGGGAAGCCACATTGCCCTGAGCCCCCGTGCTCCTCTGATATACCACCATCCCCACGCAGCGCCCTCCCTGGTCCCTCCAGCCTTCACGCGGGGCATATGCCCATGTTGGTACTAGGGAGGGGGGCAGTAGGAGATGCTGAGAGCCTGCCCTCCACCCTGGCAGGATCTTCCCCGAGTGCAGCACAGCTTGGGCACCGGGGCAGAAGTTTCAATGGTGTGGAGGTCAGAGTTGGACGAGGGATGGTGAGGCCACAGCTAAAACCACGAGTCTCCTACGGACCCCTGCCTTGACTGCTCTCCTGGCTGCCCCGGCCGCTCAGCGCACATGTGCGGGCACCCACACCGGCACCCCCAGCTCCTTTCTCTCAAGTTCCCTGTTGTGCGCTGCTGGGATGCTGAAAGCTACACCCCTGACAGTTCAAAGATCAACAGGGGCTCCTGGTAGACAGATTTCAGCCAAGCTTCCAGACTACGACAGACTAATGGTCTGCTACGGTGTGGGAAGATAAGCCCCCTAAGTCGGAAGGCATTCAGAACACACAGAGGCCACAACAATGGCTCCATCATTCCTAAGATTTCGAAGGTGGAGCGGGAAGACGATGGGATGGGGCGGTGTTTGTGGGCCTGGTGTACGCAGGGTGAGAGCCGACCCATTGCCAATGCACACAACTGAAGCTTCTTTCATCTCAGATCTCCTCCCTGGACCCCAGGTCCTCTCCCAGCGGCTGCTCACTCTCATGTGGTGTGCACAGCCGACTTCTCACACCCACACCTCCCACTCAATCCTTCGCCCGCTTGGTCCAAAGCTCTCTCACCAAGTGTTGAGAGGTCCTTTCTGTTGCTGCCCCCAGTGGACACATTCCAGGGGTTGGTGTCGCCTGACCTGAGGCACCTGGCCACTCGCTTCCTGAAACCCTCCCCCCATGGCTTCCAATCCTGTCCTTCTGTGCCTTTCCCTTCAAGGGGTCCCCCTATCTCCGGGGCTTCCCCAGGCGTGGCAGCAGATCCGGTGCCCTCCTCTCTGCAGAGCCCACTTGGCTTCGGTGATTGCCACTCTGCAGACGCTCCGACAAAGCTTCACCACCAAGTCCCCAGCTCCAGGTTCCAAATCTGGATGATCCATCTGGGTGAGCTTCTCTTCTGCCCGCCTGCTCCTCGTTCTTGCTGCATGGCCACCCTGTGAGACTGCCCTGCCCTCTTTGTCCCTCCCTTCCTGTCACATCTAACTAAGCCCCACCCCCACGCAATTCTGCTCCTCAACTCTGGTGTAAGAACCATCTCCTCCTCCGCCACCACTACTATCAGGAAGTAGGCTCCTGAGGGGCCCCTGTTCGCTGCCAAGATCTTGCCTCTTTATACCCACCCTTGGCCCATTAGCATGCAAAACTGCTTCATGGGCTTCTTGCCTTGAAATTCTTCACCAGATTTTCCTTGCGTTTAGGATAAATTCAACCCCTGCCCTGCCCTCACACCAAAAAACAACACAACACAATCACTGCCCCAGAGTCCATTCTGACGCAGAGGGAACCAACAGGACCACCTAGAACTGCCCCTGTGAGTGTCTGAGATTGTAACTCTCTACCAGAGCAGAAAGCCCTGTCTTTCTCCCATGGGGCCGCTGGTGGCTTCAAACTGCTGGCCTTGCAGATCGCAGCCCAACATGTAATAACCGCTGTGTCACCAGGCCTGGACACACTATACAGGGATCATTGTTGCTAGCTGCTGTGAAACCAGCCCTTGACTCAAGGTGACCTGCCCGCAGCCCACAGTGGCATGAAAGGTTGCCTGCTCCTGCACTACCGTCATGGTGGGCTGCAGACAGGACCTCATGAGCCCTGTGTTAGCCTGGGTGGACTAGAGAAACACATTCACAGACACTCATATGTGTGTAAGAGAGAGCTTTATAGCAAAGAGAAATTGCATATTGAGAAGACATCCCAGCCCAGATGCAGATCAAGTCCATAAGTCTGATATTAGCTTCTATGTCCTATATCAGTCTATAAAATCCTCTTCAGATTCATGCAGCACATGCAATGATTACAAATGTAGGAAGACCATGGGCCAGTGGGTGGAAAGTCTAGTGGATCCAGTGGTGGTGGAAGCATCTCTCCACTGGCTTGGGTCTCTTGTGGCTCCTCCAGCTCCATCAGCTCGGTTTCATATGTCTTGTCAGCAGGAAGATGAAACAGAGAGTATATCTGGCCTCCAGTGAGCTATTTATCTCCTTTGCACCTCCAAATGAGGTCATCAAGCTGTGACCTGACTGACAGGCCACACTCCACCCCTTCACAAGTTGACAGGAGATTGTGTAACTACGACAATCCCTAAGTTTCTCACTGGCTGACTTTTGAAGGTGAATCACTAGACATTTCTTCCTCATTCGTCTTAGTGTGGCAGCTCTGCTGAAACCTGTCCATCAGCACAGCCACACACACCACACTTCTGTGGACTGGTCCGTTGAACTGGTGGGCCGGGGCTACATGCGAGGTACATCGACCGGGAACTGAATTCAAGGGTCCTGCGTGGAAGGTGATGAATCTACCATGGACCCACGGCTGCCCTCATAGAAGGACCGTATCGTTTAATGCTGACTAACACTCTCTAGTCTCACTCCTTTCCGTATCACTGCTCCCATCCCACCTTTCCAGCCACCACCCACGTGCACGCATGCTCTACTTTCTAATAATATACTTTCTAATAATATTCAATTCCCTTTTTCTGAAATGATCCAGGCTCTCCCTCACTTCCCACACAGTTTTCTCTGCCTACCTGGTGACTCTTAGGCAGCCTCTTTGGTCAAGGTGTCACTAAGTGACCTCTGAAGCCCTCCCAACTCCTCCGGCCTGGGTTGGTGTCCTTCCTTGTTTATCCACAGCCTCCTCAGACACTTTAGGAGGATAGGCACGGTGTTCTCCCACTTACCACTGGTCCTCTGGTCCTCACACCTGTCTCCAGGCTGAGTAATTGCCGATAGGAGCCATCGGGTCAGTTGAACTCACAGTGACTGTACATTCGACAGAAAGAAGCACCTCCTGGCTTCCTGCCATCCTCACAATCACTGCTGTGTGAGACCTCTGTTGCGGCCACTGGGCCACGCCATCCCAGGGAGTAATCCGCAGTTCATTCAAAGGAAGAGGCCCGTTCTCTGCTCCGCGTGGTCCAGGCAATGCACACAAACAGGAACCCACTAGGCTGTGAGGCTGTGTGCATGGAAAGTGTCCTTGGTTGTGGACCGATGCTCTTCTGGGCAGGGCCTCCTGGGAAGTTGTTGTCTGCATAGTGCCCGCTTCTTAAGGAAAACGCGAGGGGTGTATGAAATGTACCTCTAACCGGGAGGTGAGACATTAAGAAACAGCAACCTTACAGCACCAGCAATATGGTGGGAGCGACTAGACCCTCCTCTATTTGTGGGCACTGTCAGGAGAACAGGCCTGTGGGCCCACTGTTCACTGAGCACCAAGCTAAGGCAGAATCCCTGCCTGGTGAAAATAGTTAACACACTTCTTTGGTAAGAGAAAGGTCGGAGCTTCTTGAGACACTGTGGCAGTCACCTAATCTGGTGTCAATTTGAGGATTAAATTGTAGGGGTGGAGTCTAGGCTGTCGATGCAGAGATAGCCAACCAGCTTTCGTCTTTATAGTAGCACTAGGTAACTAAGACAGATGGCGAGGTCCCAAGTACTGAAGAGGGAGAGATGCCAGAGGAGTGAACGAATCACTGCCAACATTAGCTGCCAACGGAGCTTGGATGGTCCTCAGATTTGCAGCCTGAAGTCATTGGCGGTAGCTGGTAGCTGGTCCCCGACGTGCAGTGCTGACACTCTCCAAGTCTTCTAGCACCCTTAACAACTCCTGAAAGCCAGCGTTCACGTGACTTTTTCAGGCCCTCTGCTCTACCCCTGAAGATACACCAAAGTCAAAGAGAAAACCAGCACCATGCCAGACCAGGGCTCCAGATTCGGTGGATGCATCCAGGAAGAAGACACCTGTCAAACACCTGTCAGGGTGCCGAATGAGAGTGCTTAGCCAGGCTGGGATCACAAGGATGGAGGGGCTCGATGGACCAGGTTCAAATCTCAGCTCAGCCACATAGGCACTGCGCAATCTTGCGCAATCATCAGATTCTCTCAGAGCGCCAATGTTTTCACCTGGAACCCGGTGGGTAATTCTGCCATCACACCGTGTTTGTGAGAAAGAAGTGAGGTAACACTGGGCACCTGGCATCCACACACAGTCTCGTTTGTTGCAGATACTTCGTCAATGTGCGCTCGCTCCATGTCATCCCATTCGGTTTTCCAAAAGACATTATGAAATGAAACCGTGGCAGGAATAAAATGTCGGTATCCAACTGATTCTGGACAAACACTGAGGAATGAGATCTTAGCAAAGCAACCGCTCTTTCCGCGCGCCTAACAAGAAGACAGAGCTGCATGGCTGTGTGTGCCACCAACGCGAGCAAGCACTCCTCCCAGTTAACTGGATGGAAGCGTCTGTCACCTGTTGAGATCCACAGTGTGTTTTCTGTTTATGAAAACAAAAACTTGGGAAACAGGACCTGGATGATTTATTTTCTCTTATTTGGGGGCAGGCGAAAGAGACTTAGAAAAATGACACAGGCATGTTACTGCTTTTGGAAAAGAACCCATTTGAGATCGTCTCCCTTTCAATTGGACATCTCTCACCGGAATGCCTGCTCACATGTGTTTTCTTTAACAGACATAATAGTAGAGGATCGCCCAGTTTACCAGCAGCCTGTGAGCCGGGCCTTGCCGGGCCTTCCCACGCAGCCCGAGAACATGGAACAGCCCCAGCCCCCAGCTGCAAACAGGAATGCTGGGGCCCTTTGCCCAAAGCGGTGCCTGCCCACGAATCTGACATCTGGGGGACCATGTGTAGGCAGCCAGGGATCACTGTGTACAAAGAACCAAGGTGCCTTTGAGAAAGAACATGCCCAAGGGTAAGTATTGTGCTTGGATCCAAGGACAACGGGGCAGTGTTGGAAGTGGGGGAAGGGAGATGTGGTCTAGACTGCTGTCTGACATGATGGACTGCGAATGTCTCATGGCCAACTAGGCCCCAAG
Source organism: Tenrec ecaudatus (assembly GCF_050624435.1). Taxonomy (NCBI): domain Eukaryota; kingdom Metazoa; phylum Chordata; class Mammalia; order Afrosoricida; family Tenrecidae; genus Tenrec; species Tenrec ecaudatus. The sequence continues at coordinate 192,947,364 of NC_134531.1, forward strand.
CAACCATCCTGGAGTCCTCAGCTTACAGTGATGACCACTTAATGCTACTGAAGTGCATCCTTCCTCGTATCTTACAGTCTTCCCTGGGTGTCTGATCATAAGACGATCCGTTGAGTCCTTGGACATCGAGGCTGGCGTCACAATCCACTTCTGAGAGAGGCAGGTCTGACCATGAGCCATGCCCTATGCCCCGAGTCCCTAGCAAGGCCTCCCATCTATGCCCAGAATTGAATCAGGAAAAACCTCCAGGATGCGGACCAAGTCCTGAAGTGAAGATGAATCTCTGGGAACCTGCCAGGTAAGATACCTTCAAAGCTTGTTCTTACTCAGCCGTGGGCGGAATGTTCATCTTCCATGTCCATGAAGCTCTGGGCTGCGGGCTTTCATGTTGTTTTCTTTCATCCGCTGCCATGTTTTATCAGTGCCTGTAATTATTTCCATGGCCAAAACCAGCAGTTGGAGGAAAATAGGAACTGACATACCCGCCCAATGTAAATAAGACCTTAATGGTGAACAATTGGAAGGGAACCCCTCTTAAGGGGTTCACACATTTTCTAGGTTCTGATGCCCCGCTGTCCCCGGAATCGGGCTTGGGAGTGTGCGTTCTTGCAGTGCACAGTGTTGACACTTGGTTACTGAGCACAGTTGCCATTCCCTGCCTACTTCTGTCATAGTGGTTCACTGAAGTGGCCTTCGACAAGGACCTCAGAAACTCGAAGGCCCATGGAAGCAGGCACCTGTGTTGGTCTAGGTTGACCAGAGAAACAAATCCAGAGACACTCATATGTATGTTTTATATCTAAGAGTAATTGTATATTAGGAAAATGTCCCGGCCAGTCCAGGTCAAGTCCATTAGTCTAATATTAGCCCATATGTCTGATACTAGTCCATAAATGGTTCTACAGGCTCATGCAGCACATGCAATGATGCCGAAAGCAGGAGGCTCACAGGCCAGTGGATGAAAAGTCTGTGGAAGCATCTCAGCACTGGCGCGACTCTCCATGAGACTCCTCCAGCTGCAGGGCTCTGGCTGCCATCAGCATAGCTCCAGGTAACTTGTCAACAGGAAGACCAAGGCAGAGAGTGAGTGGATCCGGCCTCCAGTGAGCTATTTATCTCTGTCATGCTTCCAAATGAGGCCATCAAGCTGTGACCTGATTGACAGGCGACACTCCACTCCATTTACTCATAATGCCTTCAACTTAACAGGAGATTATGGAACTACCATAGCACCCAAAAGGAATTAAATGAATCCCAGTCATGAGGTTAGGATTGATGAGAGAATAGTATCAATCAGTAAGCCAATATCTAAGTCAGCACTTCTTTCTTCAAAGGTCAGACCAGACTCAAATTGGCTTAAAAAAGGAAGAGACTTGATTGTCTTTCTTATCAGGAACATGTAAGTATGGGTAAATTCATGTGCTCAGTGACATCTTTAGGCAATTGTAGTTAGGCAATGGATTCACATAATTAAACAACCAGTTCACTGTTTTAAGTATAAAAAAATCTACCAAAAGGTTTATTATTTAATACAGTTAATACTTAAGTAAGAATAAAGGAAATACACAAAACTAGATTATGAGCTTTAAAGTATTAATGAAATATATTCAATAATACCTGACAAAAATAATAAAACTCCAGATATTTTCATATTGCTTCTTGATTGGCGGTCTCACTTGTGACATTCTTCACTTTTATCAAGTATCACCAGCTGGGTGATTTATCCTTAACCATCTTTTCACTGTCAGAGGGGATCCCATTCCTTTAGAGGTAGACCAATTAGACAATATTCGTTGTGTTTCACATACTCAGTGACTTTTCTTCTCTGAACATCTTTGAAAATGACTTCTGTTCATCCTTGAAAAATCCCTGTCCACTTCTGCTGGACTTATAGAAATTGTTCTGACAGTATTTTTAGCTCTTTGGACATGTTCAGGAATTGTATAATTCATTCATAATAGCTCATGGGAATTTGGGTGTAACACACAGCTGAAACAAATGACAGTGTGCTAGTCTGGGTTGAGAAACAGATTCATAGACACTCATATGTGTATAAGAGAGAACTTTACATCAAAGAGCAATTGTATATTAAGAAAACATGTCAGCCCAATCCAGATCAAGTCCATAAGTCTGATATTACCCCATAGGTCAATACTGGTCCATAAATTCCTCTTCAGACTCACTCAGACATGCAATGATGCTGAATGCAGGCAGATCACAGGTCAGTGGGCAGAAAGTCCTGTGGATTCAGTGATGGTAGAAGCACCTCAGCACTGGCATGGATCTCCATGTGGCTCCTCCAGCTCCAGGGCTTTGGCTCTGTCAGCATAGCTCCATGTGGCTTGTCAACAGGAATGTCTCACAGGGAGTCAAAGCAGAGAGAGAGTGCATCTGGCCTCCAGTGAGCTATTTATCTCCTTTGCGCCTCCAAATGAGATCATCAAGCTGCAACCTGATTGACAGCCTAGACTCCACCCCTTTGCAAGTTGACAGGAGATTATGTAACTACCACAGACAGCGACAGCATGTCACTTCTAGTTGTTTGGCACTTTTTCTCTTTATGTTATGTTTGTTCACTTAAGTAGCGAATGCAAGGGAATCAAAACGTAGCATTTCACCAAAAGTATAGTGAGTTTTACAAAATGAATAATTAAATATTACAACCATAGTTCTGTCTAGTTTTTTATACTGATGGACAGAATGAACATTTCTATGGGTGCTTAGAATACAATGTTACACACATGAGCATTAAAAGAGTAAGGGACGTAAATTTGTGATTTCCACATTGGTTGGCTGCCCAGCTACCCACCTTAAAGAGAACTTTGATGACATGTGTCATATTAACAACCGGTTTGCCAAACTCAACAAAAAATTCAGTATCAGCTCTGGCAAACTGGTGTGAACTGGTTGAATCCCACCATGCACTTCTGGATGCTTTTCTATCCCATCTCTAAACTCTGTCTTCCTGTGTTCCCTTTATTCTCAGGGTGACCTTCTCCATTCTGTTGCCCTCAGGAGATCCTGGTCACATCCTACCAATTCAGTTACCCCAGAGAAATGAGATCCTCTCTACTCCAAACATTTCAAGAAAATGCTGGAAGCGCCTTTGGTGATAACACCCTGGTTTTCCTTTGGGGAAACATCCTTTCTGTTCCCGGGCTGGGTAGCTTGGGATGGGCTGACCCTATTACCTGGCTCTACCAATGAGTCCATGCTCCAGTGACAACCTCCCCACACCTGCTGATCCTTCCACAGACCTGTCCAAGGTTCTAGACCTAGGCTGTGCCTGGCTCTTGACCAGCTATTTATGGTGAAGCCTCCTTGCTACCATGAGACAAGTCTTGTTTCTCTATAGAGTCTACTGTCTAGAATCCAGCAGGCCATGCGACTCAACAACTTATTGGCAGCTTCGTTTATTCAGTTATTCATGTATGCATTCATTCACGCACTGTGCACTCTGTTGCACTTCATTTACATATACACTGTTTTTAAAATCCACATAACTCTTTAAGATACGTATTTCTTTTTTTATTTAAAGGATGAAGAAATTGAAGAACAAGAAGTTAAATAACTTGGACATAACCCAAGGTTTAAAAACGTGGCTCCAGTCTACAGCCAGGAAAAAGAGACCATGGCATTGGCCTAAGCCCCAAGTAGGCGCTTCTTAATAAGGTCAGGGTGAAACGGAAGACGATGTGGCTAGACAAGGACTTGGAGAGATATTTTGTCCAAAGAAGATATGCAAGAGACCAGTATGTACATACGAGATGCCCGACCTCATTAGTCACTAGAGAAATACAAAACCAAACCACAGTGAGGTACCACTTAACTCCACCAGGAAGGCTATTATCAGAACAATCAAAATCAGCAAGTGATGTCAGTATATGGAGAAACGGGAGCAATTGTAAATTGCTGGTGGGAAGGCAAAATGGTGACAAAATGGTAGTGGATAATGATTTGGAGAGCCCTCCAAAATGCAAGAAAGGTTTACCATACTTTAGACATCTATATCCCCCAAAGAACTGAAGACAGGTATTTGTACAGCAATGTTTATTGCAACATTACTCACAGCGCCAATGAAATGGAAAGCAACTCACCGCTTCAGTCACAGAGCAGACAAACAAAGCTCGCTGCCATGGCGTTGATTCTGACTCAGAGCGACCCTGCAGGACAGGGTACAACTGCCCCAGAGGGTTTCTCAGACTGTAACTCTTTATAGGAGCAGAAAGTCCGCTGAGCGGATGGCAGGTTCAAACTGCTGACCTTGTGGTTAGCAGCCCAATATGTAACCCACTATGTCACCAGGGCTCCTATACTAGCAGATAGAGAAACAATGCATGGTACACACATTCAGTGGAATGTTATTCAGCCACGAGGTGAAGTTCTAATGCATGTACAATATGAATGAACCTTGAAAACATTGGAATGAGTGAAATGAAGCAGACACCGAAGGGCACTATGAACCCAGTTAAACGCAATGGCAAAGCTGGATAGCTATAGAGGCCAAACTCTCTATACACTGATGAGAAGTTCTGAAAACAGATAGTGGTGATGGTTGTACATCCTTTTGAATGCACTTAATCCCACTGAAGACTACATTGAGAGAGAGGTCAAAGGAGCCTCTGGGTGGTGCCCACGGTTAAGTGCTTAGCTAGTAATGAAAAGGGTTAGGGACTTGAACTCACCCAGAGCCCCATGGGAAAAGAGAGCTGGCATGTGTTTCTGAGAAGGCACAGCCGTCAAAACCACGTGGGACAGTCCGACTCGTTCGTGTGGGGTAGTTATGAATTAGTACAGACTCTAAAGTAACTAACAACAAAACAGCAAATGTTTTGCTATAGAGATTTGGCCACAAACACAAAATAATCTTTTTTTTTAAGACAGTGTGTCCCAGGTTTATAAGACCAACAGTCTGCCAAAAGCTTAGTCTTCACAGAAAAGAGAAGATCCATAGGTACAGTTATAGAACAATAGCATTGATATCACACCCAAGTAAAATTTTGCTGGAGATCATTCAAAGATAGTGGCAACACTACATGGACAGGGAGCTGCCAGAGGTTCAGGCCGGATTCAGAAGAGGACGTGGAACAAGGGACAGCATCGCTGATGTCAGACGGACCTTGGCTCAAACCAGAGAATACCAGAAAGATGTTTATTTGGGTTTTATTGACTAAGCAAAGACATTTGACTGTGTGGACCATAATAAACTGTGGATAACCTTGAGAGGAATGGGAATTCCAGAACACATCATTGTGCTCATTTGGAACTTGTGCCTGGATTAAGAGGCAGCCGTGTGAACAGAACAAGGGAAAACGACATGGTTTAAGATCAGGAAAGGTGCATGCTAGGGCTGTCTCCTCTCACCGTGTTTATTCAATCTGTTTCCTGAGCAAATGATCAGAGAAGCTGGATTACAAGAAGAAGAATGTAGCGTCAGCCTCAGGGGAAGGCTTATTAACAGCCTGCAATATGCAAATGACACAACTTTACTTGCTGAAAGCTAGTAGGACTTGAAGCACTTGCTGATGAAGATCAAGCACTGCAGACTTCAGTATGGATGACAACTCAATGTAAAGGGGACCAAAGTCCTCACCACTGGACCATTACATAACACCTAAGGATCAATGGAGAGAGGGGCTGCTGTCAAGGGTTGTATCTTGCTTGGCTCCACAATCAGTGCTCGTGGAAGCAGCTGTCAAGAGATCAAAATGTGTGTTGCAGTGGGTAACTCTGCTGCACAAACCTCTTTAGAGTATCGGAGAGCAAGAATGTTACTTTGAGGACTAAGGTGTGCCTGAAACAAGCCAGGGTAGTTTCAGTTACCTCATATGCATGTGAAAGTTGGACACCAAATAAGGAAGACTGAATAATTAATGTATTTGAACTACGGAGTTAGTGAAGAAAATTGAAAGTACCACAGACCGCTAAAAGGAGAATCAAATTAGTCTTGGAAGAAGTACGGCCAGAGTGCTCCTTAGAGGCAGGGATGGGGAGACTCTGTCTCACATCTTCTGGACAACGTTGTCAGGAAAGAGGAGTCCCTGGACAAGGACTTCGTGTGTGGTAAACTGAGGGACTGGATGAGAATGTCACTTGGCTCAATCCTCCATGCTCATAATTATGGGTCTGGAAAGCTGACTCCAGTGGGGGAAGTCTCTTGGGGTTATGAGATATAAACAAACCTTAATACACATTCTCATGACTGAACACAGTCCCTCCAATAACCCTCCATAAAGGTATAAAGGAGCTACCATAAACGATGAATCATTCCTGTGTCTGGCTGTTCACTATGCCTGACCATTATCTGTAGATAAGAGCAAGCAGGTTCCATAGCACAACCCACTGTAAAATGTAGCCAATCCTCTTCTGACATCTCTTGTTGCTACTGATCATCGGGGTGTAGGAGGTCAAATAGCACTAGGTGAAGACTATGAGTCATTCCATTGTTCATTATCCGATGATTCATATTACCCAATGGTTACATTGCATGTTCACTGTATGACCTGCATGTCTTTTGTCACATAGGCCCCGTTATATATACCCAGTGGGAAACATTCATTCTCTTGGTCCTGACCTAGGGACAAGGAGCCCCTGAGCCCCGCTGTCTGTCTGTCTGTCCTTATTATTATCATCTCAAAGTCACTCCTTAGGACCCGTTTGGCTGTTGGGGACCTGTACCCTGCCACTCACACTTGGTAAAGGAGAGGGGCGGCAAAAGAGAAGAAGACCCTCCAGGAGGTGGACCGACACGGTGGCCGCAATAACGGGCTCAAGCATGGGAACAGTTGTGAGGATGGAGCAGGACCATGTGGTGTTTCGTTCTGTTGCGGATTGGGTCGCTGTGGGTTAGAACCGACTCAATGGCACCAAACCACAACACAGGCCCAGCAGGGTCTGGGCAGAGGCCCTGGAGACCCATGTGAGGTTCCTTCGCTCACAGTAACCGCCTTAACGATGTTGGTATGTTACATCCTGCCTTCAAAGCCCTCACCAGATCTCTTTGGAGAGAAAATCATCATATTATACAAAGCTGAAGATGGGAAGCCATAACAAACACTGCCTAGGTGGGCAGAAGGCACATATGCTGAGCATCCTGGGGAGAAAGGAAGCAGAGAGGGCTAAGTAATTGCAGATGACTCGCAGGAGGAGGTACGGTGGGGAGGCCACTGCAGAGAGAGGGGAGAGGGTGACCACTGAGCTGGGGAATGAGACGGGAAGGCAGTGAGTGTGAGTGGTGCTGGAGTCAATCTCTATGGTCTCCCCTTCCCAGGACCCCTCCTGCTTCTCCTGAGAACATCACCCCAAGGCCTTTGAAAAGGGGTGGCTCTGTCCCCTGACGCAGGGTAGCATACAAAGCCCCACATCCTTCACAGAGGGAAAGGTTCGGGGACATGACCATGGCTAAGCCAGTGAAGAAGCCCCTACTGGTTCGGCAGGAAGCATTGAGAAGGGAGACTCTTGTCTACAGGGGTTGCTTCACCGTACAACGAGGGCTGCCACTGCCATGGCAGCGGGCGAGGAATGAAAACATCTCATGAAGAAGGCAGAGCCAAGAAATACATTGTGTGAGTTTGTTCCCTTTTTGAATCATCCCTAAGCTGTTGTCAAGAAAGGCAGGCTCCTTCCGCTTAGTATCCCTGGACTTTCAGTTAGGAGTCTCTCTCCCTCAAAGACACTGAGAGCCAGAGTGAAGGCGCCCCCTGAGCCCAGAAGCTAAGCCACACCTGGAGGGCATCACGGTGTCCAGACTGTCTTCATGTCTCTGTCAGCCCCCGAGGGAGGAAAGCGGCTGGGTCTGCACAGAGCGGGAGCCCACTGGGCTGCGTCCTTCTGACGTGCACACCTTTCGGGACACCGGGCCGTCTTGTCTTCCAGCTCAGAGCTAGCACCCAGAGGCCGCAGTGCTCCCTGCCATGCCCAGGGTTCTTTGCTGCAGACCTGGGAAGTCGGGTGGGGGATCAGCTCTGGCCAAAGCCAGCTCCTCATTCCTCCGAGAAACAGCTTGAAATGGAAAATGCCAAACCCTAAAGTTTGTAAACTTTCATGGACATGAACTAGCTTTCCCACACTCCCATACATGGCCACAACATGTCAACGACTCAGAAACACCTGGAGAGTTTTCTCAAACGACAAGGGGATTCTCAATTCAAGAGGAAAGGCCACCCTCTGGTTTTTGGCAAATGTAATAGGTGTTGGCCAAGAGAGCCGGCTAGCTCCGATATAACGTCTGATTCCTCCTGAGGACCCGCTCCTTCATTTCCACCCTGGGGGGTTTGCTGGAACCATTCCTTCTGTTTACTGTTTGACCCTTCTGTGTGCTTGCCTCCTAGAGCCCATGCCCCTTACTTCTGACATGTCCTGGTTTCAGTTTAAAAAGCAAAAACAACAAAACAAAACAAAGCCAGAATAAGCAGCGGTGGCTGCTGTTGAGGGCAGTCCAGCTGCTGCAGGCCTCCACGCGTTGGAGCAGAATAAACGATTCCGTGGCTGGTTTTTCAGGACGAGATTGTCAGGCTTTTGTTCAGAAGTGCCTCTCTAGCCGGCCCCCTTTAGCAGTCAGGGGAGTTAATCATCCAGGGATTCTGGCTTAAGCCTCAGCCTTTATAAAATCCATCCTCAATTGAGCCTACTCGGTTGCTAATTGTCGTCTCAACCCCATCCCTTCCCTGGTAACACACCCAGACTTTTCTCTCCCCATCTTACCCTGTCTTCGGTTCATGAGATGTGTGAGGCTGACTCAACTCCCAGAAGCTACAAGGATGGTGCTATGAATTGAATGGGGTTCCCACCCCCTAAAAATATGGACGTTCCAACCTCCGTACTCATAAATGTGACCTTCTTGGCAAGTGGGCTATGGTGGGGAGGTTTCTTTTGTAGATGATGCCAGTTAATAACATCATACCAGAGTTAGAGTGGGTCCTAATCCTTCTGAGTGGGACCTTATCAAAAAGGGAGTCCCACGGTCACTTGTAGGGGGTCCAAGATGAACAAGTGACCTGCATTAGGTAAATGAGGGTCAATCCCAGGACATTTACTGAGCCTACTGGAAATGAGGCTGCTGTGTGCACTGGGATCCCTGGTGGGCTGGGTCAGCATGGTGGCATGGTTCTCACTCCCTGCCACGGAGGTAATTCCGACTCATAGCAACCTGGTCAGATAAGATCGAAGGTCCCGTGGTGGCTTTCCAAGACTGTGACTCTTGACAGGAGTAGAGAGCCTTGTTTTCTCCCATGGAGTGCCTCGTGGTTTTGAACTGCTAACCTTGTGGCCCCACACATAGCCACTACATTCTGAGGGCCCCTGGCACGGCTGATATGAGGATATATTGGCTTATCTGTTGTGACATAGCAAATTGACTCTAGACAACAATTTATATTTCTCATGAATCTGTGAACTAACTGGGCTCAGCTGGGCAACTTTTTCTGCTCCACTCAAATCCAAAGGGACAAACCCCAGTGTGCAAGTCACTTAGCAAACCTCTGCTTGTATCGCCCGTGCTCATGTCCTGCTGGCCAGAACAAACCGCAAGGCCAAGTTCAGAGTCAGTGTGGGGGGAACGGCACATAACATGACAACCTGCACACATGGCTTATGGGATGCTCCAACATAGCGGTGGACCTGAGAGCACCTGCCTGAGAACCAGCGTGTGCAGACATCCTTAATTCCGGTGTTGTTCCATGGCGTGCCTGGGAGGTGCAAATGGCTAATGTGTTAAGCACTCAGAAGTGAGTCCTGGCCATCTACTTCTGCATAGTTCTACCCTGAAACAGAATTGATTTGATGGCATGTGTGTGGGGGAGGGGGGCGGGGGGGGTTGGGTAGCAGCTCTCAAAATTCACCAGGTGCTGTTTACTTTTGAGACAATGGAAGGTCCTGACACACCTGGCAGGCCAGCACTTGCAGTGAAGCCATGGCTGATATAAACCTTTCCCCAAACGGATTCTCAACAGCCCTTGCCCTGAGAGGTTAGGCTCGCGTGTGTCCTAAAATAATCCACGGCCATTGAGTCAATTCTGACTCATCGCGACCCTCTAAGGACAGGGTGGATGTGCCCCTATTAGTTTCTGAGACTGAAGCTCTTTACAGGAGTAGAAAGCCTCATTCTCCCTTGGGTGTCTGGTGGTTTCAAACTACTGACCTTGTGGTTAATAGTCCAGTGTTTTACCACTATGCCATTAGGGCTCCTATCTTGTAAAACAGTGAGCATGAAAGAACTGCTGCCCAGAATTGGAAACCCACACATGCATGTGGTTTGAGGACAGGTCCACAATTCTTGGGTACTCTTCCCATCAAAAGGTAAAGGCTCTTTGCTATCCCTTGAATATATGCCAGCCTCAAGGACTCTTCCAAGAAGCAATGTGGCAGAAGTGATACTGTGAGAATTCCCGGCCAGTTAGGAAAAGCATGCAGCCTCTTCCCGTCTCTCCTGGGACCCTCAACCTTCAAGCCCAGTGACCCATAGGGAGGGAGCCTGTATAGAAAGGCCACAGGTAGATGACCAGCCCTAGCCCCAGCTGAGGTTGCGGTTCCATCTCAGCTGCAGGACATGGGAGTGAGCAGATCTTCAACCGGGCCCAGCCCCAGCCCTCCAGCTGTCCAGCTAACTCTCGGAGGAGTAGAGACCAGCTGTCCCCACCAAGCCCAAGCCAAACTGTGGGATTCGGAAGCAACATAAGTGGTTCATTTCACCAGTGCCCCTTGTAACAATGCCACCGATAACTGGAACAGCATGGGAGGGACTCCAACAATCATACAGTCCCACTGGACCATGGGCCTATGGGAAATGATCCAGGAAGGCAGGGTGACTGGAAGGGGACAGCCATCCAGAGACCTGGACTCCAAGTCTGGTGCTCTCTGCACTCTCTGCCTGGGACTGGCCCAGCTTCCCCTTCAAACTGCCTCCTCAGTTCCCTTTCTCCAGGAAGATCAAGGCCTCCTGTAGAAGATGGAAGACGGACAGACGAGGAGAGTCAGGGCTCCTGACAACACCTCTGAGCAGCTGCGCCGCCTGGGACCAACACCGCTGGAACGCTCATCACGCAAGGAAAATAAATCCCACGTGTTTAAGCAAGTGGGAGTGAGGGCAGCTGTAATCTGCAGCCAAATGCATGCCTAACTGACAAGCACGGGCTTTCAGAATGCTTTGGGTTTCTGACCTATTTGGTTAGTGGTCCCCCCAAAGCATACAACCTAAGCTGTAATGAAAAACTGGCTACGGTGGAGTCCATTCTGAAGCACAGCGCCCGGTGTGCATTAGAGCAGGACCGTGCTCATTGGGTTTTTAATGGTTTACTTTGGGGAAGCAGATCACCAGCTCTTTCTTCTGAGGTCCCTTTGGGTGGACTCCAGCCACCAATCAGTGGTGGGCAGCCATGTCTGCTGACCATTTCTGCCACTCAGGACCTCCTCGGCCAAATTCAGGGAGCTTCCCCACTGCCCGCCTTGCAGGTGTATCCCCACCCGTTATCCTTCTGCTGAGCACTCCCCCCCCTCCAGTGAAGGATGAAGGGCGTTTCTCTTGGCCCCGTGACCACTGAGCTACACCAGCAGACTCAACGTGGACTGCCAAGTCCCTCAGAAGGATGCAAGGTGACGGATGACACAGCCCCCGGCTGACGACCAGACGCACAAGTGGCCCTCACTGAAAAGGCCCTGGTCATAGTCTGTGCGCATGGGAGCATGGGCGCACGCTGTGGCCATGCCATCTCCCCCTGTGCTGGGTCCTGCATTGGCTGAGGTTGAAGACTGGCACCACGCAGCCCAAAGGCTGAGGTTCCGACTGAGGGATTTCTACCAGGCTTTGTTTTCCCCCCACCCACCGCCCTTTCCTTTCTTTCTGAGTCTATTTACCTCATGATGATTTAGTATGATTCCTTTAAATGCAACCAGTTAATTATGATAAACTTCGAACAGCCATGTCTTAGATGAGGCCCCTAGGAGTCAGCTTGCTTTGTGGCTACCTTAATCTGAAAAACATGGGAACCGGCCTGCTAGGGGATCCATGCTGACAGAGCAGCAGAAGTGCTCCTGAGGAGACCCTCGGGGTCCCCCAAGAAACGCATCTCCGGAGACACACACTTGGTGCCTGACAAGGTGCCCCTAAGACCCATCACTAGTCATACGGTTAGTGGCATGGAATTCCCGTCCTGCTTGACAGGCCAGCAGTTGTGTGGAAACTTTCAAGGAGCTTGTCTGCAGTCCGGTGCTAGGAAAGGGCATACCTGGCAGGAAGCACGTCAGATGCTTTCCCATGTAGCCCCTCTGCCCAGGGCAAGCCCCTCTAGCTCTCTGAGGAGCACTACTCCCACCTGTCAATGGGGATGTGCCTACAGCCAGGGGAAGTTGAAACACTGAAGGAAACAGTGATTACAAGGAGGTCTGAGAACCAGGAAGCTCTGAGCATACAACTATATGAGTGAGTGCTTATGTTTTTCATTAGACTCGTTGAGAGGAAGCTGGTTCCTCGGGGAAGCTTCAAGGACCCCCAGTGTTGCCCCCGCAGGCAGACTTCCTCCCCTGGAGTTGGGTCTGGTACCAGCAAACCACCTCCTGCCTGCCTTCACGTCCCTTAGGACTTGCCTCTGCGAAGTAACGATGCCCCACCCACCCCTGCCCCCTGCGGATGACCGCTCCTGTCTTCCACATTGCTGCCACAATGAGTCCAAACAGAGTCCTTATGAGGATGCCACAGGACAGGACAGTCAGTGTTTCCTTCTGTTACGCAGAGGGTTCTTATGGGTTGGGACGGACTTGATGGCACCTAACAACAACAACCACAACCACATCCTCTGCAGTTTCATAGTGCTTCCCACACAGTGACATCAAGTCAGTTCCAATTCAGAGACACTCTATAGCTTTCCAGCACTGTAAGTCTCCTCGAGAGCAGATAGCCTCATCTTTCTGCCAAGGTGCGTCTTGTGGGTTTGAACTGCTGACCTTGTGGTTAGCAGTCTTACGCTTCCTCAACAGTGCCACCAGAACTCCTTGGTGCGGGTCACATATGCATGCCTCGATCGGGTACCTTCCCTGTTGCTGGGGTACAGGACCCCCTCACTGAGAGATTGCCACCAAAAGTCAGCGTAGGGGCTTGGGGAGGGCGAGGGGGAGCTGGGAGTGCCCTTGCTGAACCTGAGGTTAGGGGTCACTGTGATGGACAGCTGGGCCAGGGCTGTGGCAATAAGGAGCCCCACTGCGCCGGTATTGGGGCCTCTGCCCTGGCTTACGGGCAGGTGTGCACACCGGGGAGGGCCACCTGGGGGTTGTTTGACAGCGCAGCCTCACTGCTCTCTCCCTGCTGCATCTTCGCTCCTGTTTACATCGCTCAGAAACACATGGCGCTGGCAGCGGTCGGTCGCAGTTCTGGCACTTTCGGGACTGAGAACATGAAGCGGTGGACAGGATTTCCAAGGGAGGAATTGGAGGAGTTGGCTTCCACCCAGGTGGGGGGAAGGGACCGGCAGACATACCTACGAAGGGAGGGGTCCAGACGCCGCATGTGCACACCGCTGCTCCGTGAGGCTCTGGCCACTGGCGATGGCTTTGGGGAGTCTCACGAGACACCCCCATCGGCCCCTATTCTTGCAGATCCCCTGGGAAGGCGGCTAGGATTCTCTCCGAAGAGGGAGTGCCCCTTCTCACAAAGTCTGAACTCTACTGGCCCTCTGAGATCACATGGCCCTCCCAGATGCCTGGTAGGTGGGTGGAAGGCCCGTGACAGTCCCTCAGTCACGCACAGAGTTGGTCATCAGGAGTGAAGGGGTCTGCGAAGCCCTTGAGCTGGGGGAGGGAGATGAGGGCAAGACCACAGAGGGGAGCCGGGGCAGAGGGCAGGTGGTCCACACCCAGCCCCTCCAGATGGGTCCTGGGCTCCATCTCTGCTATACAGAGCCCCAGGGCGATGGAGGGTCAGAATGACAGGTGGCTGAGGTGGGGCCGCAGTGGGAGCTCCTGACAAAATCATCTTCATTACAATGCTATTCTTTTCCCTTCTCACTTTCATTGCAATTTATTGCCCCCCCCCCCCCCCCCAGTGAGCCGAGCCGGGAATTGGGATGAGAAGTGGTGCCTCACCTTCATCACTTAGGCCCCAGCATGCCCTTAGAGCATGGGCTCTTGGTCCACCAATTCCACTGTCAGGCCGGTTGCTACAGAAATGCCCACGAGACCACCGAGCAGCCTTGTGTGGTAAAGACCATTTGGGTTTGGGCCGTCGCTGTTTCCAACTTCACTGTGTCGGGAACCAGTGCGTTTGTGAGGAGGCCCAGGAGAGCAGTGGGTAAGCACTGAGCTGCTGACCTACACTTTAGGTCCCTAAGAGAGATGGTTTGAGGGCACCCCTCCCCCAAGAGAAAGACAGCACAAATGACTTCTGGGGAAGATTCCCAGTCTAGGAAACCCTCTGGTGGCCACTCTGCTCTGTCTTCTGCCCCCACTGATGGCGCACGAGGGCTCAGTGAGCTGGGGGCGCCCGGCAAGTGGCTTGCCTTTCTAGTCTACTTTTGTGGATTGGGTTGGACTTCATGGTGAATTAACTTGCCTTTGTTGTTTTCTTCTGGCCGTTAGAGATTAAGGTAAGTTTTATGGAAATGATTTCTGTAAAAGAGAGTTAATAGATTCACAGTAAAAGAAGTGAAGAGGAGGCTAAAATGATTAAGATATTTATCACTTAAGTACAACTTGTCATTTATAAATCATCAAGTGTTCATGAGGGTGGGGAGCTGATAGCAAGGGCTCAAGTAGAAAGAAAATGTTTTGAAAATGATGATAGCAACATATGTACGAATGTGCTTGACACAATGGATGTATGGATTGTTAAAAGAGTTGTAAGAGCCTCCCAATAAAATGATTTATTAAAAAAATTTAGAGTACATCTTGTAATAGTTTCCTTAATAGGGAAAATTGAAACAAACAATTCATTTGTAATTTTAAACCAGAAGAACAGGAAGGTTTGCTAATGGGTAACTAGACAAAAATTTATTCTTTGTCCTCCAAGAGAAAAAGTAAAATAAATTATTCCATTGAACTGTCATGACCTTCAGTAAGATGATGACTGACCGTCAGAGAAGAGAGTAGTCAAAAAAAGAAGACATGGTTATGTATTAAAGCATCACCTGTGACTTAGCTACAAGACTATTACAGCTCCTTACCCAGATCCCCTCCTTTCTTAAGGTCTCCCCCAAATCCCCTCCCTTCTCTGTCCACGAAGCCGGTGTTTCGACAGACTCTGTCTCCTTAAACTATCAGACTCACCAAAGCTCTCCCTTTCCCCAACCCCTGCCTCCTGAATGGACTTACTCAAGGCAGACAGCCAGGCTCATTCACGGTTCCTGACAGCACTGTGAGTCAGAATCGACTCGATGGTGATGCATTGAAGGTAAGAGTACACTTATAAAGCCCCAGGATGGTGCAAACCGTTAACTCCAAACAAAACATTCCCAATGGAATCCAGCAATAGGTTGAACTAATATATTCCAACCACATCTACATGAGCTCTCTACCAGAAGTGCAAGGGTGATTTGCCATTCCAAACCAAAGCAGCGTAGACGGGGGAGCCGTTGTTTCAGAAGCGATGAGTTGTTATTTAGGGTGATGGGAACTTGGACAAGGATTACGGGTAGTGGCTGTACAACATGATCAATGCCACTGATATCAGTCAGCTGTACGCCTGGAAAAAAAGTGCTAACCACAGTTTATAAGAACAATAGTAATAAAAATCCCAATCAGCATAATCCACTGCTTTGATAGAAAAAGGGAAGGGCAGCCAACTAAAAAGGAGGGGGAAAGAGAGATTTTTTTAAAGGGTGATGGGGGCACAGGGCACTAATCCAACCATGGGGAGGGTATTATTTATGTTGCCACAGGAAAGGGAGAGAGGGACCAGACCCTATCCTGAAGTGCCAAGCCTCGAAGCCTGGCATGTGCCAAGCCTCTAAGCCTGGCATGGAGCAGTGAACTAACAGAGAGGACAACGGGGCCGAGCCCAAGCTAAGCTATGTTGACCCCCTCCCCAGAAGACTCTACTACAGAGGACAGCACTGAAGATATAGCCAGGGAAGAGTGACAGGTCCGTCCAGACCATGTGGGTGAAAACTAAGAGAAAGAGAGAGAGAGAACCTCATCATGGGCCACCAAGCCCTGAGGATGACATCCCTGCTTGCACAGTCAATGCACAGAGGACCATAGGGCTGGTCCCACCACGAGACACAACATTCCCTCACTGACCCATAGTGCTACAGGGGACAGCACTGAAGACACTGTGTGGGAAGTGTGCCCAGTCTGCCCCATGCACAGTGGGGTGAAATCCATGAAGGGAGGGCAACAGGGCAGCAAGGGGAGCAAAGTGACAGACATCCCTGAGAAATCCTGAAACTAGACTTCTGGCTTAGGGATACAGGGCTTGGCACCTCATCAGACCTATCTATCTCTTTTCCCCTTTCATCCTATGTCTATCTATATAAGATAAGTAATCTTAAGGAGAGCGTGGGAAGGGGGAGCGGGGAGTCAACAAACTCTGGGATAAGGGAACACCAAGAGATCTCCAGTTGATGGCGAGGGGGGCATATAATGCTGATGGGGTTTGATCAAGTGCAATGTCTTCTGGAGGAATTACTGAGAGCTGAATGGAGGGTGAGCATGATAGTGGGACAAGAGAAAGGTGAAAGGAAACCGAGGAAAGACGTCAGAGGCAAAAGGTATTTATAGAGGTATAGCTATAGGCATGTGTATATATATTTATAATGAAATGGATAGAGGCCAACATACATATATTTATATGTTAAGTATCAAAACAGCAGACAGATATTGAGCCTCCATAAACCCAGAACACTTTGTTCTAATTACCAGCACTATGTGATACTCACCTTCCCGACATGATTGCTAAGTTAAACAAACAGCTATCTAGCAGGGAAGCAAATAAGCCCACAGGGAAGAAGCACACCAAACTGTGTGATCATGAGGTGTGAAAGGGATGAGGTATATCAAAAGATTCAAAGCAGTTATATCAAGGTGAATGAGGGGGTTGGCGTGGTGACCCAAAGCTCATCTGTAGACAACTGGACACTCCTCCACAGAAGGGACACAAGGAAAGGATGATTCAACCACAGTGCAGTATAGCACCGAAGAAACACGTCATTCCTCTAGATTCGGAATGGTTCCCTTCCCACACTACTACGGCCCAGTTCTACCTTACAAATACAGCTAGGCTGAAGCACACACATTGGTACAGATAAGAGCCCTCAACACACGGAAGTCAGGACAGATAGAGCCCTCAGGAGCAGTAGTGGGAGTAGCTAAATCATGAGAGTAGGGTGATGGTAGGAGCGGGGGGTGGGGAGAAAGGGGGAACCCATCATATGGTTGGAAAAATAGCCCCCCCCACCAGGGGGACAAATAACACAAATGTGGGTGAAGGGACACAATGGACAGTGTAAGATGCATAATAACAATAATAATATACAATTTATTGAGGATTCACAAAGTTGTGAGGGAAAGGAAAAAGGAGGAGCTGACACCAAGGGCTCAAGTAGAAAGAAAATGTTTTGAAAATGTTGATGGCAACATATGTACAAGTGTGCTTAATACAATTGAATGGAGGGTTGTTATAAGATTTGTAAGAGACCACCAATAAAATTATTAATAAAAAAATTTTAAAGAAAAGGAATGCAGAAAAATCATTTGACAAAATTTAACACTCAATTATAACTTTGCTAAAAAGTTCCTTGTTATTGTTGCTATTTGCTGAGTCGGTGTCAAGTGGTGGTGACCCTACGCACAAGAGGAGGAAACACTGCCTCGTCTTGTGTCAGCCTCACAGTGTTCCCATGCGTGAACCCATGTGGCAGCCACTGGGTTGAGTTTCTGTAATCTCAAGCACAAAGCAAAGGTTATACTTTACAAAGTATTGAAATGTTTCGAGTTCAGTAACAAATCCAGAATGGCTTGTACTACCAATTCTATTCAACACTGTTGGAAGTCAAAGCCAATGCACTGAAAAAGAAACAAAAGGGACCAGGATTGGAAAGAAGAAACATAATTCTCATTATGATGAGATGAGAAAAATACATAGACAATCCAAGAGGTTATTCAAACTATTGTAATTAATAAATGAATATAACAAGGTTACTGGTTACACGGGCAATATGAAAAGCCCTACGTGACAATTAGAAAAAAGAGAGTATATAAGTAGTATATTTAAAATTATAATTTGAAATCAAAACCAGAAAATCCCTAGGAAAATTGCTAGCTATCTAATGAATTATGGGCAATACCTCTAGATCCAAAACTATAAAACATTACTGAGGAAAATTAAAGAAGACACAAATATATGGAATAATAGGCCATATTTTTGTATGAAAGCTTTAAAATGAAGATGTAATATCTACCCTAAACTAATCTTGGGCATCAGTGTATCCCATTCAGAATCCCAGCAAGGTTTGACACACACACCCCCGGCCCGGGTAGAAAATGGCAAAAATTGTAAAACTTACAGAGAATGACAAAGCCCAAGACCAGCTAAGGCAATGCTGAAGAGACACTCTATCTTATCAACACTGACTACACAGCTCTAGTAACTAATGTAACCCGGTGTTGGTGGTGGATAGACAAAGAGAAAAGGAAACCAAGACAGACGCACAGCCATCACAATGACTGACACAGAAAATGCCAAGTGTCCGTGACACACATTCCTGCTAAGCAGTGAACTGACATGTCTGCTTTGGAAAATGATTTGGTGTGATTTACTAAAATTGAACATATGTAACCTTGTTGCCCAGTGATTTTACTGCAAACTATAAACACAACAGAAACACATATTTAGGTTCACCACAAGACAAATACAGGATCTCTCCTAGTAGCATTATCCATAAATAGCTAAGACCTGGAAACTAAACAGGTATCCAATAACGGTATTAGGATCCTGAACAATCCACAACTAGATGTAGCACTGTGGATGTAGCAACTCTCACAAGAATGGATGCCATGTGATTCTGTGATAGGTAGGTTTGTTGTGCCAATCTGGCTAATGAACACATGTGGGATTAATTGAAGGGCGAAGAGATAAATGTCTCGGTGAGCCTCGCCTTTCTTGTCTCTTGCTCTTTAATGATTGGACCAGTGTGCAGCTGCCTCAGATGGTTCTCTGCCTCAACTTGTGAGCTACACTACCTATGGGTCACCCAACCTGTGGACTGTGTCGCTGTAGTTTGAGGTTCCTTCAAGATCTGCCTCACCATCGCTTGAACTGGGGACTTTTGGACCCTGTCATCTGGCTTGACCTGGTGACTGGACTTGCTGTTTGCTGCCTGTGGTCAGATTGCCTGAATTGCTCTACAGAGGTCTCAGCTGTCTTGCTTCCTTGACTTGCACCCAGTGGCCCTCAAGACTGGAAGGACTGCCAGTGTATTAGCTGTCTCACGGAAGTGAATTGCACTGAGACCTTTGTACTACTCTATTAGCTGTTTCTTATGTTGTACATATCTATCTATATAAATATTATATATATATGTAACCATAAGTGTCCTGATTTTGTTTCTCTAGATAACCCTAACATAGATTCCATTCCTCTAAAGTTTAACTCACAAAACCAGGATAGGAGAGAGGAGTCCGGGTAGTAGCTACCTTTGAGGCATGATAGGAGTCTGCCAGGGCTGGTCATGTGTCAGTTGATCTGCACACAAGAATGCTTACTTTATGAGAATTCATCAAGCTGCATACAATTATACAAACATGCTCTTTTTACATAATAAGCTCCAAGTTGATAAAAAAATTTTAAACCTAAAATGTATGCACTAATTTATTAATGTGCTAGTGACCAAAGCTATTAATGGGTGACAGACCAACACTAAATGTATGCGGACTTCCTTCCTTTTCACTCTTCCTTAGGAAGTACTTGAGACCACCGGTTGGTTAGGCTGTCATGCCGTGGTGACTGGAGTGTCACTGTGATGTTGGAAATCATGCCACCAATATTTAAAATACTAGCAGGGCCGTTCACGGTGGGCCGGCTTCACCAGAGCTACCAGAGCAAGATAGATGGAAGAAAGAAACCGCAGTCTACTTCCTAAGGCTGTTGTTGTTCGCACCATTGCATCGTTTCCAAGTCACGGGGACCCTGTGCGCCACTGAACTGAACACCGCCTGGGTCCACCTCACAACTTTCCAGGTTTGAATCCATTGTTACAGCCCAGGTGTTACTCCATCTCATTTTGTTTTTTCCATTGACCCTCTACCAAGCCTGATGTCCTCCAGCAACTAGTATCTCCGGCAATAGGTCCAAAGTACATGAAATCAAATCTTGCCATCCTTCCCCCTGAGGAACATTCAGGATGTGTATCCTCCAGGACAGATTTGCTTGTTCTTCTGACAACCCACGGCAAATCCCATATTCCTCACCAACACCTTAATTCAAATGCAGTTCCCAGCTTCCATATTCTTTGTTCCACTTTCACACACATCGGAGGCAATTACCAACGCCATGGTTTGGTCCTTCACGCGACGCCTTTGCTTTTTGATATCATAAAGAGGTATTTTTTAAATCACTTTATTAGGGGCTCATACAACTTTTATCACAATCCATACATACATCAATTGTGTCAAGCACATATGTATATTTGTTACCCTCATCATTCTCAAAACATTTGCTCTCCACCCAAGCCCCTGGCATCAGCTCCTCGTTTTTCTCCTCCCTCCCTGCTCCCCACTCCCTCATGAACCCTTGATAATTTACAAAAAATTATTTTGTCATATCTTGCACTGTCTGACGTCTCCCTTCACCTACTTTTCTGTTGTCCACCCCCCAGGGAGGAGGTTATATGTAGATCCTTGTAATCGATTCCCCCTCTCTACCACACCTTCCCTCCACCCTCCCGGTATCGTCACTCTCAGCCTCAGGTGTTTTTGACGGCTTCATGTGCATGTGAAAGTTGGACAGGAATAAGGAGGATGGATGCAGAATTGGCAGATGTGAATGATAGGGTTGTCGAAAACTATTGAAAGGACCCTGGGCTGCCAGAAGAGCACACCGACCAGTCCTGGGAGGGGTGCAGTCAGAGTGCCTCTTGGATGAGAAGATGCTGAGACTGTCTCAGCACTCAACAACACGTCACAATATCAACAAACGGAAATGATGTTTCCTGACAGCAATAACCCCAGTCCCCACCTCCCCAGCCCCCGTCAACTCTACTAAACTTTGTCTCTATGCATTTGCCTTCTCTAGACATTTCCTGTATATAGGATCCTACCACATATGTCCTGTTGTGTCTGGATTCTTAACTTACAAGAATGTGCTCACAATTCACATCACAGTATGGATCAGCCTTTCACTCCTTTTCGTGGATGAATAATATTCCATTGTATACATATGCCACATTTTGTTTATCCATTCACCTGTGGATGGACACTTCTGGTATTTCCACCTTTTGGCTATTATGAATAATGCATCTATGAACAAATGAGCACAGTTTCCCCCCCCCCCCTTCCTTAAAGATACCTGACTTGAATGGTTTTGAGGATGTAGCTGGAAGTGAAACCCTGCCCAGCCTGTGCCATCCCCATAATTGTTAGGCTTGAGTCCAGGTCACATGGAAGTTCTAGGTTTCATCTTTTGGGGGACCACCACACTTTCCCACAGCAGGTGCACCAATCTGTATGCCCATCAGCATGCATTGGCCTCGGCTACCCCCCATTTCACATGCAAGGAAGTTGAGAGTTAAAGGATTATATGCCTTGCCTACGCTCACGGAGGCTTGGGTAGCAGAGATGGCATCCACAGCTAGGCCCGCCTGCACCCACGCCTCCTGTACTTCTTCCCCCACACTGCACTTTATCCTGTACCAGTGGGAAGAGGGGGTCTGCCTCTCAACCTTGCCACATCTAAGCCTGTCCCTCAAAAGCCCATGGCCGTAGTGCGGGCATGTGGTATGCCCGGCTAGTAGGATTCTCTCTCCCAGGTCCTGGGTTATAAGCCGCATGACACGAGCTTAAAGCCCCGTGAGAGCAGATGCATCCAGGAGGCCTCTTCTGCCCTGGCAGCCCTGCCCACCAATGTATGTTACCTACAGCCCCAGAAATGCCCTGCATCCTCTACTGGCCAAACTTGGGTTCTCAGTAGACCCTTTACTTCTGGGCATGCTTAATGCCATGACCCTTTAACATAGTTCCTCATGTTGGGGTAACCCCCCCCAACCATAAAATTATTTTCATTGCTACTTCATAACTGTAACTTTGCTACTGTTATGAATCGGGCGACCCCTGTGAAGGAGTCGTTCGACCCCCCAAAGGGGTTGCGACCCACAGGTTGAGACCTGTTGATCTAACACATTTTTTCCTTTAAATCTGTTTTCTGTTACTTGTAGCTTATGCAAGCTGGTCAACCTCCAGTGCCCTTTCCGGGGCATCCAGACCCCTCCCCAGAGCCTTTTCCTCCTCTGTTCTCCCAGGAGGACTTTCAGACCTTGCAGGGAGGGCTGCCTGTTTTCCCTTCCAGTGGCCTTGTCCCTGGGCCTGGGGGTTTCTCCTGCTACAGGCTGGCTCCTGCTACAGGCTGCCTCACACTTACTGGATGATGAAGTGAGAGAGCCGAGGGAGCGTGAGGGCAGAGGGATGGGGCCAGCCCAATTCAGAGATGAAGGAGGAAAGTGAGCGTTTCCATATGTTTCTGCCACAGCCCATCCTATTTTGTAAAATTTAGCAAGGGTGGCTATTTCTGTCCATGCCACCCGCTTCGATCAGCCCCACGAGAGTCAAGCAGGCGGAGGCCACCCAGGACCGGTGGTGAGGGCTGAGCAGCGTCCTGGGGGAGCACGTCTGGTCTGCACCAGCTCAGGAAGGCCGTGGGTATCTGTGGAGCTTTGGGGTGGCAGATGGGCCCCTGGGAGTCAAGGAGAGACCTGCTGGTGGAAGAAGGACACCGGAGATGTGAGGGAGACACACACATGTGGACGCAAAACCTTTCAAGGTCGGCGTCTACCCAGCTCCTCAACTCTGCTCAACTTGGGCCATTTGGGGATGAGAGCAGAACCGAGTGTGCCGGAAAGGCAGGCAGCCAGGCTAGAGAAGCTTTTCCCAACTGCTCCCTTGCAGGGGAGGCTGGGGGGTGGGTGGGCACCCATCTGTGGCCACAGAGTGGTGCATCCCCCAGAGCAAGCCAATGGGATGGGATCTCATTACAGGGAAAGGGATCCTGAGGAGTGCCAAACCCAAGGCAAACGACTTCCAATCACCAGGCCCGGAGGCCGACCGAGAACGCAGCAGAGCCAAGTCTGAGACGGAGCCAGGAGAAGAAGCCAAGTGGCGCGACTATGGGAAAGGCCTGCGAGAGAATGAGAGTAGAGTCTAAACACAAAACGGGGCCAGCAGCGCATGAATGGGCACCCCTGCGCCAGTCCAGAAGCCGCCCCTGTGCAGGCGAGCTCAGTGCCCCGGAGTCAGTGCAAGAAGGAACGTCCACAGCAGCAGCTGTATTTATAGATTTTATTGCCCCGTCATTGTAAAAGGTCCTACGACAGCCTTGTCACGGTCACGTCACAAATCACCGGGGCAGCTTGATAAAATGAACAGAATTCTTCACGCTGGGCTTGTCTCCTTCTCCCACCCACCCATCCAGCATTCACTCAGGCCTGTGGGGCGTGAGCCGTGCTGGGCAGGGGGTGGTTGTAGGGTTGGTATAGGGGTCGTATATAGTCCCTGCTTGTAAGAGGCTCACAAGGAGGTAAGAAGTGAACGAGGAGATAGCCAACTAGCATAATGGAGTAAAAGGAGCTAGGTAGGGGTGAGGCAATCAACGGGGGGTGACTCCCCCAAGACATGCTGAAACCCTAAGCGCACTATTTATGGATAAGCTCTTACTTGGAAATAGTGCGACCTGTGTTAGGTTAATTACATCTGAAGCGCCCTGGTGACCCAGTGGTTCCTCATCGAAAGGGGGGCAGGTCAGAACCACCAGCAGCTTCAGATGAGAAGGATGAGGCTTTCTACTCCTGTAAGAGAGCGGCTGTCTCAGAACCCCACGGGGGCAGGTCCGCCCTCCCTGGAGGGTGGTTGTGAGTGGGGATGGGCTTGATGGTTTGGAGGGTGATCCCATCTGAGTCATCAGAATGGCAGAATACTCTCCTGATACCAACCGACTTGGGAAGTGCGGAAGGACGGATCTTCTAAAAGCCAAACTGACGTAAAGAGTGACTGAGAATTCCTAGTAAAAAGTGAACAGAAAGTCTTAGGGGTCGCTAGAGAATCAGAATCATATATACACCCATATCTGGAGAAAGAAAGAAAAATGTATGTTTTAGGGAATTGTCTCGTGTGATTGTGACATGTCGACCAGTCTAAAATCTGCAGATCCAACAGCAGGCTGAAGATCCCTACAGCCCCCAAATTCAAAGGTTGGTTGAAATGTGCAGGGATTCTGGGATGATGGCCTTTCATGACCTAGAGGCAGAATACGCCCTTGGAAGCCCTCTGTTTGTATCCTCTATTTGTATCTATTTGTATCCTCTATTTGACCTAGAGGCAGAATCCGCCCTCGGGAGCCCTCTATTTGTATCCTCTATGTGTATCTATTTGTATCCTCTATTTGTATCTATTGTACCCTAAGGCCTACAGCTGATTGGTTGGAGCTCCCCACTATGGAGCGTAATCTTCTCCACTTAGTACCAACTGGTTTAATGAGAAGGAAATACTTCATCGACAGCTTCTGGACAGATGTTCAACCAAACAGCTCGCACCACAGCCTAGCCAGGTTGACACACACAAGCAACCATCACAAGGAGAGACACATTTCAAGCAGAGCCTTTGCATCTCTGCTTCTTAGGCGTCCTGGCAGGACAGTGGGGTTCGAATTGGACTGCCAAGTGCCAAGTCAGCAGCTGGAAAGCAGCCACTCTTTCTGCTCCCACAAAGCGTTACCGGCTCTGCAACCCACAGGGGCAGCTGCGCCCCGTCCTGTGGGGTCGCTCTGAGTCTGAGTGGACTGGAAGGCAGAGTGCTTGGCATGGATCTTGGTTCTTAGCGCTGCTACAACAGCAATGTGGTACCAACACGCTTGCATTCTCACCATCTGGGAGGGGACAAGTCCGAATCCAGGCCACCAACTCTAGGGAAGGCCCTCCTTCTGTCAGCTCCGAGGCATTCCTCAGTGCCTTGTGGATCTCCACACTGCACGGATCTTCCCAGCTGTTCCTTAAATCATTCAGAAGGGACTTGGTGTAGGATACACCAAACTGTGCAGACCTGGTCTTATTGTTATAACAAAGAAATCCCCACTCCCCAGCGGGATTAGTTCTGCAGTATTCCCCCTCCCCCCACTTTACTGCCACAGAGGCCCTTTGCACTCAGAGGGACCCTGGAAGACAGAGTAGAACTGCCTTTTCTGAGACTAAATCTCCACAGGCGCAGGTAGCCTCCTCCTCCTCCTCCTCCGATGCGGTGGCTGAAGTTGGGCCTGCTGACATTGCAGTTCGTAACCCAGCTCTCAATCTGCTGCTCCACCAGGGATCAGTCAAGACTCCAGCCCACAGTTTGTATGGATACAATTCAATCCACAACACCAAGGAATGGCGTAGATTTCTCAACTCAAGGCCATGAGGGAGGGACTAGTACGGAAGGCCCCAAGAAGTCTGTACAATTTGAGAGGTGGAAGTGGTCCAGAGGGAAGGGAGGATTGGATTGAGTGGTGCAGAAACTTAGGCCTCCTCCTTGATCCTGAAGGTTGTGGAGAACTTCTGAAGGCTTCGTCTGCAGCATGGAGGGAGACCTGGACGGGACTTAGGGGACGAGTGTCTGGTCTGGACAAAGCCACTGTGTGGAGGTTGAGAGTCCTCCGTCACTGCATGGGAGGCGAATTAAAGAACCCGGGGACTGACTGGAGAGAGTTGAGAGAGGTGGAGGTGTCAGGAACGGTGGCCTTGAGATAAGCATCAGGGGCAGATCTACCTGACTGAGGGGACAGAAGAGAGCAAGCACTGCAGTTCACTGCTGTCTCCGTGCCCATCACAGCACTCCACGGTGATGCTGGGCACCAAGGGAACGAACACACAATGGACAATGCTGACTTTGGCCCAGGCATGATGCCACTGCCTCCCTCCCCCTTTCAGTCTCATTTATTCCAAGGGCCACTGGCTCGCTCCTCTAGGATGCCCCACACAACACAACAAACTCACCTGCTTTCCAGCTGACAACCCCTGGGCAGACCTGCACCTCACATGATTTTCATTGGCTGAATTTTCCCAACGATATCACTAGGCCTTTCTCTTGGGCCAAATTTGGATGTATTCGAACCACCAAACTTTGTGGTAAGTAAGCAATAGTCGAATCAAAATTAGAAGCTCCAAGTCTTATCCCACACCCCTACCCTATCCTTGCCTCCATTCTATATGATACCATCCAGTTGCCGAAGTCAACAATCTGGGAGTCACCTCCCTCCCCCACCAAAAACAAAACCAAACCAAACCTTGAAGTTGTCCAGTCTTCTCTCTCTGCATTCCCCTTTACTCAGCCCATCTCCAAGTCCTGTCCACACAAGCTTGAAA
Organism: Tenrec ecaudatus; assembly: GCF_050624435.1. Taxonomy (NCBI): domain Eukaryota; kingdom Metazoa; phylum Chordata; class Mammalia; order Afrosoricida; family Tenrecidae; genus Tenrec; species Tenrec ecaudatus. The sequence goes on from NC_134531.1 coordinate 192,973,883, forward strand.
ATACATGTCCCATCTGTCCATTTCTTTCCCTGTCTCCAAGTCCATTCTCCATACTGGATTTCAGGCTGACTTTTTAAAAAGTCAAAGCAGACAAGGCTACATCTCTACTGAACCTTCTCCAATGGAGTCCCATGGCTCTTTGGAACAAGTCTCCACTCCTCAGTGGCCAAGAGGGTCAGGCCAGATGGCTGCTACCCTACTATCTCATATCATCTCTTCCAGTGCCCACCCTGGCTCACTGATGCCCTGTAGACACACTGATTCCTCCTGGGCCCTAAAACACCCCCAAACCTGCTGGAGCCTTAAGAACGAACTTGCTGCTCTTGGGGCCTCAGAACATCTTAGGTGTGTGGCTTCGTCTCATTCGGCTTTTCTTGGCTTAACTGTCCCCTCCGCAGAGAGACCTTCCCTGACCTCTCTTTCTAAAGTAGACCGTCTCGACCTCGCCACCCACTTCCTCCCCTCTACCAAAGCACCCGCCCACCTTGCTGCAGTCCCTTCCACAGGTCATAGTGATGCCATTCTCTCCCCGGCCCCCTCCCACACCTGAGGAGATAAATTCCAAGCAGGCTGCCTTTATCTTGCTCCCCACTGTGTGCCCAAATCTAGCATGGTAAACCATCTTGGAAGGAAGAATAAATAAGTTGGTAAAAAAAACTACCTTAATTCTTCTGTCTTCCTTATTCTGTGTCCAACTTTCACAAGCATATGAGGCAATCAATGGAAAATAACCATGCTTTGCGTCAGGAGCACCCGAGTCCCCACAGTAACCTCCTTGCTTTTCAACACTTTAAAGAGGTCTGTGCAGCAGATTTACCTAATGCCAAATGTCTTTTAATCTGACTGCTGCTCCCATGAGCATTGACTGTGGATCCAAGCAAGACAAAATCCTGGACAATGTTAACCTTTCCTCCATTACTCATGATGCCACCCATTGGTGCAGTTGCGAGGCTTTGGGTCTTCTTTACAATGGGTCGTAATCTCTACTGAAGGCTTGCACTCCTTGAACTTCATCAGCAAGTGCTTCATCCCGGCTCACGTGCAGCAAGCTTTGCACCCGGGAAACTAGGGTCGCTGTGGCAGTGGTGTGGGAATATCGTGGCTAACTTTCCCCTGTGCGGAGAGTCACAATATCTTCGCTGTTGTGACAAACTTCACAATAGAGTTGCCTTTGCACAACTGCCAGATAATAAACTGAGTCCAGATGTGGAAATTCTGGGGCAAGTTTTAAAATTGGTTGACACTTTAAAATTTTTCACTTATTTGTCAAACTCGATGGTGAAAGGCTGAAACTCTTTAAATTGTATCAACAGGATAGATGACAGCTGATGTTTCATGTTATTAGTATTTCCCTCAATCATTTATCACCTTTCAGGTGCCTGAAGCTGTGCCTGGCACAGAATAAGTGCTTCATGAAAGGAATTGTTACCATTTGCTTTTGCTTTTTTATTTTTTTTCTTTGTTGATTGGGATTCCCTGTTGCTATTCTTTCTCCAGGAGGAGTAGGTTTTTCCTTACTCTTCCAGGGGAACACTTTATCTCTGAGGAGTATTAATCACATGATTACAACATAGGTCAAAATTTTGGGGTTTTGTTTGTGTTTTTCAGTTTGTCGTTTATCTTTAAATTTGATGTAAGGTGAAAATTTTCTTTTCCAGACAGAAAACGTAAGCTGTTAAGTGCCAACATTAAGAAAACATTTAACTCTCTGGCAGTCTCTCTGTCTCGGCTCCCGATATCTTGCGTGCAGGGACAGCGCTGAGATGGTGGCAGGTGAGGGGTGGGGCAGGAAGAGATGGATTGTCCTGTGCCTTGTGGATATTGATCAGTCCCTTTGGCTTCTACCCACCATCTTTTCTCACTTTGGGACAACCAAAAATGTGTTTCCAGATGTTGCCAAATGACTCTAAGGGCATTGACACACACCCCCCACACTCCCCGCCTCCCCCCGTGAGAATCACTGCACCATGGTTTCTGATTTCACTGCCAGACTAATGAAGAACTTCTCAACCTTAACATTTGAAAACGTGGTCCACTGTATTTTCCGCGTAGCCTTCCATGGTTTCACTTTTTACACTGAAATCTTCAATCCACGCGGATCCTACTTTGGCAAAGAAGGGCGGTAAGACATAAGATGACTGCCTCTAACTTGTCCTCCCAAAATGGCAGCATCACCGTGAGGAATCTCCTGATGTTCGGGACATCACCACTTGATTTTGGAACAGGATGGAAAGTCTTGAAGGATCTTCGACATTAGTAAAGAAAATGCCAGATGCGGTTGGGGGGCGGGAGGGAGGCGGGAGGGCTTGGTTTGAACTTTTGTGTGCTTTCTAGAATATTTCTAATAATAATAATTATCTTTCAAATTTGTTAGATTTATATAGAATTTCATGAATATAGTGGGCTCCCTCTGGTGGTCACAAGAAAATCTATGACTCTCAATGGTCAGGACATAGTTAACTTTCAAGATCTTTATTTTTAGGACATGGCATCTGTGTTAGACAGGGTTCTCTAGAGAGACAAATCCCGATTGCTAATAATTATATACATAAATACATATATTTTTATATATTTATAAAGATAGATACATAGCAAAAGAAATGAACTGTTAAATTATATACAGATAGATAGATAGATAATACAAGAAATGAACAGTTAAATTATAAACGAGAGAGAGTTGTGAGAACTGGCAGTCCTTCAAGTCTTGAGGGCCACCAGGTAGTCCTCTGTAGGGAGATCCAGGCTATCCAGGCACAGTCCTCAAACAGCAAGGCAGGTCACCAACAGTCAGCCAGGTCACCAACGGTCAGTTCCCAGTTCAAGAGATGTAAATTCCAATTGTGTGGTCTGAAGGGGACCTCAAATTAAAGTGACACCGTCTACAGGTTAGGTGTCCCACAGGTAGTGTAGCTTGCAAATTGAGGCACAGAACAAGCAAGGCAGCCGCACACTGGTCCGATGATCAAAGAGCGAGAGACAAGAAAGGCGAGGCTCCGAGCCATTCATCTCTCCGCCCTTCAATTAATCCCACATGTGTTTATCAGCCAGGCTGGCACAATAGACTATCTCAGCATGCTTTACAATGGATAGATTTGGAGCAGTAGACTATGTTTTAATAGTAGGCTCCCCCACCTTTTTTTCTTACATTCATCAGTTTGCCTACAAATTGGCTTGCAAGGCCGCTGTCCAAAACCACTGTTATTCTTTTTCCTCCAGATTCCTTCTGCTCTGCAGAGATTTCCTGTTGCTGTTCACGGCATTAGTCTTTTCCCCAGGCTTGTGGCTTTGGTCCTATCTGGCCTCTCCCAGTCCCAAATACCATGAGTGTGATTTGGTCCACCACATGGCCTGTTCCCTCCTATCAGTTCTCATGAGTCTGCTGTTCAAGCTTCGAGACCTCTTCTCTAGGCAAGTCACTCAATAATATTTGCCAACCCTCCTGTATGTGCCTGTCACTGTCCGAGGCTCGGGGGCTCTAGCTGTCAGCAAGATATGACTCTTTCGTGCCCTGGGAATACTCTCAATGGTCCTTTCTACTGAAATCAAGTCAACAATCCAGTCCATCCTCCTTGCTTTTTCTAGGGTCTTCTTCTTGAAGCTGAACTCTCAGACACCTTTAGCTGTGCCTCTCTCTGAAGGCCACATCTTTTCATAGTCTAGACTCACCCTCACCTCCACTACTGCCTTCCACACATGTTCATCCAGCCAAAGGGAGTCTTCCCTTGGCCTATACTCAGGCTGGCAGGTTTCTATGAGATGTTCTCTCCTATGTCAACCGGTTAAGAAGAAAGCCAGACTTTAAATCCCTTGCCATCTAGTGTCTTGCTCAATGGTCATTTCCTAGAGCTGTTGTTAACAAAGCATCACAAATTGGGTGGTTTATTAAAAAATCCTCACTGCCATGGAGTCAATTCTGATTCATAGTGACCCCATAGGACAGGGAAGAACAGTCCCTGTGGGTTTCTGAGACTATAACTCTTTTTTTTTCTTTTTTTACATTTTATTAGGGACTCATACAACTCTGAGACTATAACTCTTTATGGGATTAGATAGCCTCATCTTCCTCCCAAGTGGGCTTGAACTGCTGACCTTTTAGCTAGCAGACCAATATGGAACCACTATGCCACTAGAACTCCTTGGTGGCTTATAAAAACAGAAATGAATTCTTTCACAGTTCTTTCTGAAGGCTGACTGTCTGAAATCATGACACTGGGGAACTGATTGCTTCTGAGGGCCCTGTGGGATGGATGATCTGCCCCTGGCTCTCTCTCCCGCTCTTGATGGCTGCCAAGTCTTGGAATCTCTTGCTTTGTCAATCTACTATTCCAGTCTCTGCCTTCGTCTTCGCTGGCCCTTGATTTCTGTCTTTTCTATTTTATAAGCACATTACTCCTATTGGATTAGGGCTTAGTCTACTCCAGTGTGATCTCATGTTCATTGATAACATCTTCAAAGACCCTATTTTCAAAGAAGGTCAGTTGACATTGGGGTGGTGGTGGGGAGTGATTCAAACATAACGCCCAGGAAAGAGACCTCTCCTCAGAGCCCATATCCATTTGATCAGGTCTGATCACTTCCTCCTTTAATTTCCGGAGGACTTCCCCACCCCACCCCCACCCCTGACTACTACTCTTTCCATTCTCACATACTTGTATATTATCTGGTGTCTACATCATCTTCCCCGAACAGCTGGATCTACATCTTAATAAATATCTCCCACTGGACTAGCTCAAAATAGTTAGGGAGAGATAAAGGAATGAATGAACAGAGACCTATGCATAACAGAGGGGGAAACTGAGACAATTCTAGAGCTAACTCTGGCCCCCACCCCCCGCCCTTTGAAAGTAGCTACATAAAATGATCTTCCACTTGCACAGTTGGACATGATGGCACAACAAACACGTTTTCATTGGTAGCAGCTGCTGAGTTGGCTCCCAGCTCAGGGAGACCCCACGCACAGCCAAGCCGAGAGCTGGCCGGCCCCACGCCATCCCCGCGGTCCCTGCAGATGGGACAGTGATGCTTCACAGAACTTCCACGAGTTTGAGTTTCAGAAGCAGATCACCAGGCCCTTCTTCCTAGCCTGGCTTCGTGTGGCGCTCTGCTGGCACACCGCATCTCAGCAGTACACAGGCCTGCGCCAGCAGGTGGGTGGGGGCTGCACAGGAGGCTCCCCCCTCACACAAGCGCACCGTTACTCAAGCCAACGAGGCCTCGACAGTTATATTCTGCATCCACGATTTTAACGAGTTCTACGAAGAAGAAATAATTTGAGAGAGGATAGGGTGTCTTGGTTGGCAGACTAAGAAGGCTCCCCTCCCCTTCACAAAGCCAACACACCGCCGTGTAAGGCACACGGCCTCGTCCACTTCAGCCCCTCTCCGTAACGTTTCCCCGAAGTGACCACGGCAGAGGAGCTAGATCCCGACCAGTCGCGTGCTGTATTGTGTATGCTCCTGAGAGCAGTTTAATCTTCTGGTCAAATAGCCAAATGTCCTCACCGAGCGGGGCACTTCCAAGTCGGACCCGCCTCTGTGAACTGCAGGAAAGCACCCGTGGCGGCCAGTGCAGCGCACACCGCCTGGAAATCACGCACCATGTCCCCGAGGGATTATGCGAAGGCACGAGCAGGTGCAGAGATCAGGGAAATTAGTAGGATTGCCGCCTTTCTGAAAGACCCGCAAAGCTTCCAGGGCAGGCGAGCCTCACTGAAAAGAAGCGAGACGGGAGGGAGCGGACTTTGCAGGCGGCTGGCCGACAGGACGCTGGGCTCCGGGGAATTCTCCGGCTACATGTCTCCTTCCCGCCCTGGTTCTCTCACTCCTGTGCTCTTGTCGTCAGCATTTTCTCACCCACGTCCCAGAAGAACAGTACAGTCTGCCAAGCCTTTGTCCTCCCCACCACCCGCCCCTGCATCTCCCCAGCCAACTGCTAACTGGGCAACTCTCCCTTCGCCCTGGGACAGGGGTGGAGGAAGTTAAGAAGGCAATAGCGCATGAAAGGAATTCCACTGACCTAGGGCAATGGGTCTGGATGAATGTCACACCCTCACACTCAGACTTCTGGCTATCGGGTCCCTTCTGACTCTCAGCAAATCTATCCGACAGAGTAGAACTCGGCTGTGGGTTTCCAAGATGCTAATGCTTTACGGGGGTAGAAAGCCTCCTCTTTCTCCGGCAGGCTGCCTGTTGGTTTCAAACGACTGACCTCGCAGTTAGCAGCTCAACATGTCCCAAGGCCCCTCAGCGTTCCTGCGAATGAATGGTAATCACAGCCAAACTCATTCTTAAAGGAGCAAGCAGTACGAGGTCCAGCTCTGAGTTAGTATTTGTATACCTCATTCAATCTTCACAATTCTGTGTGGTACGGACCATTGGGATCCCCTTTTACAGATGAAAAAGTTGAGGCACGGGAAAAGGAGAAACTCATTCAAGAACATGGAGTTGAAGTGACAAGAAATTTACACCAGGCAGTCTGGCTCAGTGTCCAACTATTAATGTGACAGCCAAATTTAGCAGAGACTCTCCTGGCGTGTTTGAAGAAGCGACAACCCTTCGGTCAAGCCCAGACGCTGTCTATGGTCCCCCGCTTGGGTGATCTGCACATGGCTGGACAGTTGTGCCCACAGCAGGACTGAGGTGACCACCTATCGTTTGTGTCTGCCTAGTTCCTTGCTTTCCCCTTCTTCTGGGAGTAAAACCCTAAGATCCTTGGGGTAACCATCCTTCCTGTGCTCAGTCTACAAGATCTTCCTCCCCAACAACTGTCTCTCCCATGTCCAGGAGTGGTCACATGACTTAGATGAATCCCATCCTACAGGCCACAACTATCAGTGCAGGGGCTGTCATCTGTCCTAAGTCCGGCACATCAGAGTCCATGCTGAGTTTAAAAAAGAATGTAGTAAAATATGCATAACATAAAATTAAGTACTGAACCATTTATTTTAAAGTGCATGATTCAATGTATACAACCATCATCACTGTCCAGTTTCAAAACATTTGCTTCACCACAAAAGGAAGTCCCATGCCCATAGCAGTCCCCCCTCTCGGCAGATGCAGGGACTTCTGTGCTGTTGCTGAGAAGGACAGCCTGTTCTCTACTGGAGCTGCTGAGCAAGAATGATGGACCCCCCACCCCCCTCCACTGGGACAACATGACTCCGAGCAGAGCTGAGACATGGCCCCGAGCTCTGTCCCCCTGGAGCTGCTCCACCTGAGACATCTCCCATTCCTGAGGAATCGATTTCCCTTTGTGTGGGTGTTGCACTAGTCACATGGGATGGATTCCGGTTTCTTTCAAGGACCTGTGACACCAACCTGCCCCCGATCTCTGGGACAAGTGGAACAGGTCACAGGGTGGCTCTAAGTGGCAAGGTTAAGATTCAAACCATGTGAATGGGCTGTGGAGTGCCGCGGAGACCACCATCTCCCAGAGTGGGCTTCGGGGCCACTTGACACAGCCCGTCCTGCAATGTTGTAGGGTTACCGTTCTGAGTGTTGGCATGGAAACAGATGGAGGCGTCAGTCCCTCCACCCCACATGATCTCGCTAAGCCTGCGACAGTGCCTGCTGTGATGGTTAGAGATTGTGTCAACTAGATTCTCCGGGCTAAGGGTACGACTGTATCACTGGCTGAGGACAGCTGCTTGGCATCACACAGGAGAGCTGAATCCTCTTTGGCCCCCCACTGTCCGCAGGAGCAGGATCTTGTGTCTGAGTCTTTGAGCTCATGTTATGATGCCTGGTGATCCCAGGATCCATTAGTGGATTACCAATGGAAGAGTCATTCGGCTGATGCTGGGCCTCTATATCCACCTGCCTGGGCCCCTCCTACCTCTGCCTCAGCATCCTAGTTTGGTTCCTTGATCTCCTGTTGCCTCACCTGCTGACCCCAGGAGCCCAATCCAGAGTGGACTACCCTGCCTGGACCCGACTGGACTGACCTATTTCTTCAACAGTGCGAGTCACCGCTTGATATCAATCTCTCCCTATATACAACACATATGTCACCAGTTTTGCTTCGCTAGAAAAGCCAACCTAAGGCACCAGCTCACAAGAGACTTCCGTCATGGTGAGGGCCCTTGGCCAAACGGAGAATTCAGAGAAGGCGAGATGACAAGCCTTCCTGACTCCTAGCAACGACCCCTTTTGAGTTTCCGAGACCCTAACTTCATGGGAGTAGAAAGCCCAGTGTTTCTCCAGCGGAGCTGCTGATGGTTTCGAACTGCCAACCATGTGGACCACAGCCCAATATACCACTAGGGCTCCACATCAGTCAATCAGACATTCCAATAAATGTCTCAAAGGAGAATCCAATCAATGTCTCTCTCCTACCGTCAGGTGGCAGCCAGCACCCATGGGGTCTCTTGGCTTGTAGACTCACATCTCTTCATCCGTCTTTGCATGACCACCTTTCTCTGTGTGTCTCTGGGTATCAAGTCTCCCTTTCCTTTGTCTTATAAGGACACTAGTCATTGCATTGAGGGTCCATCTCATCCCAACACCCTCCATGTATTAATTGCACCCCCAAAGATCCTATTTGCAAATAAGGTCACATTCCCAGATAATGGGGCTTAGGTCTTGAACATCCCTTTGGGGAGACATGACTCAAAGCATGACCCCAGACTTCAGATGAGGAGTGCAGGGTTTGAGGACCCTGCATTTGACCAAAGTCATGGGCAGAGTCCTGCAGGTCTTCCCTCCATGCTCTTGGGCAGGACAAACATGTGGTCTTTTACTGTCCTGCTGGCCCACAAGGGGAGACACACATGGAAGACTGGCTCCTTCCTCTGGTTTTGCTTATCTGCCTGCTGCATCCCAGGATCTCACAAAAGATGACACCATCTGCCTGGGCTGTGGGAAGGAACCAGGCAGGGTGACTGCAGATATCTCCAGTCGGAGATCTCCAGTGGCATCTCTAGATGCCCAAGAGTCTGCAGGGCAGAGGAGAGCCTGAGAGAGAGAGCGAACAAGCTAAGGCTTCAGGTGCAGGAGAGCAGGGATCTATCCTTCAGATGACTCTGGGGAGTAAGCCAGCTCCGGAGGTGGCGTTGGTGAAGGGCTCTAGTTAAGAGGCTTAAGTGACCACTCAGACACAAGGTTGACAAGAGAGAAAGAGCAGGATGCAGCTGGGTGCACAAAGGGGCCTGGAAGGAAAGAAGCCACTGCCCACACCTACCAGGAGGCTTCTCAACAGCAGCACCCTCCTGACTGCTGCCAGGGTCTGTGCAGAAAGCGGGGAGGACCACACACCCTCCTCTCTGCATGGTCAGAGGTGCTGACCACTTTGGCAGCCTCCCAAGCAATATCGTGTTACATTGGAACACACAATTGAAATTGTCAGCAATTTCATTCTCCTTGGGCCAACGATCAATATCCAAGATGCAGCACTCAAGCCATCGAATGACGGATTGTCAGTGCTGCTGTTCGGCGCCGTGCAGTCCGTTCTCACCCACAGGGTGAAACACTGATGGTCCTGTGCCATCCTCACTCTGCGCAGGAGTAAAGAGCCTCCTCTTGCTCCCGACGAGCGGCTGGTGGTTTCAAACTGCCGACCTCAACGGTCACAAACAGACGCATAACCACTATGCCAGCAAGTCATGGTCAGGGACCACTCATCAGGGTTTTCACGTGTACTTTGTCTCATCGCTTCCAAAAAGCCCACCGAAGTAGCCAATATTGTTATCAATGTTGAACAAGACGCTTCCGGCCAGTGCGTGACAGGCTCAGGAGTCAGCCTCCGTTTAGATTTACCCAAGAGCCCAAGACTACCGCTCAGCCTCCCGCCCTCTCCCGTCTATCATCTGGATGATTTTCACATGTGCTGTCAACAAGAAACACATTTTACATTGTCGTCTTGCTCACACAAAGACTTCGTATAAGTAGTTAAATCAAAATTCCCACCCCACTGGGGTTTAATCCAGTCCACTCTTGTTCAAAGTGTTAAACACTGGCTGCAACTCACTAAACTGATTTTACAGCCCGCGAATGGGTCCGATCAACCCCTCTGAAAAACACTTATCCACACAATGCACATGGATTCACACTGGGCAGCAACCCCAAAGAAAGAAGAAAAGGGGCGGAAAGAGTGGTCGTTCCCACGTGGCAAACACTGCAGCTTATCAAGGATTCATTGGTGGCTCTGGGTCTTTTCGTCCAGGGTAATGGCAGCTTCTGGCTTCTTGATTTGCCAGAAACCCCATTCCTTGTTATGTCCTTGTTCCTGCTGTAGAACCTGTAGAAGTTCTGTCTGTGGTTAGCTCCATCTGGGCCCAAAATCCCTTTCCATTGGTCTAGATGAATCACCCGGTTTCAAACACCTGTGTGGCACAGACAGGTCACCTGCTCAATGACTAACCGAAGAGGCGGAGGTCCGAGTCCACCCTGCAGTGCCTCAGAGAGAGGCCTGGTGATCTACTTTGAAGATCCAGCTGCTGCGAAGCCCATGGCGCACGTTCTACTGGGACATGCACGAGTCACATCAATTGGAGTCCACTTGACAGCGCTTTTCGTGTTTAACTCTTAGGCATGTGGCCAGTCCTATGTCTGTGTGCCATCGATCTCTGCCCATTCCCTCTGCCATCCTTGTCTTCCCAACTGGCCTGTGTGGTCCTGGAAGACAGAGACTGGTGCTGGTGCCGGATCTCCGAAAATGGATTCACCAAGCCCCCAGTGTCCACTCATCCAGATCCTCAAATGAGTAAGGGCTGGGCCATGTCCTCAAGAAGCCCATCTGTTCTGGCCTGGCTCGGGGGACATATGGAGAGACACCTGCTCAAGATGTTACAGGAGCAGCCAGGGGAGAAGAGGGTGGGCTTCCTGGAGACAAGGACAACTGCACCTGCCTGATGCCGAGTACTGCAGATGGGAACAGCACACACCTGTGTTCTCCAGGAGCCATGAACCAAAGTGCCCACAAGCACTCTACTGTCACAGCCACAGTGCCCCTCAACCACAGGCGGCGAAACAACTGGGGTAACATCACTTGGTGGAATCATAGTTGGTGATGCAAATGAATGCAGGAGCTCTGGCGACAGACAACAATGCAGCTGAGACTTAGCAATATAATATTAGGAGGAAAGAGCCAGTCACAAAAGATAATAAAGGACACGATGCCATTCCTACCAAGTTAAATGCAACTCCAATGTAAGATCCATGCTTTTTAGCACTGTCGGCTCACAACGTGTTATGTGCAAACAAAGGCAAGGGAGTGATGGGCACAGACTGAACCTTGGATGAGCGAGGTGGGGAGCGGCTGTGGGAGGAGCCAGAGTGCCTGGAATTACTGTCAAGGCCCTGATTTTGTTATGGGTGATAAGTTTATGGGTGCTGAGTACATTACTATAAGCACAAACAGTGAAATGCATAACAGTCAATGATAAGTGAGTCATCACCCAAGATTATGATGAGCCCACTCTTTTTTAAAAGTAGCTTTACAGACATATAAATCACATAAAAATTCAACTGGTCAATCATTTTAAAAAGAGTTGTTCAATCACTATACTCAGTTCCTTCTCGTACTCATTGTTACTAATTTCCCATTTCCCCCAACCACCCCTGCCATGTCCCCTGTAAGCCATTCATCCAGTTAGTGTCTCGACAGATTTACCTATCCTGAATTTCATATACAGGAGAACATAAAAACCCCCAACAATAACAAAATAAACCAGAGAAAAACCTTGATTATTAAAAAGCAGGAAATATGAAACACTAGAACAAATGCAAATGGATCAAAAGGGAGATCAAGTGATGACCTAATTGCTTCCGCAACAATTCGCTCTGCATTGCTCTCTGTATGACAGCACGGCTACTCACACCCCTGGTGCACGGTCAATGGGGTTCCCCAGCAGATTAATCCTATTAATATGCATGCAATCGTATAAACAAAGAAATAAACAACACTGCCGTCAAGTCCATGCCAACTCATGGTGCCCTTATAAGACAAGGTGAAACTGCTGCTGTGGGTTTCTCAGACCGTAACTATTTACGGGGGTAGAAAGCCCCATCGTTCTCCCTTGGAACAGCTGGTGGTTTTGAACTGCTGGCCTTGCAGATTGCAGAACAACATGGGCCACCAGGAACCCTGCATATAGGAACCCTGCAAATGGATTTCACCCATAGCCTTCTGAAAATCAGGAAGTCACAATTTAAGCTCTGATGCCATTCCCTTCTGTAGGTTAAGATTTTATTATCTATAATCCTTGGATTACACAGGCTGATAGATGGCTGCTTGTTTGAAGACAAGCCTTTAAGACCCCAGGTACTATTCTTTTTGATAGCCGGGCACCATCTGCTTTCTTCACTACACTTTGCTCTAGCACCTATATCTTCTGTGACCTCTTCATGAGGGCCAGAATCCAGCAGGGCCATGTCATAAGAACGATATACTCGTGTATAAGCCGAGCTTTTCAGCACAAAAAAATGTGCTGAAAAACGGGTTCGGCTTATACACGAGTCAATGGTACCCCAGCGAGGTGTAACATCTCACGGGTGATTGCCATTTCTCCGCTGTTCATTCAAAGCCCCGCTGACACTGCAGGGCTTTGAATGTTTGTTTACTCACATTTAACCAATCAGAGCCGTCCTATGACGTGGACAACTCCAATTCGCAGAAGCATCCATAGTGATTCACTTATGCCGGCAGCTGAACTGGTAAGGATGTGTCTGTGGCCGCGCTCCGTCTCTCCCCTCTGGTCTCTGTGTTAATTCACATCCTGCATTTCCCACCCTAGGCTTATCCTCGAGTCAATCGGTTTTTCTGGTTTCCCAGGTAATAATTAGGTACCTCAGCTTATACTCGGGTTGGCTTACATTCAAGCATATACGGTAATTATTCTTAGTTGAGGGCTAGAATTAAGTGTGACCCCTAAATCTATTCACAAATGTGTGGTATATATTCATCTCTGATTCCCTTTAGAGACCTCATTATCATTTTATGTTAGAGAACATTATCAATCATCTTCCTGGGGTATACGGTAATTCTATTGAGAGTGTCATTAATTTGGTCTTTGATATAGAATTTAAAACACTGTTGAGAAAAGGAAATTATATCCATACAGGCTGGCTACTAGCCACATTTCATGGATTGTTGACTTGTAGAGATTATACTCGTAAGTGACTGGATACTATTTACACAAACAATGGGGCTTGGCGATAGGGCAAATTTCTAATAAGACTCATTCACAAAAGCAGAACCATGCCTCCCAGATGAATACCTGCCATAGGAAAGCAAGGAAGGAATTTAACAGTAACTCTACGGTGGTCCTGGGCCACCATTCATTGCATTAGCCCACTTGTATACACTTGAGGACCAGTAATAACCAGGTTCTTTTTTTATAAAAGAAAAGTATGAAAGCGAGCATGACACACAGCACTCTGAAACTCCAGGCACCTCTGAAGATGCTTCGGGAATGGAAGTTACTCTACTGTTTGTAATATTATATTCTGGAGTTTCCTATGTTTGAAACAACATTATTTAAAGTATTAATTAGATTCAATTCCTAGGTCTCTATCCAAAAGAATCGAACGCTTGAACACCAGTGTTCACTGCTGCACTGTCCACAGCAGCCACAAAGTGGAAAAGAGCCTAGCTGTCCATCAGCAGATGAATGGTCAACAAAACCTGGCACATACATCCAATGGAATGTTACTCAGCTAGAAGAAGACGCGAAGTTCAGATTCAAGCTGCAACATGGGGGAGCCTTGGAACCATTATGCTGAGTGAAATAAACCAGGCACAAAGGACAGACACTGAACAATCACACATATGAAGCATCTAGAATAAACAAATGCATTGATAGATCCCAGAGTGTATTGGGATCAGGAAATGAAAAGTTGTTGCTTGATGGGTGTTGACTTTCTGGGGAGGTGGGAAACAGGCGGCAATGACGGTGCCCAACAAGATGAGTGTGATTGTCCTTGAATTCTATACTTGACACGACCATTTTCAGGTCTTCCTTTTTAAGTCCCAGATTAAATTCACTGTAAAACAATAAAACAACCCTTTGCCTGGTGAAGAAAGTCTCTTTGCTGAGAACAGCACATGTTGAGAACTGAACAAAGGATCCAACTGTGCTCTGGCAGCCCTGGCCCCACGCTTCCCCGCCCCTCTCCCCTGTGTGTGTGTGTGTGTGTGTGTGTTGCAATTGTATATGTAACAAATCATTTGCCATGTCGACATCCTCCATGTGTACAAGTCCATGACATTAATTATGTTTATCATGTTGCACAATAACCATTATCATTATTTATATCCGACATTTCCCTTCACTCTCAACGGCTCAGTGTCCTCTAAGCAACAAGTGTCCCCTCTTCCCCTCCCTCCCATCCGCCCCAGTAATTTTGGTCTCTATCTGTGTATTTGCCCCAAGGAGCCCTAGCGGCATGTGAGTTGGGCGGCTCACTGCGAGGTCACTGTTAGAACCCGCTGGCTTCCCCTCAGGAGAATGAAGAGGCCTTCTGCTCCCCTGAAGATTTACGGCTTCGGAACCCCATGGAAGCAGTTCTGCTTTGTCCTCCGGGCTCACTATGAATCGGAATCCACTGGATGGCCGTGAAGTTTGTGTGTGCATATTTACATGTGTGTTTGAAATGAACTTAGATGTCATAAAGACTACAAGTCCATGTCTCTCACTTTCCCTCATTTTTTTAGCCTCTCAGACGAATATTCATATTGTGAGGAGTAAAGAATCTGGAGGCAGTTTTTTTTCCCAATGAAGCAATTTTTATTTTACCTTTTCTTGTTAAACCCTCCTTTTTTTTGGTCTCCACCCCTCACCCTCCCATCTTTTTCTTCTCTGTTCCCACCCCGTCCCTGGCCTCAAAGTCTAGTCTCTCGGTGTACAAACCACACTTCCTCTTCTTTGTTTTTCTTGATAACAATGTGATATTAAATATTTACTTGTGTAAGATTAACTGAGTTTGCTAAGCATAATGGTTCCTCATTTTGTCCATGTCTTGTGGTGTGTAAGAGAATTATCATTGTTTTTTATTGGTACATAAAATTCCATAGTATGAATGTACTAGAACTTGTGTATAGTTGGGGTTTAGGGTTGCCTCCATGTTTACACTATTGTGGAAATTGCTGCAATAAACTTAGATGTATATATATATATATATATATATATATATATATATATATATTTGTGTTATACTGTTAATTTCTTTAGATGTATATATATATATATAACACAAATATATATATATATTTGTGTTATACTGTTAATTTCTTTAGATGTATATATATATATCTGTTTGTGTTATACTGTTAATTTCTTTAGATGTATATATATATATAACACAAATATATATATATCTGTTTGTGTTATACTGTTAATTTCTTTAGATGTATATATATATATAACACAAATATATATATATCTGTTTGTGTTATACTGTTAATTTCTTCAGGGTATCCATCCAGTAGAGAGACTGCCGGATCATACGGCAATACTTGGATCATTATCCTTAATATACAAGAATCCAACTGATTTCCTTATGTTGATAACTTCTGCTCACCAAGCCCGCTCTGACAGGACAGAGAGGAGAAAGGATGCCCAAGCACAGTCGGCCACTTTGGCCCCAGGCTGACCATGGTCCGAGCACAGGTGCCCTACAGGTAATTTCCCAATGCAGAGCCCAATCCCAGGCCTGACCAGGGCGTCAGATGGAAGGGCCTTAACCACAAAGCCTCTGGCAGTAAGACACATCCAAGACCTAGTTTTCTCTGATGCGTATGGGATCCCCCTTTGCAGAAGTCTCAGGGAATCTCTCAGCCTTGGGATGATAATTATCCGATCGTTCTATTTCTGGACCATTGAATCAGATTGGGAAAAGGTGAGAACGATAACCACGAGGGCAGGCCCACCGCAGTCAGCCACTTAGTTCTCTGAGCCAATCGAAAAGTCATCACGTCCAGCCTGTTTCCTACTCCAGCCCGGAAAACATCCCGGCTGAGCTGACACCTAGGTTCTCAATCATGGTGTCTACAGAGCACGCATGTAGACATCTGGAAGACCTTGTTTTCTGGTATAGAAGAGTCTATGTGATATGAGTCTGAGTCACCTGGATTAAGAATGAACAAATCCTGGTTTTATTCCCAGCCATGCTAGTCTACACCAACAAGAGCACAAAGAGCTATGGTGATCTGAATCATGCCAACTGTGTTTTCTGCTCCCTCTAACCCACCAAGAGAACTGAACACAAAGCAAAACAATACTAGAGTCACCAGCTTATTTCTCAGCCCTCTCCACATCCGCAGCAGAGCTGGATGTGCAACGTTAGCGCAGGGTAAATGGTATCTCGTAGAGATTCACACAGCAGCTTCTCCACCTTGATAATGGGAGGGGGCTACTTTCCTCCATCAGAGCCTTTATTGGAAGTCATTGCCAACATTCCCACACAGAGGCACTGCCTTCATCAAACCCAGCCAGGGAAGACTAAGGAAAATCCCTCAGGACGACCATCCACGAGGCCCAACAGTCTGCAACACGAGCCTCTGACCACAGCCTCAGCGGGCTTTGCCGCCCAAAGCAGTCGTGAGCACACGGCAGAGAAGAGGCAGGTGACCCTGTAAGGGGTGAGACGCCACGTACCTGGGGGACAGATGCACTCAGATGGAGCTTCTCGAGCCGTCCGGATCTTGGCCAATCCATCCAATTTCTGAACAAGGAAGGGAAACAAAGTGAGAGTGAGTGTCAAAGAAGAGAGGGGTTGTTATTAGCTGCTGCCCAGTCAGGTCACCGACAAACTCATGGACAACATTTTATAAGACACCTCAAAATGACAAACCTGACTCCCCACCATCGGGCCAATTTCAATGCAGAGCATCCCTACAAACAGGGTACAACTGCCCCTGTGCGTTTCTGAGACAGTAACTCTTCATGGGAGTAGAAAGCCTTGTCTTTCTCCTGCATATAATATGTAGCCTATATTAAATATATGATATAGTATGTAACATACAGCATGGTTAACTACTACCTATAAGTATATATTAATTAGTTATATAATATATAACATGCTCGTACTATAATCTTATATGTCACAGATTGAGACACTGTCCAGCCCTGATCTTTATGCTCAGTGATGTTTGATATGTTCAATATCTGGCTTTGTGTCAATCCACCTTACTGAACATCCTTCCCCTTTCGCTCATCTTCTCCTTTACCTCACTGGCACAGTGGCTACGCACTTCCCTGTCAGTCAAAAGGTTGGTTTGTGGGAGAAAGTGGGTCTTGTGGGAGAAAGGTCGGGTGATCTGCTCCCATAACACCCTTTGGGGACAGTTCTACTCTGTCGCATGGAGTGGCTGTGAGTCTGAATTGATTCAATGGCAATGAGTATCCATCTCCCCAAACATGATGCTCTTTCCTAAGACCACTGCCCTTGAGTCCACGCTAACTCACAAGAACCTGTAGACAGCGGCTCTCCACCTGGGGTTGCGACCTCTTTGGGGGTTGAACGACCCTTTCACAGGGGTCACCTGATTCATAGCAGTAGCAAAATGACAGTGATGAAGTAGCAATGAAAATAACTTTACGGTTTGTGGGTCACCACGACACAAGGAACTGTATGAAAGGGTCGCGGCCTTAGGAAGGTTGAGAACCACTGCTCTAGACCGTTTCCAGGCTCTAAATCTCTACGGGAGCAAACAGTCTCATCTTTCCGTCTCAGCATGGCTGGTGGGTTGGACTCTATGACTTTGTGGTCAGCAGTCCCAATAGCACCACCAAGACTTTCTAAAAGAGGGGTGAAAATGAAAAGAAAAAAACAATCAGCAAATTCAAACTCGTCTGAAGGACGTGCAGTGGCAGTGTTGTTTTCTGGAGCAGTGTTCTAGAATTCACTGAGTTCTACAGGCCAGTTTAAAATGAGAGGAGAAACCAAAATGGGATCATTACTGGCCAGTCCCTGAGAGCAAGATTGCGGATGTCTGTCTGCCGTGTTAAAACGTCTCAAAGACAACGCTCGGGGTTAAAAGCAATAGAAGTGACTGAGGAGAAGGAAAAACCGTCTCCCTGCTCCCCAGGCACCCACAAAGCCCCTTCAAGGTCAGGACCAGACGTGCCCGAGTCAAAAGTCTCCCTTCCTACCCATCACTGAGCTTAAGCCGAGGAAGATCTAGTCCAACCTAACTCCAATCTCCACACGTGCCTGGCCCGGTGCTAGATTTGGGTGAAGGGAAATCAGGTGCACAGAAATAAGAATCCGACGTCATAGCCAGGTGATAGTGACAATCCCCAGGTACAGTGCCTCTAAGAACCACCCTGACTGATTTTGACACAGGGCTACCTGACAGGCCCAGAGGACTGTCTCTCAGTCACAGATGAGGGGACACAGGCTTTCACGCTTTGCAAAAATCATTTCAAAAAGGCACTCAGTCCCCAAATCCCACATCTCAGTTTAGGGAAGGGAAGTGATTGACCAAATCTACCCAGGACTCAGATCCTGGAAAGGCCACGCAAAGTTTTTATCATCTTTGAGATGAACACACAAGGGAAGTTCTACCCTGTCCTACAGGCTCACTGTGAGTCCGCATCGACTCTGAATGAACCCACTCAGCTTACTACCATTGAGTCGACGTCAACTTACAGATGGGCAACCCAGGAGGAATTGCTGATACAGAAAACCAAGTTAGGGTTTGTGGGGAAAGAGTGGGGGCAGGAGGCTGCTGGCCCACCCACCAGGTCGAAGTATGGTGACAATCAGAAGTGCTGGTTTTTAACAGCCTGGTTTCTAAATGTTGGAGGAAGCGAAGGCAGGAAGTAGCAGACGGGCCACAGGGTGCCCGAGGGTGGCACCTTTATGGGTTCCAACTTCTCCCACACCTCTCAGGCCCTCCCGGAGACCTTTGGCTTGCCCCAGAGTTCAGGGCCTGGCTGGAACTCTGGATGAGGGACCTTCCGCTCCCAGCAAGACCTCCGCTCATTGCTTTGGGACACTTCCCCCCTGGCTCCCTGAGGACAGGGTGCATGCCTGGTACTCAGCCTCCAGAGGGACCCTGCAGCCACCCGGGTCTCCCACCAGGTAAAGAGGAGCCAGCACCTTAGAGACAACAGCAGAACCCCTCACCCTGACCCCCCTTCCCCTCAGCCAAAGCCGGAGCTTGGAGCCAGGAGAGGGACTTAGGTCTTTAACCAGGGCCCTGGCTCAGGCAGGGGAGGAGGTGGCTGTACAAGCATTGACCTTGCAGGTCCCTCCGCAGCAGCAGCAGCAGCAGCAGCTCGCGGCCATCCAGCCCATTCCGATTCCATGCAGCACTGACTCGTGGGTTTCCAAGACGCCAAATCTTTACAGAGTAGAAAGTCTCATCTTTCTCCCACGCAGTGGCTGGCGGTTTCAAACTGCTGACCTTGCGGTTAGCAGCCCAACAGGTAACCCACTCCGCCATCCAGAGACCCACTATTTGCTGATATTCTGGGAGATTTCAACATTTACTTAGGGAAAAGAACCCAGCCTTCTAATTCAAGTCAGTCAGTGCTTGGTACTCACCTTTGTTTTTACTGAGGATTGTCTAATTCTCTCTTTATTTTTATTTTTCTTAACAAAAGGCTCTAATCCTCAAAACATCCACATTCAACAGCTGTTATCACCTTTGGGCCCCTCCCAGTTGTCCCATACTGATCGGAAACACAATTAGTTTCAGCCTCCTCTTATCTTAAAATGTCCCTGGGTGGTCCCTGGGGACTCTACTAACTGAGAGGCTGGTCCACCCAGAGACACCTCAGAGGAAAGACCTGCTGATCTAATTCCGAAAAATCAGCCACTGCAAACCCTACGGAGGTCAGTTGTACTGTGACACGCATGGGTTGGGGCGCCAGGAGTCAGAGTCGACCTTTTTGATTTTTAAAGATAATAACGAAACGGGACTCTACTGGTGTGGTAGAAAACGTACTGGCCACACTGCGGGTATTTGTAGTGAGGTTGTGACTCTGGGCGACCCTTCCCATGGTCTCTGGGAGGTTTGAGCCCCAGGGTTGCTGGCACTGAGTCAGTCCTGGTATGGGGTCCCCCTCTTTCTCGCTGACTCTTCTACTTTCCCAACCGTGGAGCTTTCTAATCCCTGGTCTGTGAGTTTTCACTCTGCCATCTGTTCTAACTTCTCTAGGCCTTTGTTTTCCTAGATCAGAAGGGGGCTCTATCTGGCTTTATCTCCTATGATGCTACCCACCTCCTCTTCCAGATGCCTAGCCTTCTGTGGTTTGGGAATGCCCTTACTGTGAATGCCGGGTGACACTTTTTCTTTTCCTTCTAAGAAAGTATTCTTTTGCGGCAGGTTTGTGAAAATGATTAAAAAACCTCAACTTTTTGTTTTAACATTCAATTATCTGGCAGCACCCTGAGCATCTGCAAACAATATGGTGCTGGTTTTACATATGCAAACAAGCCCGGACTCCCAAAGTAAATAAAGGATGCATTTCTGAGAAAAGACTGGAGACGGTGGGGCATGCCTTCCCCAAGTACTGAGAAAGAGAACTTGAAGTTTGGGGGTGGGGAAGGGTGGTAAGAGTGGAGGGAAAACTCATCAGGGAAAATGGTGCTTTTCAAAGAAGCAATGCCCAGTCAGATGGCAAGTTTATTAATGACCTGCTGGCACACGAGTCTGAAACACTTCACCAGATGTTAGATCAGCCCCACCACTGGGCTCATTCTGATGAAATATAGATTGATGTTGGAAGAAAGAAAAAAAAAGAGGAGGCAGGGAGAATGTAAGGATTTATTTCTGTGAAACACTGCAAGTAAAGCTGCGAAGACATTCCTAACTTTGCCCTGAGAATTCCTACTGCAGGGAATCTAGCCCAAGGAAATAAATCAGGGGTCACCGAAGCTGATCCTCACGAAGAGGCCGCACTGTGGAACTGTGGGATGGCGTGAGGGGCGGCGGTGAGTCTCCTGGGTCAAACTGTCATATCGCCATGAAATACTATCGTTAATGAAGGCAAGGTAACAACCAGAAAATCATGTTGAAGATACAATATATCAAATGTCTATATCAATGGGGAAAAAAATCATGCCTGGCATGGCAGCAGCTACCAAAACAGGTGCCCACTGGGTGTTGGAAGGATGGTGAGTTTTTTCTTAAAATGTTCTTTCCCTTTGTTGTGAAGCCCATCTGCTCAATAAGTAAAGGGGCCTGGAGAGAGAAGAGCCACGAACCACCAAGATGAATTTCCCTGTCTGGTGTAGTTTTTGAATGATGAGCTGATGCTTCTGTCTCTTAAGAAAACTTAATTCCAGGACCAGCTCTGCTTCTGCACAACAAACCAAAACCAAGCTCACAGGCAACGCATTCCAACTCACAGCAACCGCATATGACAGGGTAGGACTTTCCCCCTGCCCCTGCCCCCGCCCCCGCCCATGGGTTTCGGAGACTGTTAACTCTTCCTCGAAATAGAAAGCCTCACCTCTCACGAGCAGGGTGTGGTTTCAAACTGCTGACCTTGCCGATAGCAGCCTGTGTTAGTCTGGGTAGACTAGAGAAACAAATCCACAGAAACTCATATATATATATATATATATATATATATATATATATATATATATATATATATATATATATATATATGAGAAAGTTTCATATAAAGGATAAGTGTATGTTAAGAAAGCATCCCAAACCAGTGCTGTCCACACCCACAAGTCCAACATTAGCCCATATGTCCGACACCGATCTACAAAGTCCTCCTCAATCTCACAAAGCACACGCAATGACACCGACTGTGGGAGGAAAGCCGAGTCAGTGAGCATGTAAGCAGCTCAGCGCTGGTAGAGGTCTCCACACAGCAGTTCCAGCACCCAAGGCTACATCAGGGTAGGTCCATGCGGCTTCTCCTCGGGGATGTCTTGCCGGAAGTAAGCCTTGCCAGCTGAAGCAGGGAACTGGCTAAGGCAGCTGCACCCTGATCTGACCATCAGAAAGCAGGAGACCCGAGAACAAGAAAGGCGAGGCTCACCAAGCCATTTATCCTTCCGCCCTTCAATTTATCCTATGTGTTTATCGGCCATGTTGGCACAATAAACCTTAACTATCTCACAGCCCAACACATACACCACCAGAACTCTCAAAAGGATTGCAGAAGACTTGCCTGTCTGCCCATCGACCTGTCTCTGTTGTTCTTTTTCTCGAGCTCTCTGCTGTCTAGCCACATCCTAAGTCATGTGTGTGTTCTCTCTGCCATCACCACCCTGTGAGATGGCACGTCCCAGCCTTTGCCATGGGTTTTTTGGGTTTCTTTTGGTACTAGTCCACCATTGTAGCAATGGTGATAACAAATATAATTTAGGTGGTATTATTAAATTGCTGTTTAGTATCTACTAGGCACTGTGCTAATGACTTTCATCTTATCTAATTTTCTCAATCACCCCATGAGGTAGCAACTATGATTTTACCCATCTCCCAAATGAGGAGAGCGAGGTCTAGAGAAGGCAACATGCCACAGCCAAGCATGAGAAGCGGACTTAGTTGTAGAACTAGTTATAACTCAGTTAGATATAACTAACTCCAGCCACTAAGCAATATACCCCCCATTTACAATTGAAATGCTTACTTTCTTTTTCAAATTGCAGTCTTAAAAACTCAGGGTCGCAAAAAAAAAAAAAAAAAAGAAAAGAATTCATCCGAGGGACTCATAGACCACGTGATCCACCACCCTGCGACCAGAAGACTGCGTCGTTCAGTTCCCACTACCAACCACTCTGAGCAGGCTGACGGTAGCAGGTATTGGACAAAGAGGGGATGGGGACAGGGAGGGGTGGATGGAGAACAAAATTCAAAATGATTAAAAACAAAAAAAAAGGACCAGACTTAGTGGTTTGACAGAGTGATGGAATCTCCATTCCTCTTCCAGCCTGGAATGACCCTGCCCTGGAGGGGAGCTGTCAGCCAAACAACAGACAGGCCTATCCCGTGAAAATAACCCTGGGAGGACATACGTTTCAGAACAGTCCACACGAGGCCAAAGGGACAGCGTTTGCCAGGACATGAAACTCAGAAAGCAGGGAGGAGCAAGAAGGAAGGACAAATAGGAGATGGGAACCCACGGAGGAAATGCCCCCATGAGGCTTCCAGTGGCTCATCCCTCTGAGGGGACAGGGAGAGCCATTCCTTCTTTGGACTCACGGCTGCTCTGCGCCGGAACCCCCTCGGAGGCACTAACAACAACAACACAGAGGAAACGGGAAGAGTGCTGTTAGCCCCAAACCAAGTTCACTTGCAGCAACACGCTAAGACAGAGTAAAACTGCCCCCTTTGAGTCTCGGAGACTGCTATCTGTAGTCTCCCTCCGAGAGGCTGGTGACCCGAATTGGCTGTTAGAAGTCCAACTCAGAACCTACTAGGACGCCAGAGCTCCTAAGAATTCTGTGAGATTGAGGGAATTGCAACCAATGTCGTGAAACAAAATGTGTATAAGTTGTTGAAGGGAAAATGAATTTGCTCTGTAAACTCAATAAACACTTTTATTTTATTTTTAATGCGATGAAGAAAAACTATAGGGTCAGAACCCAGATCCCCAGAGCCAAACACACTGGCACCGAGTTGATTCAAATTCATAAAGTCCCCATGGAAGGCTGAACGTCTTTATGGTTTGAATCTCCACCTTGGAGTCAACAGCTCGCCAGGGCACTAGAAAACAGGTCAGTGGCTGTGGATGGTTAGGGAGCGAGAGGACTTGGCTAGGGGGCCACCACAGGGGAGAGTTTAGGGTGAGAGGACTGTTCTCTAGCGCCCTGAGGTGGTAGCTACCTTGCTCTGCGCATTCATCGAAATCCACTGGACTGTGTATTACAAAGAGTAAATTTAAGTGGATACAAATTAAAAACAAAATCAACCAGTATGTTGGAGCATCCCAGGTTGGGACGCAGACTGTGAGCAATGACTCTTACCAGGTATATGACCACACAGAAGACTGGCGGGGGGAGGGGCTGGTGCGGAAGAGAGATTCAGATCACTTTGCAAGATGACGTTCTGACTGAAAAGTGTGAATGCGGCTCAGTACAAAAAGGACCGGATCTAGAAGCTGCCCTCCAGGTGGTATGCTGTGTCTTACAGGGTAACTGTTCACAGCTTTGAAGTAGCTCACATCTGGGTGTATCGATATTGTCAGGTGCCACCCTGTCAATTCCGACAAAGCAGCCCCACGTGGAACAGAACGAAGCACTGCACCCACTGACGCCACCAGTGTGCCAATGTATCTCGCTGAGGGGCAGCCTCTGTTTCTCTGACCCTCCATTGATCACACATGCTGAACTTCCCAGGAACTGGTCTCTCCTGACAACATGTCCAAAGTAGGTAAGACCGTGTTGCCCCACGCGAGCGTCTGCCAACATCTGGCTGGACTTCCCCCAAGACAGACTTATTTGTTCCTTTGGCAGTCCATTGTTGTTGTTGTTGGGTGCCATTGAGTCAGTTCTGACTCATAGCAACTCCTTATATACTAGAACAAAACACCGACCATTCTTACACCATCCTCACAATTGTCTGTACGTTCGCAAGCTGTTTGTCCTTCTCAAGGGACTGGTCTCTCCTGACAACATGACCAAATATGTGAGGCACACGTTGTTCTCTCAGGGGCGTTCTAACTGTGCTTCTGCCAAGACAGATTTGTTTGTGCTTTTGGCGGTTCACGTCTACGGTTCTTCCCGCGGGCGCCATCACCCATCACCAGCACTGGAATTCAAATGCATACATTCTTCTTTGCGCTTCCTGACCAGTGTCCGACACTCACATCGTATGAGGCAACTGAAAACACCATGGTTTAGGTTAGGTTAGGCATACCTCAGTCCTCAAAAGCACATCTTTGCCCTTCAACACGTTAAAGAGGTTTATCCAGTGCCAAGCATCTTTTGATCTCTCGCTACTACATCCATGAGCCTTCGTGTGGATCCAAGCAAGACAAAATCCTTGACAACTTCAATATTTTCTCGATTTATCCTGATGTTACTTATTGATCCTGTTGTGAGGATTTTAGATTTCTTTACATAGAGCAGTCTATACTGAAGGATGGAAGCCTTCATCTTCATCAGGAAGTGCTTCAAGTCTTCCCCTCGCTTTCAGCAAGCAAGGTGTGTCATCTGCATATCACAGATTCCTCTGATCCTGATGCTACATTGTTCTTCATATAATCGGGCTTCTCTGATTATCTCTAGCACACAGATTGACTAAGTATGGTGAGAGGATACACCCCTGACACACACCTTTCCTGATTTTAAACAAGGCAGTATTCCCTAGCTCTGCCTCTTGATCCATGCATAGGTACCTCACGACCACAATAAAGTGTTCTTGAATTGCCATTCTTCTCAAGGCTAGCAGTAGTTTGTCATGATGCCCTGTGGTGTAGTGGTTATGCGCTGGGCTGCTAACCACAAGGTCAGCAGTTCAAAACCACTAGCTACTTGATGGGAGAAAGGCGAGGCTTCTCACTCCCTTAAAGAGTTACAGTCTCAGAAACCCACAGGGGGCAGGCCTACCTTATTCTAAAGAGTCATTACGAGTCAGAATTTATCTGCTGGTAGTTCATAGTCCTTTCAATATTCTTTGCCAGCACCATAACTTAAATGCATCAATTCTTCCTTTGTCTTCCTTATTCACTGTCCATCTTTCACGTGTATGCCAGGTGACTGAAAACACCAAGGCTTGGATCAGGCACACCTGAGCCCTCAAAGTCTACAGAGGTCTTGAGTAGCAGACTTGACCGCTTGGCCATGAATTCAAACGGCCCAGTAGATCCCCTCTGAAGCCACTGGTTTGACTGGAGATTAAGACGAGTGTATTGCTGAGAGAACACGTGCAGACAGGAGAGAACTTGCCATCCACGGGTCACTGAGACACGTCTGAATATGCTTTGTTCGGAATAACGCCATACATGTATGCACTTGGACTCTCCGATTCATACTTTTTGACTTACCCTCATACAAAGGGGCTTCAACAAATTTATGGAAAAATGAAATTAAAATATCGTTGAAAATTTCCACGATTTTTTGGAAACCCCCTCATAACAATGCCTAGCTCAGCAGGCACACAAAGAGAACCCAAAAACAGTAACATGCCCAGAACCTGGCTTGTCTCCATCCTTCTCCAATAAAAGGAAAGAGGGCACTTTGGAGCAATGGCTGCTGCTAGTCCTACGGGGAACAGCACAAATCCAAGATGCGCCCGGAGAGAGGAAGGTGCTCCAGAGTGGGGGGAGGGGTGCTCCAGATGGGGGGGGGTGCTCCAGAGTGGAGGTGGGGGGGATGCCAAAGAAACACCGGCGTTTCCCTGAAAGCACTCAATGGCCCGAGTTGGGTAATTTTAGCAACAAAATAAACAAGCCAGTATTGCTCTAACTCAAAAGAATGAATTAAATATCCACTCTTCCATCCTGACATGCATAGCTAAATAAATATTTGGGGAAGAAGCAACATTTGAAATCATTTCCATAGCTACTTCGCTCTTCCAAGAAGAGCGGCATTCTCTCTGCGGGTGAGCTGCACAGGATGGCTGGCTTCCACTGAAGAGAAAAGGGGGGGGGGAGTAACTTCCCCATGGAGACACTGGGTCAAACTTACAACAACGGGGTGACTCAGGTCAGCCTCAACAGTGAGAAGTCGTGTTGCTAGTATGTGCAGGTGGAATTTGAGGAAAATGGCATTTTACATCGAAGGTCTTCCCACAGAAGCACACCATCTCCACAAACATGGTGGCCCCATGGGTGTCAGGGGAGAATGTGCCCCAGCGGGTTTTCAGTGCCTGAGCTTTCGGGAATAGAGCCCCATGCCTTTCTTCCCAGGAGTATCTCGGGGAGCTCAAACCTCCAGCCCTTCTCGAGCAGCCGAGCATGCTATTTGCTTCCCTTAGGGACGCCCCCAAACCCAGAACCCCAGCCCAACCATGAAAACAGCCCCAAATTCCAATGGTGGGACATTCTCTAAAATCCCAGTCACACTCCTCAAAGGGATCCTGGTCACCCGGCACAAGGAAAGTCTGAGCAGATATCATTGAGTCGAGAAAGCTAAGAAGACATGATGACAATGTACTTTGTCTCTTGGAGAGATCCTGAGACAGGAAAGGGCACTGGGGAAAATGTAATGAAGTGTGCAGTTTAGTTCATGGTACGGTGCCAATGTCAGTCATTTAGTTGGAACAACGATGCCACCACCAGAACCCAAAATGAAACTCGCTGCCACCGAGTTTATTTCAATTCAGTGTGGTGGTTAGATTTTTTTTTTTTTTTTTGTCAACTGGTACCTGTGTGAAAGCAGAGGGTGCAATCCAACCTGTCGGTCAGGTTACAGCCTGATGATGCCTCCTGGGATGTGTGGCCTTTCTATGAGAGAGAACTGGGAACTTTCCCTCTCTCCTCCCCTCTGCTTGCCTCCCCACTGGGACTCTGGGTCTCCCTCCAGGGCGGTCCCACGTGACCTTGGAAACCAACCTCCAAGCCATCGCTACCCTGCCATGTTCCCACTGACCACTCTGCCACCACCAGCTGGCCTGTGACGCCCTGCATCCTGCTCCACTTCTCTGGGTCACCAGCCTGCAGCTCTGTGAGCGCGAAGACGGCCCCAGCTGGCAGCAGAGCCATGGACTTGAATTGGACTGAGCGGGGATGCTTCCTTGATATAAAGCTCTTTCTTGTACACAGATGAATGTCACACGGGTTTTCTTCCTCCAGACAACCTGGCTGCACCCAGCCAGCAAGCCTGTAGCACTGCCCCTGCGACTTTCTCAGGCCGTACATCGTTACAGCAGCAGAGCCTCATCATTTACCATCAGGGGTTCAAACTGCTGACTCTGCAGTTTGCAGTCCAACTTATAAACCACTACACCACCAGGGATCCCAAACGTACCAACCCCACTGCCACTGATGCATAGTGACCCTATCAGATAAAGTAGAATTCCCCCCTATGACTTTCCAAGATGGTAACTCGTTATGGGAGTAATCAGCTTCATCTTTCTCCCATGGAGCAGCTGGTGGATTTGAACTGCTGACCTTGCCTTTAGCAGCTCACCATGTAACCCACTACACCACCAGGCTCCTCAACTGTACCACAGTATAGTCAAATACTAACAATAGGGGTACCGGGTAAAGTGTAAATGTAAACGTTCAGTACTACCTTTGTACATTTCTGTAAATCTGAAATTATTAAAAATAAAGTTTATCTAAAAATTAAAAAATCTAAAAGATAAAAGTATATTAAGAGACATAGAAACAAAAGAATGAGTTCCCAATCATCAAAGCTGGAAAATTTTAAGCAATAAAATAAATACCATATCCATAGATTATAAGCCAAATAATAAGTTAAACATCCCTGAATTCACACTGATACAAAAAAAAGACTGAATAGACAAATAAGGAAAGAGATCAATCTTCCTTATTGAGTGATTTTAAGTGACACAGGCAGATGCTTCCCCTCCAGCGGGTGGTACTGACAGTTCGTCCCCTTGAGCGTGGCCTGCACTTCGGGACTCTTACCTATTTCAGACTGGGAATCCTACGGGGGAGTTCCACTTAGTCTTCCAGTGTCAACAGAGACAGGTCAGCTAATAAAAAGGGCAAGCATGTGGTTAGGAGCAGCAAAGCAGGGGTGTCAGCTATCCAAAGCAAAGACTCATTGCTGCCAAGCAGACAGGACACAAGGAAAAGCCAGTGACACTGGGGGGTGGGGGTGGGGAGCTGGTAGGACACGAAATGAAACTGATACCAACTCCAGCACCAGAATGTGTTGGCCAGAAATCAAGTTCATGCAGTCATGAGAGCACCCACATACAAGGTCGTTGAAGTTCTGAAGCCCCTTCTAGTCCAACACCTTTGCTGACAACTAGCTGATAAAAAATTCAAAAGAATAACACTTAAGTATGTTTAACAGATTGAGAGAAATATCGAGGAAGTTGCGGAAGAAGTTTTAAAATTTTAGAATTCAGGAAAACACTGCAAGAACAAATGGACAAAATAGATGTAAAACTCAAATCTATATAAAAACATCAACTAAAAATTTTAAAGATTAATACTAAGATTTCAGAAATAGGGCACTGAAAGAGCAAAGATGAAGAGTTGAATTAATGGGGGTTGAAATAGTGAGTTAAAAGCAAATCTATGAATATTAATCTGCTAAATGAACAGTTAAAACAAAATCAAAAGACAAAAAAACTCAAAGAAAGCCTAAGGATTGTGTGGGACACTATCAAGAGGAATAACAGAACAGGAACAAGCCGACAAATAAAAACAGAGAAACTTGCCAGTTTCGGGAAGAAAATTTCTGTAACATCATCAAAGTTGTGAAGACACACATTCAAGAAGCTGAATAAACCCCAACAAGCTAGACCCCTAAAGACAATCACAATGTTATATCATAATCAAACTTTCCAAAACAGAATCAAGGAAAGAATCCTGAGAAAAACTTAGGAAAGATGAAAAGTGACCTACGTATGGGAAACCAGTAAGATTAAGCTATGATTTCTTAGCAGAAAACAGGCACACAAGAAGGCAAAAACAATGGACAACAACAAAACCTCCTCGCTCCCATCAAGTTGATTCTGACTCATATCAACCCTGAAACGGGCCCCTGTGAGTTTCCCAGGCTATAACTCTTTGTAGGAATAGAAATCCAAATCTTTCTCTCAAGGAATGGGCTGGTGGTTTCGAACTGCTGATCTTATGGTTAGCAGCCAGTGCGTCACCACTACTCCCCGAGGGCTCCCGCAAGAAAGCAATAGGGTGAGATGTCTAAAACTGCAACAGAAAAACTGCCAACCAAGAATGACATGCCCACAAGATCGTCTCTTAAAAATAATAGTGATATTAAAAAATTAACTTAACTTTAATACAAAATCATTTAACTAATTGAACTTGTATTTTTAATGGGCTAAAATTACAAGAAATACTAAAGGGAGTTCTTTGGACAGAGAATTAACACTAGTAGACAAAAATCTAGATTAACATACCAGGCAGTACGACCCAGAAATAAACCCAAATAGATTAGTATCCAAAGTGGAACAAACCTACGAGATTAAGATGAGGGAATTAAAGAAAACAATCTGTAACAGCTTGTATTTACAAAGTAAATAGAAGGAATAATACAGTTAACAGAACTTTCAAAAGGAGAAGAAAGTCAAGTAGATTTCAAGATAGATCGACTGTTTTATATTTGGGAAGAAAGCAATAAATTGCAGGGCAACCTCAAAGAAAATAAATAAACTTTATCAAAACAAAAAAGAAAACCATAAAGATTTAGTAAACAATAAAACAACAGCACTGAAGAAAATAGCAAAAGAAAATAAAACAACCTACAAACAAATGAACTCAGTACAGAAAATTACGTGAAATAAAGAAATCCGTAGTACTACCAAAAAACACAACACACACACACATTCACAACACAATGACAATGAATGCCCCTCAGTGGAAGAATGGGTAAACTCTGGTGCATACACACACTGGAACACTGTGCAGTGCTAAAGAGTAATGAAGAATTTGAGACATCTCCTTACATGGATGAGCCTGGAGGACAAGATGCTGAGTGAACTGAGTCACAAAAGGACAACCCTTGTAGGAGGCCACTGTTAGAAAAAGTCAAGAAACAGTTTCCACACGGAAATAAAAATTCTTTGATCGTCACAAAGGATGGGGACAGAAGAGAGGGGAGGGGAGTCACGGGCTAGAGGTAGACAAGTGTTCACTTCGGTGAAGAGAAAGGTGATGTAAAATAAGATGGGGGTTAGGGAGAAAAATGAGATCAGAGAGAGGTTGGCAAAACCCCAAGACTGTGGACCTTAGTCATCCTTCAGATCTGGAATTGACCTCGCTTCCATGTTAGAATAATCTGTTAAGATGAGAAGGGAAATATTTATCCATGGCAGAGGGGTCTGGTAGGTATATAACTTCATGTCAACTTGGGATTCAACCTGTTCACAGCCTGATGGCGCCTCCCTGTGGGCGTGGCCTTCTCCTAAGGCGGGAACCTCCCCTTCTCTCCCTGCCCTCACTTTCCTGCTGGCTAACCCAGATTGCTGCCAGAGCCATTACCATTGGATCCACAGGCCTTTGTACCCAGTGGCATGTGATCTTCCTGCAGTCTGCATCGCTGCATGTGACTGCGTGAGTTTCTCTTTTAAAAAAAAAAATCATTTTATTGGGGGCTCATACAGCTCTTATCACGATCCATACATCCATCCATTGTGGCAAGCACATTTGTACATCTGTTGCCATCATTATTCTCAAATCATTTTCTTACTACTTGAAGCTTGGTATCAGCTCCTCCTTTTCCCCCTCCCTGCCCCCCTCCCTCCCTCATAAACCCATGATAATTTATGAATTATTATTATTTTTTCATGTCTTATGTTGACCAATGTCTCCCTTCTGTTGCCTGTCCCCCAGGGAGGGGGTTATATGTAGATCCTTGTGATCTCTTCTCCATTTTTCCCCCACCTTCCCCTTCTCCTCCTGCTATCACTACTCTCATTATTGGGCCTGAAGGGTTTATCTGCCCTGGATTCCCTGTGTTTCAAGTTTTCATCTGTACCAGTGTACATCCTCTGGTCTAGCCAGATTTGTAAGGTAGACTTAGGACCATGATAATGGTGGTGGGGGATAGGGTGGTTGGGAGGAAGGACTAGAGGAAAATTGTATGTTTCGTCGGTCTTAAGAGGGATTTATAGACTAGTATTAGACTTAAGAACTTGAGTTGGACTGGGCTGCGATGTTTTCCTGTTATATAACTACTTCTTGATATAAAGCTCTCTGACACATATATGAGTGTCACTGGATTTGTTTCTCTAGTCAATTCAGCCTGGCACAAGGAGTAAGAAAGGCGAATGGAAACGGGAAACAATGGGGGAAAGTGGGATACTTGATGGCACATTGAGGAAATCACAGTGGGTGGATTGAAGCAAAATATGCATAAACTGTTTAATGTATAACTGATACTTGCTCTGTAAACCTACACCTAAAATACAATAAAAAGTTAAATAAATAAAAATAGGAGCATTCCAAGTTATATTCTAAAGGATATTTCATTTTTTGTCAGGGATAGGATAATACCAATATGCTTACAATGAATGCCACTATTATTGAAATTTATACAATAACCACTAATGCCAAAGAAATGTAAGACTTTTACCAAAGTCTGCATTCTGAAATTGATCAAACATACAATTAAGGTGCATGGATAATTACTGGTGATTGGAATATGAAAGTTAGATACAAAGAAGAAGGATCAGTGATTGGGAAAGATGCTATGATTATAGAAATGATACCAGAGCTCTCATGACAGAATCTTGATGGTCCAAACCAAGTTTGTCTTGGAAACACTAAGGAGTGGCTTTCCTCTGTCCTATAGGGCTGCCAGGAGTCAGAATCAACTTGATGGCAGTGGGTTATGTGGCAGTGGAGAGGAATCAGACTGACCACATATTTGAAAAGAAATGATGGACAAGCTCACTGACATCAGTCAGAACAAGGGAAAGGGCCAACCTTGGAGCACACTATCAAGTTCAAGTTGAAGCTAAAAAAAATTAAAGCAAGTCCAAGACAGCCAAAGTATGACCTTGAATATATCCCACTTGAATGTATAGACCATCTCAAGAGGAGATGTAATACATTGAACACTAATGACCAAAGTCCAGACAAGCTGTAGGATGGCATGAGGGACATTATCCACGAAGAAAGCAAGAGGTCATTAAATAGAGGGGAAAGAAAGACAAGACCAAAAAAGACATCCGAAGACACTTGGAAACTTTCTCCGAAACATTGAGACTATACGGGAAAAGGAAGAAATGATGAAGTGAAAATGTTGAACAGTTTCATAGAGTGGCTCAAGAAGACGAAGTAAGGTATTAGGATGAAATATGCAAAGACGCGGAGTTACAAAAACAAAGGGGAAGAACATGTTCTACATTTATCAAGCTAAAAAAAATTGTAAGCCTCGAGTTGCAATACTGAAGGATTCTGTGGGCAAAACAATTGAATGACGCAGGACTATCAAAAGATGACGGAGGGAACACAAAGTCACTGTACCAGAAAGAACTGATCGACATTCCACAAACTCAAGATATAGCATGTGATCAATGTACGCTATTCCCTGAGGGTACTGAAGTTCAGATGCACGGAAGGCTTTGGTAGAAGACGACACATAATTGCTAGGATACCAATCAGGAGGTTTTATCAAAGTGATGCAATTCCTTGAGTGGGAGAACAAATTGGAACAAAACCCCCAATCATAAAACAGACCAGGCTTACTGGTCTGATGGAGACTTGGAATGCCCAGACTAGGGCCTTTAGTGACTCTTCACTCCAGGAAATGTACTCACTCCTCTGACTCATCTTTCAGCTAAACAATATACAGGCTTGGAGGGGAAGAATAACATCTGAGAAGTATACACTCCTTAGAACAATCAACCATATCAAATCAAAAGGACAGCATTTGCTTATGGATTAAAAACTCTTAAAAGCAAAAAGGACCAGGAAAGAAGGTTGAATAATGATGGTGAAACACAGGGAGGGTGGATGTGGGAAGTGTGCTAGTACATCTTGGGGACTGCAATCAAGGTATGAATTGTTGAATGGAAAACCAATGTGCTGTGTAAAGTTTTAAATCATAAAAAAATTTTAAAGAAAAAAAAGTGATGCAATTCTTGTTGAGACCAAGATATTTGGAAGTCAACTACCTGAGCAAGTAACGGGAAGAGCTCCATCTACGTGTCCATTCCAAAGGAAAGCAACCCGAATGAATGTGGAAATCACTGAATATTAGCACATGCAAATAAAATTATGGCAAAGATAATTTGTACATGGTTACAGCAGTACAGCATAAGGGAATTGTCAGAAATTCAAGAGGGATTCAGGAGAGGATGTGGAGCAAAGGATATCATTGCTGATGTCAGGTGGATCTTGATAGTCACACAGATATTGCCCTGTGTCTTATTGAACACACAAAGACAATGGTCTATGTGGTGCACAAGATATTGTAGAGAATCTTGAGCAGAGTAGGAATTTTGAACACTCGCGCTCACATGGAGCCTCTAGTTAATTAAGACACAGTTGTTCCAACAGAAAAAGGGGTCACTACGAGCAAACAAACCAAACGACTGCCATTGGGTTAATTCCACTTCACAGAGGCCCCGCAGGACGAGTGAAACAGCTCCCTGGGTTTCCAAGGCTATAACTCTTGAAGGGAACAGACAGCCCCATGTTTGTTTGCGAAGCGCCTCGAGGGTTCCAACTGCTGACCCTGTGGTTAGCAGCCCAACACCCAACCCAGTATGCACCCCCATTAACAACCTCTGACACGCAGATGCCGCAGTCATGGTCGCTGAAAGTGAAGAAGACTTGAAGCACTGAGGAAGGTCACATATGGCAGCCTTCAATATAGATTACATACTGCAACATAGAGAAAACAAACACCGTCATGACTGGAACAATAAGCAGCATCATGATAAATGGAGAAAAGATTGACCTTGTGAAGAATTTAATTTTCCTTGGATTCACTGTCAACTGGAAGCCATGGTCAAGACATCAAACAGTGAATTGCAATGGTCTTACCCAAGACCTCTCTAGAGTGTTAAAAAGCAAAGATGGCGCCTTGAAGGCTAAGGTGTGCCTAAACCAAGTCATGGTATTTTCAATCACCTCATATGCAAATGGAATCTGAACCATGAAGAAGGAATATTTTAAAACAATTGACGTATTTGAATGACGCTGTTAATGACAAATACTGACAAAAGACTGCCAGAAGTATAAATAAATCTGTCTTGAAAGAAATACAGCCAGAATGCTCCTTAGAAGCAAGGATGGCAACGCTTCATAGCATGTACTCTGGACATGTTACCAGGAGGGACCAGCCCTGGAGCATGACACCATGCTTGGTACAGGGGAAGGTCGGTGAAAAAGGATGGACTGACACAGCGGCTGCCAGCATGGACTCAAACAGAGCAACCAGAGTGAGGGTGTCACAGGAGGAGGTACTCTTGGTCTGTGTGCACCGGGTTGCTGAGTCAGAACCAACTCAGTGACACCCACCAGGGATATGACTTGCAAATATGTTCTCATATCTATTTTATTAACTTATCTACTACATAAAGATTAACGTATCAGTTCTTGATCAGAGCTCCATCCACCTACAACCAAGACACAATCAATATGGGCACATGAAAGTCACCTTGAAAATGGGAGGCGATGGGAACGTGTCCGTGGTTTCCCGCTCACCCTCCTGGTAGGCTTCCTGAGCTCTTGCTGGGCTCATGCATGGGATTGCGCCAGGTACTCTTCAGTTCTAAGCAATCATACGAGGGCTGGTTTCCTAGAGCAGAACACCTTGCCACAAACTTGGCGGCTTCAAACAACGCATGCATTCTCTCCCCGTTCCTGTGGTCAGAAGCTTGAACATAGCTGCACTGGGCCCTCTGCTCAGTGCGACAGAAAGCTGGAATGCAGGTGTCAGCGGGGCTAGGCTGCTTTCTGGAGCACAGAGTCCTGTTTCAAGTTCATAGGATTCCCGGTGGTGACAGGACCGAGGCCCCCATTCCGTCCCTGGTTATTGGTCAAGCGCTGCACTCGGTTCCGAGTTCACTCACCGTTCATTGCCATGTGGCCCCTTTTATAAACTCTTCCACATTTCAAATCTTTCTGACTTCAAGAAGGATTGGTTCTCTTCCAAGGACTCTCCTGATGAAGTCAGGTCCACTCAGACAAAAGAAAATTTCCTTTTAATGAACTCAAAGTCAACTTATTAGTGATCCAGTTAGAGGAGTGATGGGTGCAGGACTTATCCCAGGTGTGTGCACAAAACACCAAGCCGCTGAATTGATTCTGACCCATATATTGATACTGACTCTATATAGAGCTCTCCAACTTTCAATATTTATGGAAGCAGCCCCTTTCATCTTACTCCCAAGGATGGGTTAGTAGGTTTGATTCGATAACCTCACTTTTACTAGACTTGTACACCAGGAGCGGGGACAGCATATTTTTGTAGCTGTGTTGTTGTGGCTGTTAGGTGCCACTGATTTGGTTACAACCCACAGTGACCCCAAGCACAACAGCACGCAACACTGTCCAGTCCTGCTCCTGCCTCACAATTGTTCCTCTGCCTGAGCCCACTGTTGCAGCCACTGTGTCCGTCCAAGTCCTTGAAAAGAGGGCCTTCTTTTCTGCTGCCCCTGAGCCCTACCTAACACGATGTCTTTCTCCAGAGACTGGCCTCTCTTGACAGGTCCAAGGTGTTTGAGACGAAATCTCGCCAGCCTGGCCTCTAAGGATGTCTCCCATTGCTTCTTCCAAGACAGATTGTTTCTCCTGTCAGCAGCCCATTGAACTTTCCATTGTCTTTGCCAGCACAATTCAACTTCACCAGTCCTGCGGTGTATGAAGTAGCTGTGGAGATGTGGTGTACTAGGTAGCTGTGGAGATGTGGTGCTCTAGGTAGTAGCTGTGTAGATGTGGTGTACTAGGTAGCTGTGGAGATGTGGTGTGTACTAGGTAGCTGTGTAGATGTGGTGTACTAGGTAGTGTGGAGATGTGGTATACTAGGTAGCTGTGTAGATGTGGTGTACTAGGTAGCTGTGTAGATGTGGTGTACTAGGTAGCTGTGTAGATGTGGTGTACTAGGTAGCTGTGTAGATGTGGTGTACTAGGTAGCTGTGGAGATGTGGTGTACTAGGTAGCTGTGTAGATGTGGTGTACTAGGTAGCGGTGTAGATGTGGTGTACTAGGTAGCTGTGTAGATGTGGTGTACTAGGTAGCGGTGTAGATGTGGTGTACTAGGTAGCTGTGTAGATGTGGTGTACTATGTAGCTGTGTAGATGTTATGTACTAGGTAGCTGTGTAGATGTGGTGCACTAGGTAGCTGTGTAGATGTGGTGTACTAGGTAGCTGTGTAGATGTGGTGTACTAGGTAGCTATGTTGATGTGGTGTACTAGGTAGCTGTGAAGATGGGGTGTACAAGGCAGTAAGGGGCAGTGAAGAGTCTGGTGACACAGTGGTTACGTGTTAGGCTGCTAACCGCAAGGTCAACAGTTCAAAACTGCCAGCCCTCTGTGGGAGAAAGATGAGGTTGAGGAGAGGGTTATAACTCAAGTGAGTTGCTAGTTTCTCGAAGCTTGGTGATGAGTGAGAGAAAATGGTGGTGGTGTGCTTGCTGAGGAGGACTGAATCGAAGCGTGCTAAGCTATGTCTATTAAGCAGGTAATGTCTATGGAATAAGAGACTTTGTGTGGTTGGCTATGCTAATGGTTAGGATTATGTATGTATTTCATGTAGGGTTAATTGAGATTTACTAGCTTATATACATAGTAAAGATAGTTGAATGTGGAATAAACATACTATGTTATATTAAAAAAATAGATTTCCAGTCTCAGGAACTCACAGGGACAGTTCTACCCATGTCCTATCAGTTGCTTTGAGTCAGAAAAGACGTGACAGCAGTGAGTTTGGGTTTTAAAGGACCATGCGATTTGACACACGGAAAAGAAGCAAGGTGAGCCTGACCACGGCTTCCACGTAGCACCTGGACAGAGTTCCCAGGCTTCTGGTGATGAGGAGAGAGAAGCACAGGTGGAGCCTGGCAGCCTTTCCACATTGGAGAGAGGGTAGCCGGAAACCCAGGGAGGCCAAGGAAGCCCGAGTTTATAGGACAGAGGACTGGAGAGGTAAGAGCCAAATAGAGAAACCCACCCGATCTGCCTGAAAGCCCCTTCCCGTATTGAGTGGAGTCCTGGCCAGTGTGGGTAGGAAGAAACCCACCTGAGACCTGGGACAGAACAGGTCACTGCTTCCATGGGTTTGGCTAGGTGGTGGCACAGGGTGGCCTGGTTCTGAAGGCACCACCTACCACCCTGCCCTTCCTATTCTGCCATGGTGCCAGGCAAAACTCCCTGGCAGAGCCACAGTGAAAATGTAAGACGAGAACCAGCAGCCTAACTCCGGCATTTGGCAGGAACCCCGTCTTTTTCGCTGAGGAATGTGGGTTGAATCAGTGATTCCCATCGGCACATTGGGTGACTCTCCTCCAAACCACATCAGCAAACATGTTTCGATTAAGAGTCCCTGCTCAGTCCTGAAATACATTCACATGTTTTGAAAGGTCGGGTCTACAAACAAAAAAATGTACATTCTTCCATAAGCCTTAATCCCTCTTCCCAGTCATCATTGTTCAAAAGACATACATCATTTCCTTCTACATACCTCAGAACCTGCCTTCGAAGGCTCACCACACAGAGCACAGAGGAAAGGGGAGCGGACACTTTCCCCCAGGACTTTTGACATGTTGATGAAGCCCTCGGGCCCCACGGGCTGATGACAGCTCAGTTAGGGTACCTGGCCCTAAAGCCTGCTGGCGCCAGAGCCTGGGCCTTCTCTGCGAGGCCCAGCCTGGCCTCCATGCTCACATCAAGTTCCCCCTGCCCAGCTGACCCCTGCCCGGTGGGTTCTGTTCACAGGGAATGGCTGGAGGGGTCGCCAATGTGTCAAGTCCAATCAATAGTGTGTAGGCTCCTTAGGTTTCACCCCCCCCCCCCACAACACACACACACTGTCTCATGACTCCTATAGATTGCCCATCGGGCAGATGGGCCCTGAGTGACAAGGGCAGTAAGGACGCGGCTCAAACCCAGTGGGTTTGGAGCGCTGGGAGGTGAGAGAGGGGTTGTTACTTGACCACCCCTGGGGGCTCGGAAAGGCTTTGAAAGGTGAATGCAGGGGAGTTGTCCTGTGGAAATACTGGCAGGAGAATAAGCAAAGGGGGCCAGGTGGAAGTAAGAGGTAGATCCCAGCCACGTCAAGAAGGGCGAGCTCACGGGTCGAAGAGTGCCTGGGCGGTGTCCACGGTTAGCACGCTTGACTGAGAAGCACCTCAGAAGAAAGGTCTGGTGTTCTCCGTCCAAAAAACCAGGCCTGGAAAACCCCGGGGAGCACTGTTCTTCTCGGACACACCCAAGGAGGGGGACCCAGGAGTCGGAGCAGGCTTGACTGTGCCTGGCTATTGGGTCCGAAGTCCAGGCAGCAGGTGGAAGGCACGGAGACACGAGTGAGGCCTGTCCCGGCTGACCCGTCCTGACCACTTTCTGGACTCCTCTCCCTCAGAGTTCGGCCTGAGGTGGGCTCTTCATGGCGTGTTGCCCAAGAGAAAGCACAGCTGGCTGCGCAGAAGGACCTCGCTCCACCTGGGATGTGCACAGCCCTGGCGGCCAGGATTTAAAATCGGCAGTGACTGTCAGTAAAGGGGTGGATAAAATGCTACCAGAGAGAGAAGGTGGGGGGAAAGGGTGGGGCAGGGCAAGCCGTTGGGGAGTTTGGTGAATTAGTTAAGATGTTGACTGCAAAAATGATGACCTGATCTGTAAACCTCCACCTGATCCTTACTAAAATGATGGAAAAAGATACAAGCGGGCAGCCAGTGAAGAACGGAGCCGCAGTCCTGGGCAGGGCTCACCGCTTGATCCTTGCAGAAGCTGAGTGAGGCAGACATGTCCCTCTTGCTACAGAGGAGGAAGCCGAGGCTTGGAAAAGTCCGTCTATCCAGGGTCACTGTGCTTGGTACAAAGGCAGCTCCAAATCACTCTCCTGAAAACCCTCGGCTCCAGCCCTAAGGTCCACTGCATGGACCGTGCCCGGCCAGTGACAGGGCTTTCCAGCGGGACTTGAGTAGGGTCAGGCTGGTCCTGGGTGGGGACATGATAAAATCTCTCATACTTCCCGCTTACTTCACGCCCCACACCCCCCGCCCTTCCAGGGGCTCCCACACTCGAGCCCCAGTGCTACACAGACTTGACCAGCACCAAGGTCTAAAAGCAAAGGCAGTTTTCAATGGCTGCTTTGTGTTCTTTAAGTATGTCCCCGGTCTTGGTGATAACACACCTCTGGGGGGCCTCAACACCCCAACCTTTCCTTTAGCAACTGAGCATGTTGCCCCCCCCGGGGGGGTCTCCAAATAAATGGACGGGCTCTGTTCTTCTGTGCTCCTGGTCCTCCCTGGGCACCCACTCCAGAGCAGCTTGGACTTCAATCGTCTTTGAAAAAGCACCAGCGTGCATTCTAATTGCTCTGTGATTGGCTTCACAGCTCAGAGCTGGAAGCTAGCTCCGATTTAGAAGCTGACACTGCCCATTTGAAAGCACTTGCTTCTGCGTTCAGATTTTGCGGCGACACCAGGAATATGCAGATTTTCCCATGTACCAACATGAGCTGAAGCAGATGTGTGCGCGGCCTCTCATTCACTGGGTTAGCTGCGTGGCGGTGTCTGTGCCGCATTACATAATCACAGGAACAGGTGCTCTCCTTTAACGAGAGCGAGTTGATTAGGTGTTTGGGCGCTGTGTCACCATAACGGGTCTATATAATTGCTTTAATGAATAATTTGATTTTTATCTTGCTCATAAATCTGAAAGGGTTTAAATTAAATGGAAAATCTCATTTTGCTCAAATGAGAGACTGGAACAAGGAAGTTATGAAGCTAATTCTGCCTTTGATTTTTCTCCCAACAGCCAACGCCTATCTCTCTGTTCATTGACTCAGAGCCTGGATGCGAGTGAGGACCCCCTGCTCACTTTTGCAGGCCGCGGGGTGACGGCTGAGTCCCAGCGCTGAAAAGATCATTCTGTCAGCCACGCAACCACCGAGCCTCCTTTCCAAGCAGCCAGCACATATATACCTTCCTTCTAAGTCCAATGAAAGAAAATGTCCAATGTACACATTGTGGCCCTTGACGGCGTAGTGGTTCCACATTGGGCTGTGGATATAAAGGTCAGCGGTTTGAAACCACCAGCTGCTTGCTCCTGGGGAGAAAGACGGGGCTGATGGGGGCAGTTCTACCCTGTCATTTGGGGTCACCATGAGTTGCAATCAACGTTATGACAGTGAGTTTGTTTGTTTGTTTTACTATGTGCTGGGTGCTTTGTTCCATTCTATGTATTTAATCCCCACAGAAACCTTGTGAAACCGGGACTTATGGTCACATTTAACAGATGGGCAAACCGAAAATTCGCACCAGAGTTCTTTACCCAGAGCTACAGAGGGGAGTGGCAGCTCAGTGGTGGAAGTCTCACTGATCGGGAGTGCAAGTGGCTCGATTCCCTGCCAGTGAGCCTCCTCTGCGTCCACTGCCATCAGCCTGCTATGATGCTGAACCGCTCCGTCTGCAACAGAGTTTTCAGACTGCGGAGGACCAGGAAGGAAAGCCTGCTGATCTGCTTTGGAACTGCAGCCAATGAAAACCCAGTGGGGCACAAGGGGCCAGCCTGCCACCGAGGGTGGGGACGGAGAAGGACCCAATAGCACTTGGTTGCCCTGGGCATGGAATCACCATGCGTTGGCAAAGTTGATGGCAGCTGATAAGAACAACCCAACGTTGGACAACGAGGAGATGGCAGAGCTGGGATGTGAAACCTAAAGGCTTTCCCACCATCCTGGACACCTGTGGCTTCCCGAGGCCGTCCGGATGGGCAGCAACGCAGCTACTGAAAGCGCCAGTCACACTGCCATTGAGTCTGCTGAATGGGCTGGGTTAGCAGTTAGACTACCCACATTTGGGTGTACGCTGCCACTGGGGGCCAATGATTGCCCCTCTCTGGAAGGGTGCAGCCCTAGTGGGGGGCAAGGGCTGGGGAAGACACACATCTGACGCTGCAGCTCAACGTGAGCACAAGGGCACCACTTGGCTGCCCTGCCCTGTGACTCTGGGAGGACACTGGCACGACTGTCTTTCAAACGGCATCTGCACACTTCCTGTCGTTCTCCCAGTGGTCTGTGCTCAGTCTGGAAACATGTTCCCGGGCATGCTGAAGGGATGTGCTCCGAGCGCTTGTGTCAATGATTAAAGCTTCATCCTGCTCCTACACATGGAGGAAATCGAAACGGGACGGAGCTGGAGGTTGTGTGTGGCCTCCCGAGAACTTTCCTAAGTTACATTCGCGCCCTTAATTAGAAGTTACAGGCAAGGACCGAGAGCTGTGCCTGGCACTGCTGCCCCCCAGAAAGGCTTCTGGCCCAAACCAACAAATGAACCAACTTGAGGGGTGAAATTCTTAGTTTCTCCGTCTTGCCTGGGTGTTGTTATTACAGTGAAATATACCCAACCAAAAAGTGTGCCACTGTAATGACGGTGAAGT
The DNA here is from genome assembly GCF_050624435.1 of Tenrec ecaudatus. Lineage (NCBI taxonomy): Eukaryota > Metazoa > Chordata > Mammalia > Afrosoricida > Tenrecidae > Tenrec > Tenrec ecaudatus. The sequence continues at coordinate 193,015,953 of NC_134531.1, forward strand.
GTGCGATTCAGCAACACTAATTACACTCACCATGTCATGTAACCACAGCCACTATCCGTGTCTAAGTCTTTCATTGCCCCAAACAAACTCAGTGCGCCTTCAGCCATAACTGCCCGCTCCCCCCTCCTCCCCGGGCCTGATAACCACTTTCATTTCTTTGCAGACCTAGATATTTTATAGAAGGGGGGTCACACACTGTTTGTCCTTTTGTGTCTGATTTCTTTCCCTTCACACGATGCTTTCAAGGCTGGCTCATGTTGTGGCGCACCTGGGACTGCCTTTCTCTTGACGGTGGAATAAGATCCCATTGCATGTCTCCCAGATTTTATTTTTAACACTTTCCTTAATATCGACTTTTTGTTTCCGTCCCATGGCCACAAAAGTGAGATGAAATGGTTAAAGTCCACGAAAAGACGTCTTTACTCCACCCCATCCTTCTGTATGACTTGAAATCATGGTTGTGCTGTTAAGCGGCAGGGAAAGAGCAAGAAATCAGATTCCAGGAAAAGCAACGTGTATGCCACACAATTGGCCGTTTTCAAAATTTGAACAAAAGACCAAAGTCCTAAAGACATTCCTATCCCCCAATCTAAAGAATAGCACCCGAAAGAGTAACCGCAGTTGGAAACGTTAGCCGCGTGGCCACTGACTGCACCATCATTCCACCCAAACACGAGCGCGGAGGAGCCCGAAATGCCCTGTTGAATAGTGGGGCGCAGATTCTCATGACGGAATCCTCAATCAGCACACCAAGTCCCATGGTGTCGACTGACCCCTGGCCACCCGGGGAATGTCAGAGGAGAGCTGGGCTCCTTCGGGGTTCGGTGGCTGGTTCTTCGGAAGTCGATCCCCTGCCCTTCCTTCGTGGCATCTCACGATGGGCTGCAGGCACCGACACCGTGCTTAGCAGTCACGTGTGTCTGCGCCAGCCCAGACTCCAGGGAAACAGTCGGCAACGTTAGACTTAGATTAAAGATCACACGTGCAGCCAAGAGGGGAACAATAGTCTTTGTCTTCGGTGCCATTAACTCGTGGATGTTCATACATTAGTCATTTTTAATAACTAAACATTGCTTTGTTTTGTTTTTTTAAGAACAGTTGGAGGTTTACAGAGAAAAAATGTATAGTCCAGAGAGTTCATATATACTCCACATCTAATTTCTCCTATTATCAACATCTTACCTTAGTATAACTAACAAACCAATATCGATATGTTATTCCTTTATCTCCACACTTCATTCCAAGTTCCTGAGTTTTTACATAATGCCTTTTTTCTTCTTCTTTTTTGTGTCCAGGAAATCACCTAGCACACCACATTCCATTCGTGGTCATGTCCCCTTAGGCTTCTGCGAGCTGGGGCAGCTTCTCAGGCTCAGTGTTTGGGTCCCAGCGACAGTTGGAAGGGTGTTGAAGCGTGTTGGATAGCTGTTTGGTAGACTGTCCTTCCGTTGGGATTTATCGAATGTTTTTCTCGGGTTTAGACTGGAGTTACATTCAATAAGCGTTTTGCTTTGCTTGTCTTTTCACGTCTCTTATTGGTTTGCTGTGGAGGACCTGGAAGCAGGATCATTTCTACATGGTTCGATGACAGTAATCCCATTCTTCTCATTGTGCATCCCCCTGCTCTACATTGTTCTTCCTCTCTTACACAAACACCCGGCTCTCTCCGTTTCCGATCCCACCGTCGGAGTTGCCGTTGCCAATGGTCAATTTGGTCCTATGTCGACAGTTCTTTAAGACTCTTCTACGCCAGTGAAGGGGGAGACACACTGGGCTTTCTACTCCCATCCACAATTACAGTCTCGGAAACCACAGGGGTCGCTGTGGGTCAGCACTGACTCAGTGGCAGCGGGAGAGTTTGTACGAGTGAAGCCAACAGTTGTTTTAGTTAAAGAAGAGTTCAGGGCTATTTGTGCTTTAGAGATCCTCTCAGGGCAGCAGTTCCAGAGGTTTACGCAGCCTTAATGGCTCCGGAAGCAGAACGGGTTTTTGGCATAAGAATGAAGAGTGCACATCCCACGGCTAAAGTCGGGTTAGGTGACAATTTGTGGAAGGGCAAGGACTGGACAGGATTATGTAACATGGAAAACAGCCCTAGTTTGAGAATGGCGGGATTCTCAGTGATCTGATCATGTTCATCAACACACATGTCGGTTACCAAAAAGAGGAGGGATTATCATAAGACGTGTCAATTCCATTCCTAAACGTCCATCCCACAGGCTGAAAGCAGGGCCTTCAATGGATACGTGCACATCAATGCTCACTACCACACGCTCCACAAAAGCCAAGGTGGGAAACAGTCCCAAAGTCCTCCAGCAGAGGAACAAATAAACAAGCTGGGACACTATAGACATCCGATGGGCTTACTAGTCAGCCCCAGAAAGGAACGAAGTTCTGGAGGAACCTTGAAAACACGGAGTTAAATGAAGTCAGCCAGTCACAAAAAGGAAAACTATTGTTATGATTTCACTTAAATGAGCTCTCTCGTGGGGAAACCCACAGAGGCAGGAAGTCGCTGAGCGGTTCGCAGGGCCCCAGGAGAGGGAAGACGGAGCAGCTAGTGCCTGTGGGGTTCAAAGTTTCAGTTGGGAATGAGGAAAACATTTTGGAAATAGTGATGGCGGTTGTCCCACAGGAGGTATAATTAGTCCACCTAACCAGCGTTCAGACGAAGTTTCATTCTCCATACACGCGCATGAGGGTGAGTCAAGAATACTTCTCTCAGGGTTCCAGTGCGCTCGTACACGACGGGTTTATTCCAAACACGCGCGCTTACATGTGTCTCGGTGATGTGGGGAAGGTTGCGGACAAGTTCTCTGTCACGCATTTGTCTTCGGCTCACTAGAGTGCCTTAAAGTCACACAGACACTTTGGGGGCTATGGAAAAACAAATTTGTGAGCGCTAATCTCACAGTTTTAACAAAACTCAAGTGGAAATCTTATCAAATCATTGAAGTTTTGCAACAAAGTTACGAGAATGCCGTCTTACATAAAAGATGGATCAAGTCCTAAGTCGGTGGAGAGGGGGGTGTGGGAGGCTGGGAGGGCGTGGTCAAGGGCAATGTAACTGAGACGAATTACCGAAACCCAAAGGAAGGCTGAGCATGATAGTGGGACAAGAGGAAAGTCAAAGGAAATAGAGGAAAGAGCTAGGAGGCAAAGGGCATTTATAGAGGTCTCAATACAAGCATGCACATATGTAAATGCATTTATATATGAGGATGGGGAAATAGATCTATGTGCATATATTTATAGGTTTAGTACTAAGGTAGCAGGTGGACATTGGGCCTCCACTCAAGTACTCCCTCAATGCAAGAATACTTTGTTCTATTAAACTGGCATTCCATGATGCTCATCTTCCAGACACTTTCGCTGAAGACAAAGCAGGTGAATAAGCACAAGTGGTGAAGAAATCTGATGGTGCCCAGCTATCAAAAGATATAGCTTCTGGGGTGTTAAAGGCCTGAAAATAAACAAGCAGCCATCTAGCCGAGAAGCAACAAAGCCCACATGGAAGAAGCACACCAGCCTGTGTGATTTCAAGGTGTCAATGGGATCAGGTAACAGGCATCAAAGAACAAAAAATCCTATCACTTGTAAGTGAGGGGGAGTGCAGATTGGGGACCCAAAGCCCATCTGTAGGCAACTGGACATTCCCTTACAGAAGGGTCGCGGGGAGGAGATGAGCCAGGCAGGGTGCAGGGTAGCAATGATGAAACATACAATTTTCCTCTAGTTCTTAAATGCTTCCTTCCCCGCACTAGCATGATGCCAATTCTACCTTACAAATCTGGCTAGACCAGAGGATGTACACTGGTACAGATAGGAACTGGAAACACAGGGAATCCAGGACAGATGAAGCGCTGAGGGCCACTGCTAAGAGTGCGATACTGGGAGGGTGGAGGGAGGGTGGGGGGAGGGTGGGGGAAAAGAGAAGGAAGCACAGCGAAGCTGGCAGCAAACTCTCCTAACACTGGGACTTGGGACAGACTTCCCTGACAGGCTCTTCAATCTAACCCCCACCCATCAGCAGCTAGCGGAGGGAGTGAGCATTAAGGAGAGGAAGGGGAGAGTGTGTGGCGTCCTTCCACGGTGAGGGCCATGAGCGCCTGCAAGGCCAGGCCTGTCCTCCTCTGTGGGGTCCAGGATCAGAGCTCAGGCTCAGCCCGCCTGACAGCCCTGAACTGTGTTCTGAGCTCCACCTCACAGTAAGCGCACGGAGGTCTGGCATGACTGCACAATTGGCCTGGGCATTTCCTCCCAGTATTTCTCTTATTCCAAGTTCAGAACTTAAGGCGTCACTGTAACATAAGACACAAGAGGAGACTGGGGCGACTTCCCAGCCCCATGCATCTCACTGCCTCTGGGACTCCACACCTCGGCTGGAGGGAAGAGTGGGGCTCCCTTCCTCAGGAGGAGGCTGATAGAGAGGGACGTGGGTCCCCGGGGTAGGTGGCCCTGACCTGGAACTCATCCACAGCACCCAAGGATGAGCATGACATTTATACAAAGGGTGTGGCAGACCCGCCAGTTCTGGCTCCCTCTTCCAAGGCATCCGCACATCCCCACAGTCCCAAGCCTGGCTCCTGTGCCCCAGCAGGTCACTTCCTGACAAGTGTGACTTCTCCCTCTTTAAAAACAGGGACAAGCACCCCGCCTTATGCATTTCCTGAGGTGGCTGTGGAGCATTGCTGCGATTTTAACTTATGCTATGATCATCATCTCTAACTTGCAAAACTCACGTGTAGTAAGCGCGTTACATGCCAGTAGAGCGAAAGACAGATGTCAACCGTATCCTCGGGTGCCAGCAGGTTGGTTCCAGCTCGCAGAGAACAGAACAAAGCCTGCCTGGCCCTGCGGCAGCCTCACAAGTGTTCCGTCCGAGCCCATCGCTGCAGCCACTGGGACAGTGCATCGCACAGAGGGTCTACCTCGCTTTCACTGCGCCTCCACTGACCAAGCATGACGCTGTTTTCCAGGGACGAGCCTCTCCTGGTAACATGTCCGAAGTGTGACAGCCAAAGTCCTCCAGCCTTGTTTCTAAGGAGCATCCGGGCTGGACTTCTTCCCAGACAGATGTGTTTGTCCTTCTGGCCGTCCGTGCTGCTTTCAGCATCCCTCACCGGCACCGCCATTCCAATGCATCCCTGTCCCTCTGGTCGTCCTCATTCAACGTCCAATCACAGGCAAGCGCAAGCTTACTGATTCATAGTTACGAACTGTGTCCAAAATTCTTTATCTTTGTTTCAAGCATCCAGAGAGAATTTCTTCAAACTTGGCTCCAGTTTGTTGCCCAAGCTTCCCTCCCATTATTCTTTGGTCACCTCCTGGTTTGATTGGCTCTACATTCCCTCCCTGGCCCTTCAATTACAGCCTTTCCTCTAAACTGGCCTTTGGGGAGCCACCGTCTACCTGAGTTCCCATGCATGTACACCTACACATGTGGGTACACACCAGAGCCCGGCCCATCAGAGTGATTGGTGCATCAGAGTGAATCCAGGGGCTTTCGCTGGGGCACTGAAGAAAGAGAATTATGAAGAAGTGGACCTGGAGCCATGGCAGCCACCTGGTCACTTCATGGAAAGGCAGGGCCATCCTGGAAGAATAGGGAGGCAATACAAAGAAACAGAAAGCGGGGACTTCTTGGTTACTCTGAGCTGGGGGCGGTCACGTTGCTATATGAAGGTGCAAGAATCCAGAGGTGTTGATTCCATCCGACACTCTGAGCTGATGCTCGGTGACGGTAAGGGGGTCCCCGATTTTAAGTGCGCGTGGTCTCGAAAGAGCAGTAGCTTAGTGGACACACGGGCAGACACGGCGGGTTGGAGAGCACAGCAGTCAACTACGGTGACTGATAAAGCCAAAGGGGACTTATGGCAAAGGGAGGTGGGTGCTGGGTGGGGGAGGAGTGATGACAACAAACCCGCTGTCACCGAGCAGACTCCCAGGACCCTGCAGGACCGGGTAGAACTGCCCCGGTGGGTTTCAGAGACGGTAAGCCTTTAGAGGAGTAGAAAGCCTCGTCTTTCTCCCGCAGAGCCACGGTTGGTTCCAAACTGCTGCCCTCGAGGATAGCAGCCCAATTCATAAGCCTACGCCCCCAGGGCCTGGCGACTGCTGACAGGGGGATCTCGAAAGCTATCCAGTCACAAGGATGCATCCTTTCCACACAAATTGAGCCCATTAGGCCTTCAAGCGGTTGGGCCAGCTGCCTTTAGTCGGAGAAGCCTCCTTCAAGTAAGGCAACAATGATGTCCCACTGTTATTGTTCCAACTGACAGCTGACATGGAAGACCTCTGGCCTAATTCACAGTGGGCACATTGTTAACGCTCCTAAAACCGTCATAGTTCCCTGGGGGTGCTGCGGTGTCACAGAAAAGCGGTGCCCTGAGTACCAGCCCCACTACTGGCCACGCCAGCCCATCACCTTAGGATCAGAATGGCATCCAGGGCCAAGAGTGGGATTCCATCCCGTACAGGCAACCCATCAACCTTTTCTTCGACTTTGGCTGGAGGCAAAGTCGGAGGGCGCGAGCACCAGCGAGAGGGAGACCCAAGCTTCGAGGTCCCATGGCCTTGCCTGCGATCAGAGCTGGGGAAACCCTGGAGGGCAAGGAGGGTCTCAGATGAAGATGGAGGCAGGCTCAGGGCAGATTCTCCAGCCCTCGCCTGGGAGAGCCTCAGTAAGCATCCCTGGCCCCTGGCAGACACTGTCCATTTCTCCCCAACAGCCGTTCCCAGTCTTCCCTCGTAACAAAGCTTCCGTTTTGTTCCAGTGGCAAGGAGCCCAGCCTCAGGGGATGTATCATGGTTTGCCAAAGCCTAGTGGGACAACCCTGCTCCTTTGGCGCTGGCAGGCCAGCCGAATGGTGATCCCGGCTGGATATGAAGGAAGTCTGCTGAGGGTGATGGGAAAAGTTTCCCACCTGATTCAAACATGAGTTCATGGCATGATGAATCTAATCAATGTCACCGAATGACACACTCACACTGGGGGGGTTCGTGTTATACATACTTTTGCTATAAGGAAAATTTTGGATCTCTCATTCTTTCTCCTACCCCTTTCCCGTCTACCTATTTCTCTCTCATTGCATCGAGTCAATTCTGACTCACAGCGACCCTGCAGGACAGAATAGAACTACCTTTGTAGGTTTCAAAAGACTGTAACGGTTTCAGGAGTAGAAAGCCTCACCTTTCTCTCATGGAGCAGCTGATGGGATCAAACTACTGACCTTGCGGTTAGCAGCCCAGGACTCCCCTTCTAGCGCGGTGACTCTCCCGTGACGACATGAGAAAGTAAGTCGTACTGGAACTAGGTTCCAATTCAAACATGAACAGGTTTGGTTTGTCCGCCCAAACAAAATAAGTCTAACCTGTCTCTGTGACCAGTGGATGGCTACAGCCAAGTTCTCAGCCACATCCTTGACTTAGCTGCATCAAAATTACTTCAGTGGCTTTGGAGGGGATCCGCTGGGCCAGTTGGGTTCATGGCGGAGAATTTCACCTCAGAAGCTTATGGGGGAGTGCAAGGGGGTGATATGGATAGATTTTTGCAGAAGACACGGGATGCTCATGGGGGCTTGTTATAAAGAAGTTTTAAGAAAACTGGAAAAGGGCAGAAAAGTTGCTTTGAGGAATTTTTTTTCTCCATCAAGACAATGCATTTTTCCAGGGTAGCAAGGGCTATCCCCACCACAATTCCACTGGGAAACTTTATCCCCTCACCCTACAGCATAGATATTGCCCAGTCAGATTTCTTTTCTTTTTAAAACTCATTTTGTGACAGATAATTCACATATCATAGAAATCAATGGTTCGATTGCATCAAAGAGTAGTGCAGCCATGGGGACAGCCAATGGTGGGACATTGCTATTAGCATCCCGTCTCCTCCTCATCTCCCCTGTCTGCACCCAAGGAGCCATGGACCCACTTGCTGACTCGACAGGCTTCCCTAGCCTGGATTTCATAGAAGGAAAATGTTACAACGCGAAAAAAGGAAAAATACAGCAACCACAATAAAATAAAACACAGACAAATCCCATTCCAAAAAAGGTCTTCAGATTTTTTTCCATTTCCCAAAGTCAAAGATCCTTGACAAGGGACATGATTTGGGTCCTTGAGCATATGGAGCATCCTTTTTGGTGTGGTGTAAATTAAAAAAGCACGGGATTCTTCAGGGAAGGGTTCGAAAGATAGAAACCCCTGTCGATCAGCCTAGCTGGAGGATCTGTCGAGAAACAATAGCTTCCCCCTTTGACATTTGGCTTAATTAGGTGTTTCTGATTTTGTCGCCATTCTCCTTGACTACCCCTTGTATCGTGGGGGCTCCAGCAGCCATTTTTCAAGGGGAAAGACCTAGCCCATGAGAGAGGCTGACCTCTACCCAGCTGTGGCTAATGTGCAGAACTTGTCCGGGATCTGCTGGCATCCTGACTTCTCTTGTTGTGCAAGACAATCCAATGACTACACCGTTTCAACTCTCCATGGTCTTATTTGCTAAGCACTACACCTTACAAGGTCCTTATGATGCCCCGGATTATAGAAAAGGGGGTTGAGGTGCAAAGAGCTGAAATTTCCTAGCTGGGTCTTAAAATTCTCTTCTAACTGGCAACGTCCTGCTTCATCTAGCCTATTCTGGCCCTCTGTATTGTGTCATGTCATTCAAAGTCTGTGGATTCCTCAGCTTCAGGAGCCATGCCTCAAGTTCTCCAAGCCAGAGAGTGGAAGTCCAGTGCCCTCATTTCAACCTGTTTGCGAATGGAACGCAGTGACAGTTAGCTTTTTGGTGCCAACATGGCACCCGTACGGAGATCTGGGTGGAGTTTAGCTTGTCAATCAGGTTGCAGTCTGATGACCTCCCTTGAAAGTGGGACTGAGATATATAGCTCCCTGGAGGCCAGCCTCTCTCTCTCTCTCTCTCTGCCTTGACCTTCATATTTGCAGGCCACCCAGACAGCTGCTGGAGCCCTGCCAAGTTTCCACCAACCCTGGATCACACGACTTAGCACCCACTGGCCTGCAGGGCGCATCACTGCCTGTGGCTGCCTAAGGCTGCAGAGGGACGGACGGACTAGTATTGGACTCATGGACTGAAGTTGAACTGGGATGGGATGCTTTCTCCATCTTGATCTAAAGCCCTCTCTTACACGTGTGAGCGTCTCGGATTTGTTTCTCGAGTCACCCCAGCCTAACACAACCACCCTGACAGTTGGCTCCTTCTAAACATGCTGCTATTATTATAAAGCGTTGCCAAGCTGCCACCAGAACAAGAAAGGCAGAAGAAGAGGAGATGGGGAAAGGGAGCGTGCCAGGAAGCCACTGGGAAGAAGTATTCCTTTTTGGCTTGGGAGCCAGCAAATGCCAAGGCAGCAAATGGAGCTGGGATTTATACTGCCCAGTTGTGCCAGGGGACTCAGAAATAGGCATCTTGATTGAAGGTACAAAATAGAACATTCATGACAAGTGACAGGCTGACCTGAGGGGTTGAAAAGCTACATTTGATTCTGGGTTGTTCTGTAATTTAACATATGTGTGATACACATGCACACAAGTACATGTGATGGTAGGGAAGGAAAACTCAAAAACCAAACTCACTGTCACTGAGTCGATTCTGACTCATGGCAACCTTATAGGAGAACTGGCCCTGTGGGTTTCCGAGACTGTAACTCTGTTGGCCAAGAAAGCCTCATCTTTCTTCCCCTGAGCGCCTAGTAGTTCCGAACTGCTGGTCTTGTTGTCAGCAGCCGAACTCATAAACCACCCTGCCACAAGGGCTCCTTCAGGAAAGGAATGCTGGGACTTTACCCTGGGTCCCTGGGCTTTTTTCATTTCCAAACTGATTGGTCTGGACAATGGAAATTTAAGGGCCAACAACAAGTCCATTGTTAGCTGGAAACGGCCTCCTCTAAATACAATTAAACATTTCTTTCATCCTCGTATTACATTTTCGACGGTAGTGGGAAAGCTATGCACTCTAAATGTAAGCTTTCATAATATTGTATCGACAGATAAAGCTACTTTGCAGGTCAGCGTAGATTGCTTCAACAACCTATTAAAGGCAAAACATCAAATGCTTGTTTGGATTTATCTTTTCAGAGTGGACTGAAGGTAGGTGCGCAATGACGCGTGCTCATAAAACCGTGTTTTTGTACTCCGAAGACCATTATCTTCCACTTCGGACCCTGGGAAGGGTCTTTAGTAATCACCAGGGTCTTTAGCAATCATACATGAATGACTAGTCCCTTTTCTGTAGCTTCAGTATCTACACTATCAGGGACATCTACCAGCGCCTGAAGAGTTATTTCATAGTTCTTTTCCCAAGGGAACAAAGAGAGTGGGTTTCTGATTAACAGTGGCTTTTATAGACTTTTTTCTTTCTAATTTCTCTGAAATTAAAGTTGTGTGTGGTTGGCAAGGATTTCTGTTCTTTAATTTGGGCACGGATTCTGTCTCTGATGCTCTGAAAAGAAGTTTGTTGGTAAAAAAGACAAGCCGTGACCCCATCGCAGACACAGAGACTTCAGTATGCTGTAGCGAAGGTTTCATTGAAAGCGGGACCTGGAAAGCATAGCTTTTGAATATAAGTATTCCCTAACAGATTTTCTACTCAATATTCATTTGTTCTCATATCTAATGGTGGAAAAAAGATCATACAGCTATTTGAAGTCGATTCCCAGTTTTGCACTGGGGGCCTGCCACATTCCACTGGAGAGTCTGGGCAGAGTAATGTGTTACCCACTGGGCTACTAACCACAAGGTTAGCAGTTCACATCCACCAGCTGCTCCACGGGAGAAAGACGAGGCTTGCTATTCCCACAAGGATTATCAGAAACCCACAGGGGCGGTCTGCTCTGTGCTCTAGGGTGGTTCCCAGTCAGTGTGGACCGGCTACCAGGGAGTTTCGGAGAGCAGTCCTGGTGGTGCAGTCAGTGTGGCATTGGGTTTGAGATGGCCCTCACTCAGCCAGGGACTCTCCGCATCACCAGCCACGCTGTGTAAGTTTCCCACCCATTCATGAGCCCTGGTGGCATAGTGGCTGCCCATTGGGTTGCTGTTTGAGGTCAGCAGTTCGAAATCACCGCTGCTTCTCAGGAGCAAGTGAGGCTTTCTTTCTGCTCCTGTAGAGTTAGTCTTGGGACCCCGCAGGGGCTGTTCTACTCTATCCTATGGAGTGGCTAGGAGTCGATATCAACTCGATGGCAGTGAGTTTGTTTGCTTTGTAGGGTGGGCGGGGGGAGTGGTAGAAAACAGATAGTAGCAGGAACCAATCACTGCTCTGGGAGAGAGATGTGTCCTGAGCACAGCCACCCAGCAACCATAAGTTCATGCCGGGTCAAATGCGCACCACACCATGCTACCGAGAACAGAACGATGTGCCCTGTGCTAATGCCATCCCAGGTGGAAATGCTAAGGCTCCGAATCCTTCCTTTGCCTTTCGAGGCGCTAACGCGGTCCAGCAATGCGCTGCGGAAGCACAATGGTCTGCTTAAGTCAAACTCAAAACTGCAGGACCGAGTGCGATGAAGCAACTGAGATGCTTGCTCACTGCAGTTCCGGGCTTGGGTATCAGCAGCTCACACTAGCGCCGCCTTCCCAGGCCCCTTCCTCATTAAAATGGACACACTGTGGAAGCTCCTTGTAAAAGGGTTTTTTACCAGGATTTCTCATTTACTCTCTCGGGCCTGTGATTTTAGCTTTACTAAGAGTAAGACAGATTTCCTATCAGAAAAGACCAGCTACCGGTCTCACGCCGACGGGTAGAAACTTTACTGCCTCTCCATAAATCAACTCAACACCCTGGTCCTTAGGGAGTTGCCCGAAGATATTGAGTGGGCATTATGAAAGCATCACCATGAGTTGACAGCAGGGCTTAGGAGAGAATTCGGAACTGTGGAGGCATTTCTCAGACCCCTGGTGGCATGGTGGGCTACCTACGGAGCCACCAACCACAGGCCAGCAGTTCAGACCCACCAGCCACTCCTTGGGAGAAAGATGAGATTTAAAGTCTCAGAAACTCCAAAGGGAAGAGTTCTGCCCTGCCTGTAAGACCACTGTGAGTCAGATTTGACTCGATGGCATGACTTTGTTCATTTGTTTGTTTGCTTGATAGGCAATTACAAGGGAGTAGGGGAGACAGGAAATCATTTCATGAAACAGCAATTTTCCCTGGAAACTAGAAGCGATGTAATGCTGGCTTACATTTTAAAAGCAGTTGCTGTTGCGTCAATGCCAACTTGTGGCTACCCTATGTGTGGCAGAATGGACCTATGCTCCCTGGGATGACCCATGGCTAATTTTCCAGAAGTGGATCGCCAGGCCTTTCTCGCATGGTGCCTTGGTTAACAGCCAAGCCGGTTAACTACCTGCTCCACCCTAGGGACTACCACTTAAAGTGACCAGGAACAGAAGTGAGCAAAGAGACATGGCATGGGGTCTTCTCTGAAGCCCCCTGAAGATTCCAAATCAACGCAACAATGGCTCCACAGCTCAATAAAAGAATGAGAACCACAGGCAGCTCAGCACCGTAATCAAGCTCACTGCCTTCCAGGCATAGAACTGTCTCCATGAGCTTCCAAGGCTCTAATTCTTTAAGAAGGTAGAAAGGTCTGTCGTTCTCCTGCAGAGCTACCGGTGGTTTCAAACTGCTGACCTTCCACCTCACAGCCCAGTGTATAACCACTACACTACCAGGCCTCCTCTACAGTTCAGTACAGATTTCATGGGAATTCTTGGTAAGAGGCCTGCTCTCCCTCGGCTTTAAATCAAAGATGCCCAGGAAGGCAATAAGCTTGGGACCTTGGGAAGCCACCTTCATCAGGAAGTGCTGGGTAACGGACACCAGAAGCCATCACCAGGAGGTCTGGGGAAACCGCCGAGCCCAGCATCAGCCCCAGCTCACTGCTCTCCCAGTACCGTATGGAGGGTGGCGACTGCACCCAAAGTGGAGGCTCAGATGAACAAGATGGGTGCGGGCTGGAAGGGCCCAAACAGGCGTTTCTTTGCAGACTCCCCGCAGCCATCCTCAGTAGCGGCCTCACGCGAGTTAGTATCCCTGAGCAGCCTCACCCGTTAGCATCCCTCCGGGAGCCGCTGCACCACCGGGGCACCCCTCGGTGGGATGCTCCCAAAGCAGACTTTCTTGGGGAGGTGGGACTGCAAGAAGTAGGTCCCCGGACCTCGGCTTGTCGAGGCTTCCCTCCCCCTAGGCGATCGGTTGGCTGGGAGCCTGTTGGGAAGTGGCTGGTACTGGTGACGGGCCGGCAGGCGTCCTCACACTCCTGCAGAAACCCCTTCGCTATTCTGGCTCAGACCAAGCGGCCTGCGCCCCTGCCGGCGGGAAAGGCCTGATTGGGGGCATTCCCAGGGGAGGCGCACCCCCAGACCACGGTCTTTCCACGATCTCCTGCTCCTCCTCATCGCCCCTTGCCGCCCCCCCACCCCCGCCTCCATGGCACGTCTCGCTTACTTTCCGCATGGCCGCCGCCCACCCAAGAATGCAATCTTGAAGTGGGTCTGAGATGCTCCCACCGCCCCTGCTTGGAAGCACCGAGGTGATCAGGGGCTACCGTGTGGCTGGGGGACAACCGGACCCCCTGGGGCCTGTCACCCCCCAGCCCCCAGTCCTCGCGGCAGGTCGCCTGAGACGGCCCCTCGGACCCTGCTCCCAGCGCGCAGCCCCCCTCCCCGCCCGCGCCCCGCGCGCCTCACCTCGCGCAGCACGCGCTCCAGGTGCGGCTCGGCCCAGGCGGCCAGGGCGCCGGGTGGACCCACGCGCTGCAGCAGCTCCCGCTCCGCCTCCAGCGCCGCCACCCTGCCCTGCAGCGCGGCAGCCTGGGTGCCCAGCAGCAGGCAGGCGGCGGCCGAGCCCACGGAGAGCAGCAGGCACAGGGCGCTCGCGGCGCGGGCCCCGGCCGCGGGCGCGGGACATCCTCGGCCCCCGCGGTTCTCGCGGCCGCTCCGGCGCGCGTCGCCAGGACGCTCGCCCGGCTCCATGGCGCGTGGGCTTCCCGAGGGGTGGCGCGGCGCCGGGCCGCGGGACGGGCTCAGGGGCGCGGGCGGGCGGGCGCCGGGTTCAGCCTCCGGGCAGCAGCTGAGCGCGGCGCACACCCCCTTGGCCGCCGCCAGCTCCTCGGCTGCGGCCACTTTGGGCAGTTTCCTCTATGCAAATAGGCCCTGCCAGAAAAGGCGCGGGGACCCACCCAGGGGAGGAGCAGCCCGGCCGGCCCCGCGAGGCGAGGGGCGGAGGCGGCCAGGGAGCTGGCTCCTTCGAGTGACGCGCCGCTGCCGGACGCCCGGGCCGCCGCGCGCCCCAGCCCTGCTCTAGCCCGGCGGCAAGTGGCGGCACCCTCGTGTGGGTGCGCACAGCACAGCCCCCCAGCCCCTGCCGGCTACGGCACCACGAGGTGCGGGCGCGCGCGGACACTAAGTGCGCCTGCTTCTGCAGCCCACCCCAGTCTGGGGCACTACTGTCACTGGCGAGCCTGCTCCTAAACTTGTGCAGTTAACTTTTCTGACGCTTTCCCCAAAGTTCGAAACTTCAAACGCTGTGGGAAACTTGGGGGAGCCGTCCTGGGTGGTGGCTTAGCGCCACCCGGTGGCCAAAAGAGAGACCTGCGCCCTCGTTTAGGGATTGCCGCGTTGGCCGAGAAAGATGGCTCTTCTTAGCATTTTCATTCTCTCACCATTTATGATGTGCCAGAAACGGTACAGGAAACGAAAATGGAAAGAAAGACATTGCTCGGGGCCTTGCAAGGGCTTTTATTTAAGAAATCGGAGACCGTAACAATGGAAAGAAGGCGGGGGGGACCCAGCTTTTGTTGAACGCATGCTCCATTCGGTGATGGAAATACAACAGGGCAAAAAAAGGTACTTGGGGCGTGTGCGTGTGCCTGGGTGGTGCAGCCAGCTATGAGCTAAACTGCTAGCCACAGGTTATAGGCCTGGCAAAATCAGTCTCCCAAAGGTCACATGGCATTGAAAACCCTTTGGAGTGCAATCCTACTTGGCCACACCTGAAGTTACCTACTGTGAGCCAAGATCCACTTTGGAGCTCAATCCTACTTGGACACACCTGAAGTTACCTACTGTAAGCCAAGATCCACTTTGGAGTGCAAATCTACTTCGACACACCTGAAGTTACCTACTGTGAGCCAGTAGATGACAAGAAACAGCAGCACACCACATTTGCCAGCAGTTGGTTTGCTACAAATTGAAAGCCTTGCAGCTGGAAAGTGCTCTGGTACACAGTTGGGGTACAGGAAAGAGAATGAAGGTCATTTGCCAGAGAGACCCCAGCAGGCTTGGCAGTCAAGACACAAAAGACTGGAATCCAAGGTGACTTCTACGTTTTCCTACATTGCCAAAAACCAAAGCCTAAACTCACTTCCATCAAGTCAATTCCAACTCATGGCGACCCTATAGGACAGGGTAGAACCGCTCCGTCGTGTTTCCAAGGCTGTACCTCTTTACGGGAGCAGACTGCTCCATCTTTCTCTTGAGGTGGTGGGTTCAAAGGCCATGGTGGGTTCAAACCACTGGCCTTTTGGTTAGCAGCTGAACACTTTAACTACCGTGCAATCGGGGATCCTCAATTCTTACTAGGCACATTCATACCCTAAGATAGATCACAAGAAACTCTCCTACAAACTCCTGTAAAGTGCAAATAAAACAATTCAGAGGGATTACTCAGGACCAGGATATTTCCATCTGAACTTACCTAGTGACCTCTGACTGTGTCAGGACAGGGCTCCGCAGGCTTCCCAATGGCTGAGCAATTAGAAACAGATCACCAGACTTTTCACCTCAGTGTTAACTGTTTGCACCACCCGGGGACTCCTTTATAGCACATACCAAGATCAATCCAGTTACTGTCGACCTTTAAATCAGTCTTAACCTGCTAACAGTAGGCTAATGGTAGCCCATGACATTGCATTATTCCTCAGGGAAGACCAACTGACCACCTGGTCACTAATCAACTACATTAACAGGTGTCTATCTCAGGTGCAGGTTTATCTTTCCTGTCTGCAGAGCCTCAGCCAGCACCACTATCCTTATGTAATCTCCTGTCCAGCCTAGCAGCCAACTGGGTTACCTGCTACGGCAGGGAAGGTGTGGGAGGGAACTCCGTTTGGGGGTACAAAAGCCCCCAATCTCAAATAGAATTTAAGGAGAACATTTATTAAGAATTTAAAGGAACAAAGACAGCACAGAGACACAGACACATCTTCCAGAAGAGGGAGGCCGTCAGCAGGAGGAGCCTCAAGCAGGATGCTTGTGATGTGAATAGGCAGCCTTGCTGCGACGCAGGGCAAATTGGAAAGTGAATCATTGCAGGTAGTTAAAATTTGAACACCATGTCATTTGATCTTCCCTTTGATCCATTTTAATTTTGTTCTAGTTTTTAATATTTTCTATTTTCCTCTTTGACTGAGTTTTTTTCTGTTTTAATATGTTATTGTTGTTAGGTTTTTTGTTTTTGTGTTTTTCTGTATATGAAACCCTGGACAGGTAAATCCAGAGAGACAGTAACTGGGGGGATGGTTCCCTGGGGGTACGGCAGGGGAGGTTGGTGGGAAATGAGGAGCTAATAATAATGAGTACAAGAATGAAGCAAATGTTCTAAAATTGATTGTGGTGATGGTTTACAAGTCTTCTTCATATGCTTGAACTATTGAATGGTATAGATTGTGACTTATATGCCAATAAAACTGTTAAAACATAAACATATTTATCAACAGGGTGGGAAATAAGGCATAGAACTAAGGAGACTGTCACAAATTCATGACTGGTGGCACTGATCAATTCATCGCAGTTGTAGGTGGGACTGCAGAAGCAGGAACAGGACTCTGATTGGGACAAGTCACTGTGTTAGATAGAAGAGCTTACAAAAAGACAAGCCATCAAGGACATGCCCCTTCCTGGGCTGACTGGAGACAAGTGGAAGCAATCCACTTTCCAATACACTGCCTGGGGGCAAGATTATCTACATCTTTGGTTAATGATCAGAAGGCATTCAATGCAGGCTTAATCTCTCTCTCTCTCTCTCTCTCTCTGAGGGTAGGTGGGTGGTGGGGGACTTTGCAAATGGATTTGAATTGTCACTGTCCTCCACAGCCTTCTGCAAACAGGGTGCTCAGAACTCACGCTCTGATAGGACCTGTGACCGTGGGCTGCCTTGGTTGTATTATGTACTCCACCACCCAGCAGCACGCTTTACAGAACTCTGGAACCACCTTCTGAAGGTAGTCGAGTACACTCGCGTCCACGTCAGGATTGCAGTGTCTTCAGGAAGTCAGGGGCCCTCTGGCCTAGTTCTCCAGAGAGGCAAACTCTTGCCAGGGGACATACAGAGGTCCCAATTATCTCTAAGCTATGGCTTCCCCTCAGGGTACTTTGAACTGTGTCCAGGGGCCAGTGATCAAGAAAGCGAATCATCATTCTGACTGGAGTCCTGGACCTTGATGAGGAGATGGAATGGCTTTACCTGCTGTAACTGACCGGAAACAGGAAGCATCACTAGCCAGACCTTGACCAACAAGGGCTCTGTCTTCAGAATTCATAGAAACAGAAAAACTCAAACCAAATGCTGTGGAATCAAGTCATGATTCAAATCAAGAGTAGAACCGTGTGATCCAGTTTTCAAGAGCGGATTGTTTTCTTGAAAGAGATCACCAGGCCTTTCTTTCAAGGTTAACTAGAACCTCTCACCTTTTAGTTAACACCTGAGCAAGCACATTAACCACCTGCACCGCCTAGTACCTGCGTGGTAGTTCCATAATTTCACGTCTACTTGAAGATGTAGAAAAGTGTTGGGGTCAGGTCTAGCCTGTCAATCAGGTCACAGCCTGATGGTGACTCCTTGTGGGCATGGCTTTCCCTGGGAACGACCCTGGGAACTCCCCCCCCCCCCCACACACACACCTTTCCTTCACCTTCCTGCTGGTTAGCCCTTCTGGGAGCTGCCAGAGGCACTGTCATTGGATCCGCACAACTTTGTACGCACCACGTGTGATCTTCCTGCCTGCTGCGCCACTGCTCATGACTGTGAGTCTGAGGAAAGACTCACGGGCTAGTCTCGTACTCCTGGACCTGAGTTAGACTGGGCTGACTTCTTGATGAAAAGGTGACCCTTGATGACGCTTCTTTTTCTCTTTTTTCCCAGGGGAGAGCGCGAACGCAGTCCCCCACTACAACAAATTATGCAGTCGAGTTTCCCACATTTGGGGAAATCGCAGGAGTCAGCACATCCGGAGTGCAATGGGTGAGCCTCGCCCTGGGAAAACCACCTTCATGATCATGGTATCTCCCTTGCCAGGTAAGTATTGATGACACTTCTTTTTTTTTTTTTGTGAACTATCACAAGTATTTTTATTTTAAGATTATTGATTGAATGTTTCATTTCTTATGTAACTTTTTTATTTAGAGCTAACTTTTACTCATTTTTTGTACTGGCTTAGTTTTCTATGTAGCTTGAAAACAATTTTTTGGTAGAAGCCAGGCATAATATAGTGTGTAATAGAAACAGATAAATTGACCTTGAGTGAAACTTTATGTTACCTTGGGTAGGAGTTGAACTCTACTTAATGTTTTTTTTTTTTTGTATTTTCCTTTTTTTTTTTTAAATTTTAACAATTTATTGGGGCTCATACAATTCTTTTCACAGTTCATATATATACATACATCAATTGTATAAAGCACATCTGTACAGTCTTTGCCCTAATCATTTGATGACACTTCTTGATGAGTGTCACTGGATCTGCTTCTCTAGTCAGCCTGGCCTAGCTCAGCCTTGGCGGTATCGTGGTTACATGGTGGGCTGCTAACGACAAAGTCTGCAGTTCGAACCCACCAGCTGCTCCAAGGGAGGTCTTGGCTTTCTGCTCCCGTAAAGAGTTAGTCTCAGAAACCCCAGGGGCAGTGCTACCCTGTCCCATATGAATCGATGAGTTGAGGGCCATCCTCGGAATAACAGAAGCATTACGATTATGAAACACTTTATAAAATAGGGCAGATCGGCGCTGAGGACAAACGGGTGCATAAGCAAATGTGGCAAAGAAAGCTGATGGTGCCCGGCTATCAAAAGATATAGCGTCTGGGGTCTTGAAGGCTTGAAGGTAAGCAAGCGGCCATCTAGCTCAGAAGCAACAAAGCACACATGGAAGAACACACCAGCCTGTGCGATCATGAGGTGTCGAAGGGATCAAGTATAAGGCATCATCAGAAAAAAATAATCTTACCATAGTGAATGAAGGGGGCAGTGCAGAGTGGAGACCCAAAGCCCATTTGTCGGCCACTAGAGATCCCCTCACAGAGGGGTCTAGGGGAGATGAGTCAGTCAGGGTGCGATGTGGCACCGATGAAGAATACAGCTTTCCTCCAGTTCCTAAATGCTTCCTCCCCACCCCACCCCCCAACTACCATGATCTGAATTCTACCTTGCAAGTCTGGATAGAGCAAAGGTTGTACACTGGTGCAGATAGGAGCTGGAGGCACAGGGAATCCAGGGAGGATGATCCCTTCGGGACCAGGGGTGTGAGGGGCGATACTGGGAGAGTGGGTTGGAAAGAGGGAACTGATTATAAAGATCTACATGTGACCTCCTCCCTGGGGGGCGGACAACAGAAAAGGGGTGAAGGGAGACGTCGGACAGGGCAAGATATGACAAAATAATAATTTATAAATTATCAAGGGCTCATGAGGGAGGGGGGAGCGGGGAGGGAGGGGAAAAAAAGGACCTGATGCAAAGGGCTTAAGTGGAGAGCAAACGCTTTGAAAATGATGAGGGCAAAGAATGTACAGATGTGCTTTGCACAATTGATGTGTGTATGATTGTGATAAGAGTTGTATGAGTCCCTAATAAAATGTTTTTTAAAAATAGGGCGGAGTGGGTCAGCTAGGGGTGAGAACCGTTGTCGTTGCTGCTAATGCTCACGGCCGTCCAGTGGGCTCGGACTCCAGGTGACCCCACATGTCCGAGGGTCGGCAGGGCTGTGAGCGCTTTGAAACAATCCCAGACCTCCCTCCCAAGGTGCTTTTGGTTAGGTTCAAAGCACCAAGCTTCAGCTACTCCTAGAGCCACGGCCCCGAATGAAAGCAAGGGGACTACTCTGGGACCTTGCACAGAGTTTCTGAGGTTGGAAATCTTCAAGGGAACATACCGTTTCATCTTTTTCAGAGCAGTTGGTGGTTTGAACTGAGGACCTTCTAGTTAGCAGTCCAATGCTTACCTGACAAGAACCACTGTAGCAGATCATAAGTAAGGTTGATCATGAAAGAGTTCAAACTTTTTCAAGAAAGCAGAGAAATGGAATCTATTTTTTTATTCCAGCAAAAATGACTTAAATTGAGCTATACACTTAATGGAATTCTAATCAATTATTGGGGATTTTTTTACATTAAAAAAAGAATATGTGGTAAATTAAAATACGGTACCTGGCTCCACTATTAGCTCACAGTGTAACTTGAAGCAAGAGATTAGCCCTTGCATACCCTTCATTTCCCGGCTTGTGAAATGGAGACACTGACAGAAGGGGCAGACTTACTCTTTCCTGAAACAGCTAGAAAAAGATAAAATATATGGAAAAGGTTTTCATGGCACTGGAGATCAGGCAACAAAGGACAGTGTTTCCTGGGAGATGGGAAACAAATGGAGTGGGTTCAAGTTCAAATTACTCTGGAGAAATTCTCCAGGTCATGGTGCAGGAATAGGGGAACCCAAGCAGAGCCTGGCAGCTTTCCAGAGTTAGAGAGATGGCTCTTGGGAAGCCTAAGCCACAGCAGCTAGAGTCAGTAAGCCTAGAACTGGAGAGTGGAACCGCAGAGAGAGAAACCGAGAGCGATCTGCAGCCAGTTGCCTGGAGTCTTCACTTGAGGACAGATTGGTACATGTGACGAACTAGCTGAGACCCAGGAAAGAATCGCTCACTGCCATCGAGTTGATTCTGGCCCTACAAGACAGTAGAACAACCCTAGTGGGTTTCCTTAACTCATCTTTTGCACAAGCAGCAAGAAGACAAGCACCCCAGTCCCATCCTGGTCAAACTTCTTTGAATGAGCAACCCAAACTGACTGCCATCAAATCAGTTCCACTCATCGGGACTCCATGTATGGCTTGCCAAGGCTGTAGATCTCCATGGCAGGAGATGGTCTCAACTTTCTCCTGCAGTGCAGCTGGTGAGTTTGAGCTGCTGCCATGGAGCAGTAAATAGAAAACTTGAAACCACAAAGAAAAAAGCATCTACACAGGAACAAAGCTAACAGTAGAGTTTTTACCAAAATCAGTACAGCCCAGAAGATAGAGAGGCAATGTCTTCTGTAAACCTAAAATTCTATCTGCCCTGCTAATCTATCTTTCAAAAGAAAAACAATCGAAATAAGCCATTACTGGCAGGTCCATAATATCATGAAATGTCAGTGGAAGTCACTGAGGCATGAAGAAAAACCAGACCAGATGGAATTATGGATTTACACAAAGGAATGAAGAGCGCTGAAAACAGTCACTACACAGGAAAATATAAGACTTCCTATTATTTTAATATAAAACAGTAACAATATCTTCTGGCCTTTTAACCGTGGCTAAGTAAAATGAATACCAGCAACAGTACCCAATCCAAGAGGTGAGAACATGCACTGTTGCAAGATTCGTATGCTGACTGTAAAATGGAGTAACTTCACCTCAAGCTACAAGTGCACTTGACAAATGACAGAGGGATACTCTGACGAGCTGAGTGGCCACAGTGGCTGCAACAGTGGGCTCACAACCACCGTGAAGGAGGCACCGGACCGGGCATTCTATTGTGGATTTGGACTCCCTGGTACCTAACAACAATATGAGACACCACCTGGAAGGCAATTTCTCAAAAACCAAACCAAAGCACAGGATTATAGTGCATTAACCAATTAGAGAGAAAAAGAGACTCATGGAAAAAATACTCAATCCAAAATAAGTCTGAAAAGGAGAGTAAGAACAAAGAACAGATGGGTCCAAAAATAAAAAGGTAAGATGGTAGATCTACATTGAATCATATCAATAATCAAGGTCGTCTAAATGCATACAATTACAAAGCAACGGCCATCAAATTAGATAAAAAGGCAAGAACTAGAGAGATCTATCAGCACTATAGATAGAAAGACACGGTACTAACAAAGGAGCCAGCCAGCCCACTTGCGCTCATTTGATTTCTAAGTGACTAAAAGCAAAAGGATAGCAACATAATCTACCGATTTCAGAATATTATACAAATCAGAATATAGGGAATAAGTCATAAAATGGAAAAGAAATTACTAGCATTTTATAGAAATGATTTCATCAAGCCCTCGGTAAGCCTCCAGGACATAGAGGAAATGTATTGATGAGGACACGACAGAGCACACATCCCTTGTTCACATATATGGACGCCACCAGGATCTGCTTCTCTTCATCCACGCGGTTTCAGTAGCTTAGACTATCTCCATGCTAATCCATAGTGTTTCCAGCAGCGGGTTCCTCTGAAATGGACAGCCTATTCTTTTTTGTGGTTTGTTTTCCTTCTGGAAGCTCTGGCAATTCACTCTGAGTGATCCTGCTGGTATTTGAAAGGACACTGACATAGCTCCCAGCAACACACAAGCCAACAGTAGCGGCTTCCAGCATTATGGAGTAAAATAAAATCGTGCTACATTGTAAAATATACTTGCTGTCAATATGAAAACCTGATGGCATAGAGTTAAATGGACTGCTAACGACATGGTCACCAATCAGCCACAACCAGGAGAAAGGTGAGGCTGTCAGCGCCGATAGATTTCTAGTGGAAACCCTAGGTTGTTCTCCTTTGTTCGAGAAAGGGTTGGAACCAGCTCCATGGCAGTGAGCAGGATCAATGTTACATTCTAGGTGTCATGTAAGCCTGCTCTCTTCACTCTCCAAAACACTCTATCCTTGCTGAGGAGTTTTGGTAGGGTAGTGGGTTAAGTGTTGGGCTCTTAACTGCAGAGCCAGCAGTCTGAAACCACCAGCCACTCAAGATGAGGCTTTCTACTCTCAAATGTTAGTCTCAGAAACCCACAGGGATAATTTTTTGTTGTTATAAGTCACAATGAACTCTGGCAGTGAGTTAACACTTGTCTATTGTGCTAAAATGTGGTTAAAGGGTAAACTCAGCCAACTTTTAAAAGCACTATTTTTTTAAACTCAACTTTTATTTATAACAGGAAACATTTTAAAGTCACTGAGGGGCCACTCCTGAAAACCTACAATTGATCTTTAAATCATCTTATTAAATGAAATTGCTGCTGACGGTATGTGAAAGACTTAAGCTATGTTCAAAAAAAGGATGTTTATTGTGGATTCAAGTTTTCATAATTAAATTTATCTCTTCCAAATTACACCACTTAAACCCAAACTAAAACCAGGAGCAAATGTAAGAAAGTGTATCCAAATAGAAAAAATTTTTGAATGATAAAAATTAACGTTTTTTTTTTTTTTTTCCCCCAGAAAATACTTCTTTCTAGTTTCAGAGCTCCAATGTTAGGGGATCAGAAACAGAATTCTTGGTAGCTTGGCAATTCTTGACACAATAAAGAATGATTAACATTATTGGGAAAAGGAAAAAATGGAAAAATATAGTGGTTTGAGTGAGAGAATTTGCAGGAGACAAAAGTAACTGAGTGGAACTATTAAAAAACAAGCAATCAGCCACATGCTTTTACTTTATAACCCAGATATTAACCGTCACACAACAGACAACCAAAATTAGCAATTTACTCTGCAAACCACAGGAATTAGAACCATTTTCAATTCATTGAAGTGCTATCTCAAGGGATGAGCCGATGGGTTAGCTAGGAAGGTCTTTTTCATTTCAACCTAGAATGTTTAGATTCGGGTCCCACTAGTTTAAATTTGGGGAAGGGATCATTTATATCACACAGGTGCTGGGTAGTTCCCATTGTGATCACTAAGGAAACACATCTAGTTGTGGACCAGAGGTTCAGGACATCACCAAATTAGGGCATCAATCTGACCATTCTATTATCACATCACATCCCCTATTGCTTTTTGTGCCCAGTGACTTTAGGAGCCATTGATGACTGGTATACGTGGACAGCCAACTGCATTGCAACATAGTATTCACCATCATAGAATCTAAAAACTAAACCAATCATTAGCTACCAGAAGAATTAGGGACTAGAAGACTGGGGTTCACTATGAAGAAATCTTGAATATGGGGAATTGAGACATGATTTTTTTTCTATCACCAGCAAAATAGCATTAAAATTTTTTTTCAAAGGTGGCCAAGCAACTATAAAAGTTTTTGTGACAATCAGGAAGTTTAAATATGAACTGTGAAGTGATTAGGACCTTGTTAAAAGGATTGCTATATAAAACAAACCCTTACCTGCTGAGAGATACATAAAGAAAACTCGCTGCCATCCAGCCAATGCTGACTCCTAGCAACCCTATAGGACAAGGTAGAACTAGCCCTGTGAGTTTCTGAGACTGGCACTCTAGAGTAGGAAGCCTCCTCTTTCTCCCTTGGAGTGGCTGGTGGCTTAGAACTACTGACCTTTCAATTAGCTGTGAAACATATAGCCACTATGGTATAGGTGAAATCATAGTATCACCTGGCATTTGTATTAAAATATATAGGGAACCGGGTAAGGGAACATAGAAAATTGCAAAATAATTTTTAATTATTTTCATATTAGGGAGGTATCCTCTAATTAGTAATGAAAAAGAATTGCTAGAGCATTTGTAAAAATAATCTTTTAAATCCACATGCTCTGCTAAACAAAAACAAGCAAAATAAACCAAATAAAACAGTAATCTAAATTCATACCTCTAAGCCTACAACTATCATTGACTTGTAATTTCACTAATAAGATTGGAATGTCACATGCTAATCAGTATGAAATGTTGATATATTTTAATTGCATTTTGTGGGAATCACAATTTTCAAACTGAGATAAAACCCAGCCTGCCAGGGCAATGTAACCGAGAGGAATCACTGAAACCCACATCAAGGCTGCGCATGACAGTGGGAATAGAAGAAAGTAAAATCGAGGAAAAAACTAGGAGACAAAGGGCATTTATAGAGGTCTAAACATAGGCATGTACATATGTATATATATTGATATATGATGATGGGGAAATGTTTATGTGCATACATTTATAGGTTTAGTATTAAGGTAGCAGCAGATGGAAATTCAGCCTCCACTCAAGTACTCCTTCAATGCAAGAACACTTTGTTCTATTAAACTGGCATTCCATGATGCTCACCTTTCCAACATGATCCCTGAAGAAAACTGGGTGCATAAGCAAATGTGAAGAAAGCTGATGGTGCCCAGCTATCAAAAGATATAGTGTCTGGGGCTTTTAAAGGCTTGAAGGTAAACAAGTGGTCATCTAGCTGAGAAGCAACAAAGCCCACATGGAAGAAGCACACCAGCCTGCTTGATCACGAGGTGTTGAAGGGGTCAGGTATTGGGCATCAAAGAACAAAAAAAATCGTATCATTGTGAATGAGGGGAGTGCAGAGTGGGGAGCCAAAGCCCATCTGTAGGCAACTGGACATCCCCTTACAGACGGGTCATGGAGAGGAGATGAGACAGGGTGCAGTGTAGCAATGATGAAAAAGACAACTTTCCTCTAATTCTTAAATGCTTCCTCCCCCCACTATCATGATGCCAATTCTACCTTACAAATCTGGCTAGACCAGAGGATGTACAATAGGATCCTGGAAACAAAGGGAATCCAAGGCAGATGACCCCTTCAGGACCAGTGTTGAGTGGTGATACCAGGAGGGTGGAGGGAATGTGGGATAGATAGGGAGAACTGATTACAAGGATCTACATATAACTTCCTCCCTGGGGGACAGACAGCAGAACAGTGGGTAGGTAAAGGGAGACGTCGGACAGTGTAAGAAGTGACAAAATAATTTATAAGTTATCAAGGGTTCATGAGGGAGGGGGAAAATGAGGAGCTGATACCAAGGGCTCAAGTAGAAAGCAAATGAGAATGATGAGGGCAACAAATGTACAAATATGCTTGACACAATGGATGTATGTATGAATTGTGATAAGAGCTGTATGAGCCCCCAATGATTTAAAAAAACACCACCAAACCCCAGCCTGCCTAAATAAAAAGGCATTTCTTCATTTCAAGCAGTTCAGATACTGGTTTCTGCCTACCTACATAATATAGAACAACATGTTTTCAAATGGCTATACCGTATTAATCATTTTAATGGTTATTATTCGTATGATAAATAAAAACTTGAATCAATGAAATGCAAGTAATTTTTTTTAGCCATTGTTTTCCTCATTCCAAGCTATTTCACAGTACAACTGTGAACAATCAAGCAATGTGGACGCCATTACAAGATGGCGCTGGACCGCGCCCTTATCTTCAGGGTTAGTGATAACAAGTTATGCCACGCATGCGCTCAGTCTGGACTTTGACGCAGGAGAGCTTTGCGCCTATCTGAGAGAGCCCCGTCACCCCGAAGCATATATAAGCCAGGGTTTTTAGCCTGCCCGGGGTCTTCCATAGCTGACCTCGGATCTAGAGGCAGCTCTCAATAAACTCCGCTTATCACGCTATCAGAAGGATCCTGGTCAATTTGTCTCGTCGTGTGTCGCGTTCATCCTCTTATCTTCCGCCGTGGGAGGGTCGCGCGTGACAGCTGGTGCCGAAAACCCGGGATTTCGAGTCCTTAACAAGGCGACGAGACGGTTGAGTGGAGACCCCCGAAAGGGAGGATTCAGAACTGATCAGCGCTGCGGAGAGGGTGAGTTCTGCAAGGCCACTGCTGTGTGAATGTTTATCCGCTACGGCTGCGGCGGCCTTGGCTGAGTGTGGGAGAGAGTGCTGCTTCTGCTTTCGGTTTAGACCGAGAAGAAAATCCTGTGCTTAAGTCCCGTGTAGATAAACGGGCGACATGGGAAATGTTCCAATAAAACAGATGGTTAAAACTTTGCAGCAAATCTTGCTAGCTCGTAAACTGAAGATATCAGAAGGCACGCTTAGCAAATTTGTGAGGGAAATAGACCAGATTGCACCATGGTTTCTAACAACGGGCTCTCTGACTGTCCCATGTTGGGACAAGTTGGGAAGAGACATTGATCGAGCAAAAGAAGAGGGACAGATAAGACCGGGCACGAGACCGGTCTGGAAACTAGTTAGAAGTTGCTTAGTGGACGAAGCTTGTGCAGAAGTGATACGTCAGGGGCAGCGTGAGTGGATTGACTTTCAAGACAGCATGTCAGAAGCAGGACAGGAACACACCCGAGGAAACAGGACGTCCGAAAAGGACGATCCGGGAATAGATCGATCTAAAAGGAAAAAACACAGGAGCTCAAAATTGGAGACAAATACGGAGTCAGAGGAAACCTCCGTGACCGGCTCGGAATCAGAGACCGGAGAGGAAACGGAGACAAAACAGCCAAAAACAGGAGGGACCACAAGAGAGAGGGGGGCTGCCGCGCGGGCACGGCAGGAAGCCCCTACTGAGATTAAGCTTAAAGACAAATCCAAAGTGCCAGGAAGTATTTATCCCTGGAAGGAATTAGGGGCTTTAGTTCTTACCGAAAGTGATGAGGAGGAATTGGAGGAGGCGGCGGCTGCATATGACAGAGGGAGGTACGATGAGTTTGCTGCTATTAAGTCTATACCTCCGGCACCTCAGATACCTCCCCCCTATAGCTCAGGGGGACAAAATTATTCTCTTTTGACGCCGAAGAGCCAACGGATGCTTAGTCAGATGTTCCCGGTTTTTGAAAATGCCAACCAACAGCGATATCATGAACCTTTAGATTATAAAATTGTCAAGGAATTGGCCGAGGCAGTAAGATCTTACGGAGTCAATGCTAATTACAAACAATCTTTAATAGATCGTGTCTGTGCGCATTGTATGACTCCTACTGACTGGTGTTCAGTCACCAAGGCGGTCCTAACCACAGGACAGTACCCAGAGTGGAAGTCTATGTGGATGGAAAACAGCATGACCCAAGCAAGACAAAATGCAGCCAGGGGCATGCCTCAGCAGGCTTGGACATATGAGATGCTAACAGGAAATGGTCAATGGGTAAACAATCAGACAGGTTACCCTATAGATGTATACCAACAAATTAATTTAGCCGCCGGAAAGGCCTGGAAAGCGCTGCCCAATAGGGCAGAAGTAAGAGGGAACCTTACAAAAATAATACAAGGCCCTACGGAGCCATTTTCAGATTTTATGGCTAGAATGCTAGAAGCAGCAGGAAAAATTGTGGGGAGTGGTGAGAACCTGGCCTATACCCCATCCAGTAAATAGACAAGCCCCAGTTCTCCCAGTATTTTTTGCTCAAAAATGTGATAGATTGGGAGTCCCTTGTAGTCCTGCTGTGAGTAAAGTATCAACATTTTATAATGTCACAAATTTTACTTTAGTTAATAGCTTATGTTTCCATATCGTAAAAAATTCTTCCAGTAATCAGTGCATAAATTTGAGAAAGATAAATGTTACAACATGGCTTGATCCTGAAGTTACCCCAGGGTCAACTGTCAAGGTAGAGGTCGATCAAGAAGGCGAGATGATTTTTAGTGGCTCGCCCCCAGCCCCGCAACTAGGCGAATGGTCGACACCAGCAACTCCGCCGGTGACGCGTGTCGAGACATATGTCTGGCAAGAAGAATTGCTGGCACCAGTAGAGACGGGCGAAGAACATGAGGAAAGAACTCGATGCAATGGTACTCTGGAAAGAGTGAGGGTATTCCCTCCCTGTCGTCCTAGAGAAAGATTTCCACCAGAGTTTGAAAACTGTGACCCAGGGGTACAGGATAAATTGTATTTATCTAAACTAAACCTCAATTTTTCCCCAAAATTATATAACAGCACCCAGAATGTGAGCAAGAATACATGGCCGTGGCATCAGTGGATTCTAAATAACAGATTGAATGCTGCCACTATTATGTCCCCTTTTGCTGGCTTGTTGGGAAGCGTCATACGTCTCAAAAGAGCTAATGTAGTTATTGTGGGAAATATGGCAAACGTTAGTGAAGGCTTGAGTTATAGCCATAATTATATTTATGATTATAATCCAGTTTGCGTAAAAAGTCCTTTTTTATTTTTAGTTTTTAATGATACATGTATTATAAATGATGTTGTTAGTTGCAATAGTAGTAAATGTAGATGTAAAATTAGAGAGTGTTGGTCTGGAAACCGAACGCATAATGCTATGGTCATTCGCATTCCCACCTTAGTTCCTATACCTGTGGAAGCGGATCCGAATCAATTCCCCATTACTACTCTATTGAGACATAAAAGAGATTTTGGCATAACAGCTGCAATTGTTACAGCAATAGCGATATCAGCAACAGCGGCCGTAACTGCGGGTATCGCTATGGCCAATCAAGTGCAGACAGCTAAAGTTATAAATGAAGTTGTGGAAAAAACCGCGGATGCACTAATGGAAGCCCGCAATGCCCAAGCTCATTCAGCGGCGGGAATAATTCTGTTGAATCAAAAAACGGATTTATTGCAACAAGAAATTGAGCAACTTACCAGCTTGGTACAACTGAGCTGTGTATTATCAACACCTGCGGTTTGCGTCACCCCTATTGTATATAATGAATCAAGCAGCATTATTAAAAACATTTCAGATTTTTTGACAGGCCAATGGAGTGAAGAGCTGGAAGCGATACAGGACCAGATGTTGTTGAAGATTTTGAAATTGAATGGCACACGTACTAAGCCTATCACGCTTGGAGATTACACCTCTTGGTTGTCCTCTGCTTTTTCCTATTTCAAGGAGTGGGTGGGAACATTTTTATTTTTGGGCTTAATCTGCTTCGGTGGCATAATTCTTCTCTGGATGATTTGCAAGCTCAAGCGCAATCAGGCTAGCGAAAAGCGTGTGATATTACAAGCCCTCATGGCTCTTGAAAAGGGCGAGCAGCCAGAGATTTGGCTTTCCCTCCTCAAGCGCTAGACCATGCGCAAGCTGAGTCCGCAGCCAAAGACGGGAAAGACCAGTGGGACATGGTACCAACCTAAGACAGGAGCCTGCCGCTAGAGGGCAGGAGTTCCGATGACGGGTAAGGACCATGTGGCATGCTAGGTCACCTAAGACAGGCGGGATTCCAAAATCTTATTATATAAAAAGGGAGGAGATGTGGACGCCATTACAAGATGGCGCTGGACCGCGCCCTTATCTTCAGGGTTAGTGATAACAAGTTATGCCACGCATGCGCTCAGTCTGGACTTTGACGCAGGAGAGCTTTGCGCCTATCTGAGAGAGCCCCGTCACCCCGAAGCATATATAAGCCAGGGTTTTTAGCCTGCCCGGGGTCTTCCATAGCTGACCTCGGATCTAGAGGCAGCTCTCAATAAACTCCGCTTATCATGCTATCAGAAGGATCCTGGTCAATTTGTCTCGTCGTGTGTCGCGTTCATCCTCTTATCTTCCGCCGTGGGAGGGTCGCGCGTGACAAAGCAATTCAAGTTCTGGATCAATGTAGTGTATTTATTATCCCAGAGAAGTACTACCCTACAATCTAGGACACCCAAACCTCCTCAATTCACAATTCAGTCACGATTATTGGGATCATTAGGCAAGTCATTTCTAATTTCTCAAGCATCTAAGCCATCAATTTGCATTCAAAAGTTGTTTTATTTACTGAACTAGAAAAACCTCAGAGGGATTTTTCCCTGCTACTTACTATAAAAGCAGGCACCCATTCTATCCCATATTCTGAAGTCGAATGCATGGGTGAATGAGAGCTCAGGAAAATAATCAGTCGCCGGGAACAGTGGAGATGACAATTTAACTTCATTTTTCAAAAATTTTCAAGAAGAAAACCAACCTGGTTAGAAATGATAAATTGAGGTATCAAATGAAAAATAAACACCTAACTTGCAGATGATTCATATACTTGGACTCTTTCCGTAGAGGAATTTCCAGAACTGTCAAAAAACCTGGAGCTTCCAGAAAGTAAGTTCAGAAGCATGAAGGGCAGGAATTCTGGAGCAGGCACGAGAGAGCTCAGGGAAGATTTTCATGGAAGGAACCCAGACTGGTAAGCACCCATTTAGGCATTTCTCTAAGTTTCCTTCTCATGGCTAAAATTCTATTAACTAACATGTACCTTTTGTAAAGACAGACTTTTCAGAAGAAAAGGTTACCAATTATTGCAGAAGTTTTAAAAAATATTTTCTTTTTCTTGTATATGCTATGCTGTCAGTTATTATGAGGGAATGGAGTTTTGCTGGGGAAAAAAAGTTAAGGTTAATGGAGTATTAATTGTTAGGCATCCCACTTGGCACTGACTGGAAAATGTGCACGGGGAGGAGGGAGCACGGGTGGCAGACCACTGGGCAGGCAGCATGGTAAAGTGCTCCCTACCCTTTAAAGAGTCATGTTTTTAATACTCATGCCTTAACTATTCTGACAGCACATTAATGCTGGGTGCATTGCACAACAGATCTAATATAATTATGTAGTAATTTTATGTTAAACTTATTTCTACTTTCTTAAATTATTAGTCAACTTTAGGAACAAAACCTTTCTATTTTGGCCAATGGTGCCCTGGACTACATAAAAAAAGTTCCATGCATTTTTTTTTTCCTAATCATTTTTTCTCCTCTTTTCTTTGACATTTTATTAGGGACTCACTCTTATCACAATCCATACATATACATACATCAATTGTATAAAGCACATCCACACATTCCCTGCCCCAATCATTCTCAAAGCATTTGCTCTCCACTTAAGCCCCTTGCATCAGGTCCTCTTTTTTTTCCCCTCCCTCCCCTTTCCCCCCTCCCTCATGTGCCCTTGGTAATTTATACATCGTTATTTTGTCATATCTTGCCCTATCAGGAATCTCCCTTCCCCCCCTTCTCTGCTGTCCCTCTCCCAGGGAAGAGGTCACATGTGATCCTTGTAATCAGTTCCCCCTTTCCAACCCACTCACCTTCCACTCTCCCAGCATCGCCCCTCACACCCTTGGTCCTGAAGGTATCATCCACCCTGGATTCCCTGTACCTCCAGCCCTCATATGTACCAGTGTACAACCTCTGCCCTATCCAGCCCTGCAAGGTAGAATTCGGATCATGGTAGTTGGGGGGAGGAAGCATCCAGGATCTGGGGGAAAGCTGTGATCTTCATCGGTACTACCTCGCACCCTAATTAACCCATCTCCTCTCCTAAAACCCTCTATGAAGGGATCTTCATTGGCCGACACTTGGGCCTTGGGTCTCCACTCTGCACTTCCCCCTTCATTTAATATGGTATATATATACATATACACATACATACACACACACATCTTTTTTTTTTTTTTTTTGCATGATGCCTTATACCTGGTCCCTTGGCACCTCGTGATCGCACTGGCCGGTGTGCTTCTTCCATGTGGGCTTTCTTGCTTCTGAGCTAGATGGCCGCTTGTTCACCTTCAAGCCTTTAAGACCCCAGACACTATCTCTTTTGATAGCCGGGCACCAGCAGCTTTCTTCACCACATTTGCTTATGCACCCATTTGTCTTCAGCAATCCTATCATGGAGGTGTGCAGTCAATGATATGATTTTTTGTTCTTTGATGCCTGGTAACTGATCCCTTCAGGACCACTCGATCACATAGGCTGGTGTGTTCTTCCATGTGGACTTTGTTGCTTCTGAGCTAGATGGCCGCTGTTTATCTTCAAGCCTTTAAGACCCCAGTCACTATCTCTTTTGATAGTCGGGCACCATCAGCTTTCTTCACATTTACTTGTTCACCCACTTTGGCTCCAGCCGTTGTGTCGGGAGAGTGAACATCATAGAGTTCCAATTTAATAAAAGAAGGTATTCATGCATTGAGGGAGTGTTTGAGTAGAGGCCCAAGGTCCTTCTGCCACCTTAATACTTACCCTATAAATATAGACACATAGATCTATTTCCCCACCCTCCTATATATATTTGCAATTCACTTTTAAGCTGAAAATACAAACAAATAAAACTCAAATTGGTGTAACACACCTGCAAATGAGGATAATAAAAAAAATCTGTCTGAAAAAAGTAATTATGAATTTCCACTTGGCAGAATCAATATTAGATCTTTTTAAAAGCCTTAGAAAATTTAATATATACTGTAAAATACATATTTTTAAATTGCTGTTAACCAAATAATTAGGTTCTACAACTTCTGGAGCTTCCTTAAGAAAGTTTTCCAAGTGAATGCCTTTTTCTCCAGTGAAGGATTAACATAAATGTAAAAGCCCTTAATTCTCAGAGGCTGATATATTCCCTTGAACAGGAAGCAGCTATTAGACATTTTCAACTTGGCTCATAGCAACCTTATAGCAGGTAGAACTAACCCTGTGGGCTCGTACACTGTAATTCTTTACAAGAGTAGAAAGCCTCATCTGTCTCCCCACCCAATGGGTGTTGGTTTTGAACTCCTGACCCTCAAGTTAACAGCCCAAACCATGCCTAACCACTGTGTCACCAAGGCTCCAGGAGTCAGAACTGCAAGTTTGGTTTGATTTGACAGTGAAAACCTAAGCCTGTTATCAGACGTACTGTCTTTATGCTTGCAACTCACTAAACAGCCTTTAGGTTAATGTTCTAGTTTAATCTTAATGTACGTAGTTTGACAAAATGGATACTTTCTAATGCCTACTTATCAACATAACATCACCCAATAAAAAACAGAATGCTTTCAATTTAATTTATGAAGATTTCCCACATTAGGCAGTTTCCTATAGATTTTGGTTTCTAATACCTGTGTGCGTCCACCTAGTTAATAATTATTATCTACTCAAGAACGACAGGAAAAACTTTTAAAGATTAAACCTCTAAATCTGAAGCATATAAAGAATATCCATTTAAGAACAAAGTAGTCAAGATTTCCCTTTACTAAAAAAAAAAAATCACTTGAGAGTCAATTTCCACGTACAAAAGTATGGACAATCATTTATCACTAGACACAAAGGTCTTTAAAAATGATAAAACTTGAAATGGAAAATTAATTTTAACTTTTATATTTGCTTAACAAGATAATTACATTGATACAAAACAAACAGAATTTACATTTAACTGTACAAAATAATTTAATGTTTACAAAAATATTAGAATGTTTAGCTGACTGACACAGTCTTAAGTAATCTCTTGTAGAGAAGTATATAGTAAGACCATTGATTTCAATATCATTTCTCTTTTAATAAGTCAAAGAAAGGATGCTGCAATGCTTCATCCAAAGTAATTCTTTTAGTTGGTTCATATTCTAGCATTCTTCGGACCAAATCAAACAGTTTCTCGTGTTCTTCATCATCACAAAGCATAAATTCCTGAAAGGAAAAACATTTTTTTAAAAAAGATATTGAAAAGTGAAAATTGTGGGCTATTAAAAAGCTTTTTTCCCCTTTTACCTTTAATGGCTTGCAGCGTCTCCTGACGTATCTACCAGCAGAACTATGTTCATCCCAATCCAGCTGGTCATGATGAAAATACTTGCGTTTTCTACAAGAAAAAGAAGTCTGGATTAGTGAAAAAACAGAAGATTCATATTTCTATCCTGTCTCCACTGGGAGATAAGAGTATAAATGGATACATACATGCGTGTTTAAAACACTCTGAACAATGATCAGATATCGTATAAAACATTTTACTTAATCGTCCACTCTGAGATTTTAATATTCCAATGAAGCTGGTTCAAATATAGAGATTCCTGGATATCCATCCCTGTAATTCGGACTTCACAGATCTGGAATGGGCTGGAAAGTTTAAATAATTCCTTAGGTGACATCTTTGGTGAACCACTTTGGACACCACTACCGAACCTTGTCCCAAGGACATACAGAGTTGATCAGCAGGAGTATGGAATGCCAAAAGAAAACATTATTAAAAATTGACCATAAATGTGAAAAACACCATAAGGTTTACTAGACGAGGTGAATATTGTACCAAATTTTTAAAATTTGCCTTTTTAAAATGGGGCAAGATGTAACACTACGTTTGCATTCCTTGGAACAGATGCTGTAACACATTTGGGTCTTGTATAGTTCGAGCATACTTAGGCCCTTCCATGCAAACACCCAACACAGTGCTTGCATAATTAATTGGATAGCATACCTGGTTTTCTGAATCATGTGTGCTGGTATCGGTCCTAATATCCGTTCCATCATTGCCAGGTGCTCTTTACTATCATGAGTCTGAAAACAAAGGAAAGGTAAGTTTAGCTCTCTCCATCTCTCACCATGTCCATTAGAGGAGAACACAAGGAGAGCAAATGCACATTAAGGGATAGAACAAGACACTTACAGAATTCACATTACCCCTATTTCAGAGATAGAATTATATTCTAAGAGTTGTGTTGTAGTTACAAACCCAATAAAATTAAAGTCTTTCTGAAATAGCTCAGTATCAGCAAGGTTCTACAGAATGGGCAAAGACTAACCTGCTTAATATAAAACTGAACAACCTTCTTCTGTTTCTTGCACTGTTTCACCTTGAGGAATGATCAGAGAAGTCTCCTTCTTTAACCAGTTGCTTACCCAAGATTAATTTTTATTATATTACATTCTACCACTTTGTAAACTCAACCTATCAATCAATCATCATGAATACTTATTAATCTAAGGCAAAGAAAAAATGCTCACAACCACCCTGAGAGTAGTGTGAGGAACTTGAGTTTCAAATAGGTTAAGACACTGCTCAAAGACATACCAAGGTCAGTTGGAAAATGAACCCAAGTCACAGTTCATGTTCTTTAACTATACGGTAATAGAGCTTGGCTATAGCATAGAGAAACTCGGCTGTCGGAGACTAGAGAAAACGGCTAACTAGTAACCACGGTGGTTCTAGAAAAAGTAGCCTCAATACTGCTAACACAAATTTACAAAGGGACTCTGTAGTGAAAAACAATCTGACTCATGTGTTTAAAAACCTCAACCATACGCAAAACAAACTATGACTACTTACTAACTTTGGCATATCATTTGACCTTGGTTTTAGAGAAGAATAATAATTTTGGATATGTAAATTTAACTGCAAGAATCCTGACAGTAGTGCTCGCTTCGGCAGCACACATACTAAAACAGAATCCTGACAGTACGGCAAGTTTCCAATATGGGATCCTAAATTTTAACAGGCCTTCAACACTTAAATTCCCCAAGTTATTAAATAAATTACTATGCACATACAAAACTGTATACAGTATGCTCCAGAAATGGCAGGGATTAGCAAATTTTTCTGGAAAAGGTCAAACAGCAAATAATGTTGGTTTGGCTGGCCACAAATCATCTGTCATAAATTCTCAATCAGCCATCAAGTTAGAATTTGGGCCCTAGGCCAGTGTGCAAGCCCTTATTCTGGAGAGCAGTTGTGGGTAATACTTTAAAAATTCATTTCAATTCCTGCGCTTACTATACATTGCCTTCCCAATTAACTCATGGCAGGAATAAATACTAGTACTTTTTCTTTTTTTAATTCCTTGAGTAAAGAGTCCTGGTAGCCTAGTGGCTGGGATATCAAGTTCAACCGTATGAAACCACTTAGTCACTCCACAAGAGAAAGACGAGGCTTTCTATTCCCATAAGGAGTTACTATCTCGCAAATCCACATGTGCAGTTCTATCCTGTCCTATAAGGTTACTCCACAGCAGCGGAATCAACTCTATAGCAGTGAGTTTTTATTCTGGTTTTTTTTTTGGTGTGGCTAGTTTGATTACTGTACATACTTGAGTATAAGCCAACCACAGTATCAGCAGAGGCACCTAATTTTACCACAAAAACTGCATTAAAAAGTATGCTGAAAAAAGCCAGCTTATACTTGAGTATATACGGTATCCTGAGATTGGAATTAAAATATAAAGTATATCTCAAAATTAGTGTTGACATTCTAACTATCAATAAAACAACTGAAGTGATTTAGAATCAGTCATGTGTAGTATTCATTGATGAATTAACAAAAAGCAAGCATCCTATTTAACTTTGTCTTGATGACAGAGCTGACTACACAAAACCAGCCACTTTCTAAAATGCATGAGTAACCATGGTGGGCCTATGAAAACTAGCCACAATAACGATCATGCAAAGTAATGAAGGGACTCTAATTAAAAATAAAGAAAACATTAGCCAATATGAATTATATCCCAATCATGTGTTTTAAAAGCCTCAATCATACATAAAATGAACTATGACCCCCAACTATAACATTTCATCTTGGTTTTAGAGAAAAAATTTTTTATAGATGTAAATTTTAATTGCAAGAATCCTGACAGGGTGAGAAGTTTCCAATATGGAACCTAAAAGTTAACAGGCCTTCAACCAAATCCCTTGAGTCAATAAAGTAAATTACTATACACATACCTGAAAAACTGTGAAGCCAAGGTAATATTCAATAAGAATGCAACCTATGCTCCACACATCACAAGGCTGAGACCACCCTAAAGCTATTCGAAAAGAAACACGTTATTAGGCACCAATTTGAAATCATCAACGCCGCAAGAAACCTTTCTGTTAAGGGCACTCTGCTTACATAGTGTTGTGGAAAATCTAACAGTAAACTCGGGTTTTACACTTTATTTTACACAGTATGTTTTCAGTGTCGTCTCTGCCCTTACTCTAGTAAGTAGTATTTAAACTTGGGGGAGAAGGCATTGTAAGCATAAAAGATATTTATAAGCATTTCCAAATATAACTAACACTGTATGTAAATCTTCCAAAACTGGACATGCTCCAACACTGCTATTGATCATGGCTGCCTTAGGCATTTTTACATTTCATTAGTACAAACATGGTTTAGTACAAACACAGGTGTCTAAATGTTTCAGACTGTACTTACTACCAAACAACTGATTACAGAAAAATAGCCTACCTAACCTCAGGGACTTTACTTTGGCTCAAGCTTACTTTTATTTTCCCTGCCTCCAAGCCCCCAACCCAGTTTTCAACTTGGTCTCTTAGTATTTTAATTCTGAGGCATAGCATTCACTCTATTTACAACTATGAACCTCATCTTTTTTTTTCTTTCAGAATCTCATGTCAAAGATTACTAAAACACTCTTTTCTTAGACTAACCCTTTATTCACCTCCTTGTCACCCTACAAGCACCCTCCTGTCACCTCTTTATCAACACCATCCTTTTGTAATGACCCCCCAAATAGGCTACAGTCTCACTGTTCTCTTGTCATCATTTAAAATAGCTTCCCCCGGAGATTTTGTCACCGATGGCATTACATTTCCTGCACTCTAATTTACAGCAAATGACCACACAGCC
This sequence comes from Tenrec ecaudatus, assembly GCF_050624435.1. Classification (NCBI taxonomy): domain Eukaryota; kingdom Metazoa; phylum Chordata; class Mammalia; order Afrosoricida; family Tenrecidae; genus Tenrec; species Tenrec ecaudatus. Next base: position 193,054,164 of record NC_134531.1, read on the forward strand.
TTTGTGAAAATAGAGAACACTGTCTGTACAATGTTAATCCCAATAAATGGTGCTTCTTTAATTTCAATCTAAGGAAGTCTGGCTCTACTAACCCAGAATGACCTCTGGAGCTCTGTAATGTCGTGTGGACACCAAAGTGCTGTGATGCTCATCATCGTATGTAGCACTCCCAAAGTCAACAACCTTGATATCTGTGTTTTTCAGTGTACGTTCATCACGCTTCTACAGACAGAGTTGAGAGAAAAACAAAATACATGAAATCAACTTTATAGCACCAGTCTGGCGGTCTGCACATGAATTAACTTTTTTAATTTTTACCATAACCCCAGAAAACAAAATTTCACTTCAACCACAAAATATAATAAGCTTTGGAGATGAAATCCCTCCCCCTTTTTTAAAATCGTTTTATTAGGGGCTCATACAACTCTTATCACAATCCATACATACATCAATTGTGTAAAGCACATTTGTACATTCATTGCCCTCGTCATTCTCAAAACATTTGCTCTCCACCTAAGCCTCTGGCATCAGCTCATTCCCCCTCCCTCCCCGCTCCTCCCTCCCTCATGAACCCTTGATAATTTATAAATTATTACTTTGTCATATCTTGCCCTGTCTGACGTCTCCCCTCACCCATTCTTCTGTTGTCCGTCCCCCAGGGAGGAGGTCACATGTAGATCCTTGTAATTGGGTCCCCCTTTCAAACCCACCCTCCTTCTACCCTCCCAGTATCACCACTCACACCACTGGTCCTGAAGGTATCATCCACCAATGTACCAATGTACATGCTCTGGTCTAGCCAGACTTGCAAGGTAGAACTGGGATCATGATAGTGGGGCAGGGGGATAGCAGTGGAAGGGGGGAAGCATTTAGGAACTAGAGGAAAGTTTTATGTTTCATCATTGCTACATCATACCCTGACTGATTCGTCTCCTCCCAGAGACCCTTCTGTAAAGGGATGTCCAGTGGCCTACAAATGGGCTTTGGGTCTCCGTTCCACATTCACCCACTCATTCACTATGATAATATTTTTTGTTCTGATGATGCCTGATACCCGATCCTTTCAACACCTCATGATCACAGGCTGGTGTGCTTCTTCCATGTGGGCTTTGTTGATTCTGAGCTAGACAGCTGCTTGTTTACCTTCAAGCCTTTAAGACTCCAGATGCTATATCTTTTGATATCTGGGCACCATCAACTTTCTTCAGCACATTTGCTTATGGAATCCCTCTTTCAAGGATCATCAACCTCAATTACAATTAAAATAGCCACCAAAATTAGCAAAAAGCCTTAACTCACCATTTTTGAGTTATATTTTACTACATAGTCAGACTTCACAAATAAAATATTTTCAGGCTTCAGATCTGTATGGGTTAATTTATTGTGATGCAAAACTACAAAAAAGCAAAAAGACATGATTAGTTTTATTTACAAGTCAAATCTGTCCCAGGGGATAAAGGACTCAGGAGTACATACAGGGAGGAGTTTCAGCTTTACCTGCAATATGTACATTTTTAGTGACTATGTGTTGGTATGTGCTTCGTATCCTAACAATTTGAATTTTCTGGTGTTTAAAGATTTATCAAGCATACTTACAATTTATTGATTGGCAGATCTGATATGCCATCTGTCTGATGTGGTCAATTTGAAATGGCAGAAAACTGTTTTCTTTAATGAAATCATAGGTACTAAGTCCCAGCAGTTCAAACACAATACAAACATGACCATGATGATCAAACCATTCTAGCATCTGGACACATCGGCTAAAAATAAATCAAAATAAAGACAGTTCAGCTCAAGGAATCTGATTATTTTACACAATAACACAAGCGGTTCAAAAAGTCTGTGGAAAATTTCTATTATATTTTGATTTCATGTATCCATAAATTTTCTGAAATCATCTTGCTCATAGTTTAAATTTATACTTACAAGACACTATTGGGATCAGTACTATTCAAATGCTCCAACACTTGAACTTCTGAATGAGCGGCTTCTCGGTATCGACCTACATTTTTAACAATTTTCACTGCAACATGTATGCCATCCCTTAAAAACAAAATTAATTAAACTGGTCAGTACCGGAGTGGACTAAACCACATCTCCTCTAAAGCACCGTTCGACAGCCTTACTAAGGACCAATCCTCCTCTGCCATGTTCTGTTATGACTCTAGGGCATTGTATCTACTTAAAACTTTGATTGTGAACTGGGTGAAGGCTCACAGGGAAGATCATCAGTTTTACAGTGAACAATCCACACACATTTTGTTTCATCTTGCTGATTGCAATAGCTTCAATTTAGCAGCATTTATCCCACTTCTTCCTATGTTTCTTATTTCTATTCCCCTTCCTTCCTAACCCTTTGAACATTGTCCTTGGGTAAATGATGCGCCTTTGATCTCCAAGAGTTGATTATTTTAAAGTGTGTGTTGGCTTTCGATCCGCATGGTTTGGCAGTTCGTAACCAGCAGCAGCTCCTCGGGAGAAAGAGTGGGCTTTCTCCTCCTGTAAAGAGTTATTCAAGGGTTCGGGTAGATTGGAAGAGCCCCAAAGACCTAGTATATTAAATCCCATAGAAGTATTTCAAAACATTTGGAAAAAATATACTTTAAATGGAATGATGGTTTCCTTAATACGCAATGAATTTTTTTATTGTTAGTCAAAGTGAAAACAACAAAGGACAAAAATGTAAAAACTAAGAATGGAGCATGCTACACATGAAAGCCTTTTTCAATTTACCAGGATGGACCCACACTGTGCCCGACAGTGACTAGATGTTAGCTAGATTTGTTCCTATGTACTTCAGTGTAAGGAGTCTTGTAGCAGAGTGAGTTAAGCACTGGACCACCAATCACACGGTCAGCAGTTCAAAACCACCAGCCCCTCAGCGCAGGACAAAGATGAGGCTTTCTGTTTCTGTAGATATGTATTGTCTCAGAAACCCATAGGGGTAGTTCTACTCTGTCCTATTGAGCCATGACGGGTAACAACTTGATGGCAGTGAGCACTTCACAGCCTAGTGGGGAAAAATATTGACAGACATGTGAACAAATTATCAAAATGGTAGAAATGCTTAATACAAGGGTAAGGAATACAGAAAAGGACTAGGGAGAACACACGTCTGTGGAGAAAAGGTGATACAGGACCAAGTCTTAAAAGATATGTAAAAGTTTGTCAACTGTGGGAGGTAAATAGAACATCTTGGCAAAAGAGAACACTGCAAGTCATTCACTGAGGCAAATAGGTAGAAAGCGCTAAATTGTACAACGGCCGTCTTCAGATTAGGGCACCTGTAAGAATCCTTTCCAAAGAGTATGGCGCCATGAATGAGTTTAGAGGCCATCAATTTCCTTTATCCCTCTCTTCTGATCCCAATAACTTTGATGCCAGATTAGAAACAAGAATTTTACAAGTCTCATAACAGATTCGCCTATAAATGTGTATAAACCATTGGTATAGAAGTCCTGCAGAAAAATAATAAAAACGGGGTTCTCACTGCCTTCTAGTCAATCACGACTCATAGGAGCCTCAAAGGGCAGAGAAGAACTGCCTTTGTAGGTTTCCAAGATCTGTGTTGCAGATCAACTGGTGGTTAGGAACTACTGACATGTAACCGAGGAGCAAATCACAAAGGCTTAAAATGTTCCATTAAAGAATTCTTTCTTTATAATGTAATTTCATTTAAATGTAGGATACCAACTCTAAGATGCAAATTAAATTCCTTTAGGAATGAGTTTTTTTTTCCATTCTGTTAAACATCCCTTCCAAGAAATAACATTGGTTATCATTTGAAATATAATTTTATCCAATTTAGGTATTTTCCCCCAAAAGATCACTGTTTAATAAAAGAAATAAAACTTACATGCCATGATCAATGCACTCTACAACTTTGCCAAAAGCCCCTTCACCCAGAGTATCCACGATTTCATCTACATGGAGGAGGGGTGGGGGAAGAGGTGTGTTCAGTTTCTGAATACAATGCATTAAGTTATTCAAACAATCAATGTTTAAATGTGGAATATTTTCAGATCTCTATCAAAGCATAACTAAAACTTCAGCACTCAAATTATTTTATTTTCAGCTGCTATAAACAATTAGAGACAGCTATCTTTCTTGCTCTAATCTCAAATTCCAATAGATTATATTTGGAACTTTAGAGTAGAAATACTTAAAATTCTACATAAAAGAATACAAAAGAACAAACAAACCCACGAAAACAAAACAAAACAAAAAATGAAGAGTTCTTTAGCCCCCCGCTGATAAACTAATCTTAAAAAGATAATTCTGTCTGCAAAGTTTAAAAAGTGTTGAAAAATGTTCTATACATCTTGCTCTTAGAACGTCTCCACTGTGACAGATCAGGTGGCCCTCCTCATCATCCTCTACACTCCTGGGTCTTTTCCTTCGGTGGCTCTTCTGGAACGGCAAGTGGGCGGCACCACGATCGTCCAGCCAATCAATATATCAGAGTGAATTCAGGGCAGAATACGCAATTCATTCAGCGGGGAGATATTCAGGCATTCAGATAAGCACCAGGCCACGAACAGTTGGCAGGAGCAATTTCAAATTCAGTCCCCAGAAATTCACAGGGCACAGTTTATGTTACAGAAGAAAAACATGGCAAGGAACAGATTTTCAGATAAGATATTTGAAGTGGCAATAGAAAAAAACAACACAATTGTCTCTTTAAAATACTGCTTTAAATTGAAGTCTGAGATTTACAGAATGCAATGTCATTATTTACTAATCTGTATAAACAGCATATGCTTTGAGTTGAAATGTCTAGTTTGTCCAAAAATGTTTTCAAAATGCCAAGATTACTTAAAATTGATCTTGCTTATCAATATTTAAAAGTATGCACGGGGAAATAACGACTAACTTCAGTTTTCTACCTGCTGAGTACTAGGGTTCCACTGAGGAACACTGGGGAGAGTACTAGCTCAAAGTTTGCTCATCAAACAGGTGTAGATGGGAGTACCAAAGAGGAAGAAAAAAGTGGGCATTTTGGTAACTTTATTTCCCATTCAGCACCCATTTTCAAAACTGCAACTGAGTCAGCTGCAGTCTAGTTCACTGCGATATACTAGGCTATATACAGATTAACAATATTTATGCATCCAAATGTTTCCAAAATTAGGAAAAGCTTTATTAAAAAATAAAACAGCATTTAATGTAAAATATTAAATATGAAATAATTCGTTCTTAAAATTACATTACAAAATACAAAAGTAATTCATTAAAATCAAACTCATGATCTGGTCTGCAGAAAAGGAGCAGATATGGGCAAATGGGAGCTAACTAATAAATACAGATTTGCTGTAAGAATTCATCTATTTCCTTTACGGACCCAAATATAAGGGCAATCATATCCAAAGGGTACAGCATCTATACAGACTTTTCCAGCCTACTGGTTCACTAAGTGCTTTAACACCCACATAAAAATCCACCCAAAATAATAACCAAAGTCATCATACCAAACGAGACTGATGGCTTGAGCAATGTCTACTATGCTTCTTTTTAGGACTGCTTTTCCTGCTTCGGCCTGAAGATTTGCTGCAGTGGATTTGATACTCGCTTCTAATGTCTCTATGATAAGGCCTGGGAGCATATCCTTCGCAGCACTCATTTCTGTATTCATCAATGTACCTCCGGTCCCGATAATCTCTCCCACTAAAGGACCTTGCTTCGAAATAATGACTGAAAATACATGAAAAGATATAAAATTATTCTTTCCATTGTACAACAGCACGGTTCCAATGAAACATTCTTTCAAGAATTCTAGATGTAAAAATAATAAAGGTTTTAGACAATGAATTAGAATATATACTTCACCCTCACAAAACTAATTAAGAATTTTATTGTAACCAACACGAAAATGAGTCAATTCTCTAATATTTAGACCTCTTTAAGGGTACTTCTTACCAAGGAACAAAAATTGAACTACATCTTTATTATGCTTAATGTTTACATAACTGTTCCTTTAGCTTCTGGAGAAAGTTGAAATAAAAAGTCACAAAACAGTTGGTCTGAAATTCATCAGTCTTAGGATATAGACATCTATAATTACAGAACCACACACAGTTGGGAGGCAAACGAAACAGGGTTCCTTTTCCTGTGAATGTACGAGTACTTTAGACATCCCTGGCACACACAGAATGCCTTTGTGAGGGGCTATCAGAGCTGGAGTGACCCTTCAATGTATTCCAGTCCTTTCATTTTACAGGTAGAGAAACAAAGACCCTACAGCAATGTGGGTTAAGCAGTGGTGAACTGTTGACTAATGACTTGCCGGGGTTATAGTGCCCATTAGTGACAAATATAGAGGTTTTCTACTATTATAGAAGCAAATTTTGTTACACCATTCATCTTCTCTGCATTTCTGGTGGGTTTTCAGGAGGGGTCCAGGTGCCAAGGACATCTAAAATATTTAACTCTCGAAGGAGAAAGCATTCCTGTATTGCTTGCCTAGCATTCGTACGACAAAAGTACCCCTATTCGACTTCCCTTTGCAGTTCCAATTTTCTATTATCTTGCTAGAGAAGTAAACAAGAGTTGTACACAGAATGCAGCATAGCATCAGCTAGTACACAGGGCTTCACTTCGGAATCTATAGCTCCATCCCCTTGAGATTCTGATGAAAGCAATGTATCCTTTCCAAGAAATGCACAAATGTATAAATAAAACTTTGCAGAGAATTTGAGAGGTCAATGGATTCCAGCTAAGTATGCTTTATCTGCTGGAAAGGAAAGGACATAGATTCAATTGACCCAATTTCCCAGCCCCCTCTCTACCTGGGATGAGTGTCCTCTTCCACAGAGTGCGAAGCTTCAAGAGGGATGCACATGGAGCACTAAAGGAGAAAGGGGACACCTGCCCAGTCAGACAAAACAGCTAAAATAATCCTGACAAGCAATGGAGTGACAGATGTGAACTAGATTGCCCTCACCAACCCCTTTCCTTTCCCAACATGTACCGCCATTCTTTTTCACAGGGGCTGATTTGTGGTGAAATAAAGAAGCATCTTAAAAAAATCCGGCCTGGGGAGGTACAGAACCTTCTTCCCTTTCCAGTGTCAGCTTTAGCTCTGTTCACTGGAGACACAACTCAAGACATCAGAGTAAGGCAAAGAGAATCTAGGTCATCTAGCTTGGAGCTAGGAGAGACCTACAGGGCACTAATCTAAAGGACAGCCTATGCAATTATATAAGGCATCCTTTCCAGGAAAGTCCAAAAGCTTCCTGCCAGGAAAAAAAATCCAATCATTTTAAATTGGACTATTACAACAAGTTAGTTACTCTTGGTCCATTCAAAAATCAACAAAATAATAAAACTCAGGGTAAAGAAATATCATGAAATAAAACTACAAAGTTAAGGAGCCCTTCGGCCTTTAGTGAGGCCTAGAAAGCAGATGTGCAAAGTCGAACTGTATCACTGTCGTGGCTCTGGACAAGGTGGCTGGGACAAAGAGGACAGTTTCAATGTTGAAAATTTAGAGTGTAGAGGATAGTTCATTGTGGCCTTTCAAAATAGCTAAGATTCACACAGGCAGGGTCATGGTGTTTATTTCCATACAAGTCTTTTGGGAGATCAAAAATGAAAGCAGAAATAGTCTGTCAACAAATAATGGGCAACATGAATGTTCAAGTAAAAATCCAACAAAACCCAACAATTCAGCAAAGATTAAAAAGTTTCATGACTACCTAAAGGCTGTAGAAGGGAAGAAATTCAATCTGTGAATTATGTTAGGGAAGATGAAACAGTTGCATCTTAAAGGGAAGCCAAAACTTGAATGAAGTAGAAGGAATTGCTGAGACAGTAGATAGTAGCACCTCACATTAGAAAGCACCTTTCCTTACAGCGTCTTGGAGAAGCCTTTGTTTAAGCATTCCTCAGGAGACAGCACAGTAAGGAGACAATTCCAGCAAGGGTGGTTTTCACATAAGGAAACAGAGACACATCAATAAGCTAGGGCAGTGGTTCTCAACCCTCCTAATGCAACGACCCTTTAATGTAGTTCATGTTGTAGTGACTCCCCCCAGCCACAAAGTTATTTTCGTTGCTACTTCATAACTGTAATTTTGCTATTGCTATGAATCAGGCAACCCTGTGAAAGGGTTGTTTGGCCCCCCCAAAGGGGTTGTGACCCACAGTTTGAGAACCACTGAGCTAGGGCATATCATCAAAGGCTCTACATGCCAGGATAAGATGTTTAAAACAGCGTTTCTCAAAGGGTGGTCCGGGTATCAATTATATTAGAATATGGAATTCTTATTTAAAATGAAGACATCTGGACTCTAGGTCAGATGCACAGAATCTAAATCCGACAATGTGCATTCGATTTGCCAAAAAGGCAAATCAAAAAGGATACTTGCAACAAATATATAAAAATTAAAATAATTGACATATAACACAGAGCTCCTAAAAACCAGTAAGAAAAAAGTTTAGTAGAAAACATTGACTAAGAATACAAAATAGGTCCAAATCTATAAGCCTATGAAAGTGGGCAGATGCACTAGAAATTTTAATTTCAAATTACAACAAAACACTATACTCAAGCCTTTCAAAATAGCCAAAATTGGAGAGAGGGTATTAGAGCACATTATAGGAGAAAACTTGATACAAACTTTCCAGGACAAGTATGCAACCAGAATTATATAACTTTTAAACCCTTCACATTTGAAAATGTCCAGTCTTAGAATCTAATTGGGGGATATAATTAGAAGCAAAGATTCATATACAAGGATATTTTTAAGAACTAGTAATTACATCCAAATAATGGAGGGCTAGCCCCTGAGGTAACCTTATTTGCAGTTCTCGGTAATTTTCACTTTTCCCCATTTTGTGATTAAAAAAATTGTAAAGTCTAAAAATCTCTAAAAAGGCAATATACGTTTGGAACAGTAATCACCCAACAATTCTGTGCTAACGTTGAAAACAAGAGCTGGGACCCACTCTGTATCACATTTAAGTAACTGATTTTGAAATATGATCCAATTATTCATGACTCAAACAATATATACTACACCATATGATAAGTACTATATGAAGCTTTAGAATATGTTTTAGATAGTAATAATTGGATACAGATTATTTTCCGATAGTACATTGTGCATCAATTAGCTGTTAATTTAAAATGCTGGCATAACCCCCCCCCCACATAAAGTGTGAAGAATAATTAATCTGCAATGATTTCAAACTTGAATGTCCTGCAGAGTAAGTCTGTTAGCATGGAGAAGGAAAAAAATTACATACTGTTTTTTAAAGTAACCCCAGCTGGCTAATTTAGAAAGCAATCTGACAAACAGTCCCAATGGAACATCTGCACAGAACAAGGAGAAAACACAGCACCAACAAAACAAATGAGAAAGGGACATTAACTAGAACAGCAGGAACGAAAAGCTAACTTCAGCTGTCTCTCTCTAACCACTAAGAGCTTTAAAATGTCAATTTTGTTTAAATGTGTTACTTTTAAACTTTATATTGATGCAAATACAATAAAATAAGGCAAACGCTATTGGAACGTCTTATTGAAACCCTTTCCTGCATTACTGGCTGCGCCTGTCTGTGCAAAAGAATGGTTCTTTTTATGATGAAGAATCTAGAATTTTCAGGGGCTTAAGTGGAGAGCAAATGCCTTGAGAATGATTGGGGCAGGGAATGTATGGATGTGCTTTATACAATTGATGTATGTATATGTATGGATTGTGGTAAGAGTTGTATGAGTCCCTAATAAAATGTAAAAGAAGAAAAAAAAAAAGAATCTAGAATTTTCAAATATATTCATTGTCCTTACCAACAAATATAGCCTGTAGAAAAAAGTATACATAACTAAAACCTCCAACATACTTTAGCATTCCCAAATTACAGCATGTTGGTTTTTCTCATCTGAAACAACTCCTTTGTCCTGAGTCATTTCATTCATGAAACACAAAATTAGCATACTAACATATATATATTTCAAAAGGAGCCCTGCTGGCAGAGCGGTTACGAGTTGGGCTGCTAACCACAGGCAGCAGTTAGAAGCCACCAGCCCCTCCTCAGGAGAAAGACGAGGCCTTAACGGATTAATAGTACCCTTGGGAGGGGCAGTTGGGGGGCAATGGGGAGCTCATAATGATGAATATAAGATAGAAGAAAAAATGTTCTAAAACTGTCACTGGTGAGGATTATACCACTCTTCTCGGTGTGGTGTGACTGAACTATTAAATTACTTGATATGCGAATCATATGCCAAATAAAACTGGTGGTGGGGAGTTACCGGTCTCGGAAACCCAGAGGGGGAGTTCTACCCTGTCCTATAGGGTGGCTCTGAGTAGACATCGACTTGAGGGCAGTGAGGGAGGAGATGGACCAGTGTAAAAGTTAAAGGCATTGACTGGGTCTTCTATAATTGGTAATGACTTTGTGGTTCACCCACCCCCTATGTCAGCGGCAGCTTAAACTGAGTGTTTTTTCTGTCAATTCCTCAGAGCACCTTTGTGCAAAGTTTTCTACCCAGTTACTGATATTATCACCAACTACTGCCAGGTATACACAGATATGGCAGGAATTTTGCCTTCTTTATAACTATAGCTTCAACATTTATAAAGCATCTGCCTCATAATTCGCACTCAGTATTTTTAATGAATAAGTATTTGTTGAATCATACATTGAAAAATGAATGCTAAAAGACAAATCACTACAAACAAACAAACAAACAAACAAACACCAAACCTACTGGAGATAAAGTGCTATTAGCTCAAGAATAACTTACCTATCAGATTCTTCAAGCTGAGGGTGTCGTTCACAATGCCTGTTCTCCTGCGTGCTACTATGAGACCTCCTTTTCCTTTTGCGACTTCCACCGTAGCTCTCATGGCCCCAGGCTTCTCTGCTATCCCATTCAGGGCGGTGGGTGCGTTTGTAATGCTGCATCTGATAAAGAAATGAAAAGGCGAGGGGGGAAATGAGCTGATGCCAAGGGCTTAAGTGAAGAGCAACTGTTTTGAGAGTGTTGACGGCAGCAAGTGCACAGATGTGCTTTACACAATTGATGTATGCATGGATTGTGATAAGAGTTGTATGGGCCCCCAATACAATAATAAAAAAATGAAAAGGAAGCTGTGGAAGTTATGCTGCACATGGCTATCTTTAATCAAGTATTATACATGAATATTATTTAAGTACTCATTAGAGTCTAAAATGTATTTTCTAAATTGTGGTAACACGTTGTCATCCAGTGATGTTAATTCACTAGCTGTGCAACCAGCACGATTAGCTATTTCCAAAACTTCCCATTACCCTCAACACACATCAGTGTTCATTGTATCACATTTTTAAGGTAATTTTTGCAAAACATGAGGAAGTAACTAGATGATTGACATAAATCTAGCACTAATGACAGTTTGTGAGTTCAAGAACAATTACTTACTTTTCAAACGTTTACTTTTTGCCACTTTCTCTTTCAGGAAAGAGCTACAGCAGTGCTGAAACTCCAGAGGATTTTCACTTTCACAAGGAAAATTCCCAACGGCAGAACTAGGATTTGTTTTGCAGCCAACTAGTAAGAGATAGCACTCACTCTGCCCCAGACCTAAGCAGCCAAGTGACATCACCAAGCTCCTCCGTAAGAACTACACTCAGCTTCAAGTTGCCATCGTTTTGAATTGTGTCTGTGAATACACCCAGTTAGATTTTAGGTTTTATATGGTATGATCTGGTACACAATTTTTTGGATCCAGAAATGCTGAACAATTCTTCCGATACAGATTAATGGTAATTGTGACTTTGTTTTATGCCATTTCAGCTAATACAAATTTACAAAGGAATGGTCTACTTTTGGATAGTGGGAGAAATGTGTATGCTTTCTTTCAATCTTTCTAATTACACCCAGGACTAAGTTTCAACTTGCTGTTTGTCTTCAACTAAGCTTGTCATTAGCCTTTAAAAATACAATAGGGCCAGGGGTTGGGCTAAGAGCCACCAGTGGCCAACAGGATCTAGCTAAAAATGATTTTTCCCATTTACTTTTACAGTTATCTTCTTAATTATGGCAAAGGATTACAGATTTTCTCATTAAGTCATTGATTTGATTTCTTTAGAAACTGTCAAGTTAGCATATGAGCTCATTTAAAGATAAGTGACTGAGCTTTGGCAAAAATACGGGACTACAAATAAGTGAACAAGAGGAAACCCCAGGAACATTACATGTGGTAGCTTATTCTGATGCCAAGTTATTAATAAAGCATTTTCACAAACTGTAGTTTCCTTCTCTAAATCGCAGAACAATGCCAACCTTTGAAAATAATGAGGCGAATAAAACATTCAAGAGAAAAACTAAAGAGCAATAAAAAGATATGATTTAACGAACTCTCTTTACCCAACAAGCTGATTCCAAATCACCTGTATTTTCAGGAGCCCCGAGTTGGGCTGTGATCCGCATGGTCGGCAGTTTGAAACCAGCAGCAGTTCGGAGGAGGAAAAAAATGGGCTTCCTGATCTCATAAAGTTATACAGTCCCAGAAACCCACAGGAGGCTGGCTATGAGTCAGTATTAACCAGATGTTACTCTTTACACCTATTTGCTATGGCCTGTGTGCGGGGCTCTGAACCCAAGAGGCTGCATCAAAAACAAACCACAAAAACAGAAGCCACTGCTTGAGTGGATTCAACTCATAGTGACCCTGTATAGAGGTTTCCAAGACTGTTCATCTTTACAGGATTAGACAGCCTCATCTATCTCCCCAGCAGTGGCTGGTGGGCTTGAACTGCTGAGCCCCATGCTACCAGATATTCAGATCTCTCTAACTCATTCCTTTTGCTGACTTTAATTCTATTATGTCCATCAAATATTCTGATAACATGGTCTTTCTTTTAACTTAAGAAAAGAATGGAAATCACTGGTCAGGTCAAACAAATAAGAATTGTAAAATACTAATTAGGCTTCTCACTGAAAGTGGGTTGGTGGAAGGAAGTATGGTGGCAATGACTAATGTGGTTCTGTTTTTCTAGCCAAAGTCTCTAACTCACACCGAATGACCTTTTCCTGAATAGGTCTTTTAAGATCGTGGGGTGAGGGTGGTGGTGGTGGTGGTAGTGTGTGTGTGTGTGTGCGTGTGTGTGTGTTGGGGGGGGAAGGGGGAGACACACACCGATAGGATTCACCTGTAAGTACTTCTGCATTCTGCACACGATTCTCTGGAGTGCCATCCTGTGGTGCATAAACTGAGTCCACAGAGAAGCAGAAAGTGGGATCTTACTAACAGCAGGAGCTGGAGTGTGTCATCTGGACACAAGATCCCTCCCTGCACAGAAAACCACCAGGACTAGAAGACAGCTATAGCATAAGAGCAGCAGGACCAGGAGTTAGAGCAGGGGACATAGAGCACGGACTTCCCAATCCATGGGGCAAGTAAAGCTGAGTGCTTCTGTGCAGGAGGCTGGCATGTGAAGTGGGGTGTCTGGGCACGTAATTGGGGAAATTGGGCTTGCTGACTCATGGAAGTGGGACTGAGTGCCTCTGGCTGAAGCTTATTGGAGTGCGACGCTTCTGGGAACTTAAGTTTAAGGGCTGAGTTTGCTGGCCCACTGAGCTCACAACTGAATGCCTCGGTTGCCTTAGGTTGAGGGTTATAGCTGCATATTGGGCCCTTTGGGCATTTTTTATTAAGGAACTTTGTAACATTCCTCAATGGCATTACAACTTGTTAACAATTTTGTCAGAATGCTTTGTAGTCATGCAATGGGTATTAGAACCCAGAGGAAATACAGAGGACATTAATTAAGACATCACAATATGGATATGTTGTTAGGTGCTATAGAATTGATTCTGACTCAGAGACCCCACATGACAGAATAGACACCCATGAAGCGGTTGTTGAGTTGGAACTGCCAACTGATAAACTCTTAGTAAGTACCCGAGCACTCGATCATTGAATCACTTGCATGCATTAAACCTTGAGGAATTGACACAGGGCACTAAAAATTTACCTGAGGCAAAAACAAAATTTTTAAGAAACCATACATATTGATTTCTAAGTGAATTCTTCTGACCTCCTCCTCTACTTAACAAAATTTTATTTTAACTACATTAGAAATTCACATTAGGAATTGAAACAGCTTTTTGGCATTCTTAAAAAAATCCCTGCTGACAGCTGGTTCCAGTCCACAGAGATCCTCAGAATACATCTTCTCCTTAAGGTTTCAGGATTGCAAATCTTGATGGGAACAGACAGTCTCATCTTTCTCAGCAGGAACAGCTAGCGGTTTGAACCACTGACATGTAGGTTAGCAGCTCAATATCACAACATCTGATGACTGAGGATTATTATGACAGCCATTCATTATGGTGCAGTCTTTGACAAACCTTGTCTGCCTCCACCCAGCCTGCAGAAAGGAGCCCTGTGATACAGGTTAAGAAGAAAGGCCCAGCAGAACCACCAAGGGTGGCAGATATGGTAGCTGGCTAATATAAAAATCCATGGCCTCCGAAACCAATAGAATAGAGTCTATCCTGCAGTCACTATGAATTACAACCGACTAGACAACAGTGGGCTTGTCAGTTGGGTACAATGAGCTCGTCTCTTACAGGGTAGAATCCTCACAGAGTACAGTAAAACTTGTGAAAGCTGGAATCTGTGTGTAAGGTGGAAACCTGTCAAAGAAGGAAAACTCAAATACTTCCCTCTAGTTAAGAGTGGTAGAAAACACTGTTCTTGTCCAAAGTGGAAAACTTGTGAGATCCAGAAAAACATTCTGGCTCTCACAGGTTTACAGTGAAGCCTATGAGAGCCAGAATAAACTCAAGACCATCCCCCATTAAGTTCAGTGCTCTAATTCTGTTACTGTTACACTGTTAGGAAGTTTGTTACCTGCTGCTCAGAGACAGATACAAAGGAGGTCGATTCTTGAACCCACATTTTACAGCAAGACTTCCTTCACATTTATAAAAAAAGAAAAACCTGGAATAATTAACTAATAAAGAAAGGTGCCCTGGTAGTGTCAGGGGATAGGAGTTGGGCTTACCACAAGGTTAGCAGTTCAAATCTACCAACAGCTCCTCAGGAAAAAGAAGCTTTCTGCAGCCCAAAAGATTTGCAGGCTTGGAAACCCACAGGGGCAGTTCTCCTTCCCCCAGGAGGGGGGAGTCCACAGAACCATCAGTTTCCATGAAAACATGCCGTGGGATCTGTATGTGTATACCGCATTAGAAATCGGGTCCTTTGTAACTGCAAGGCTACACACTGCTGGAAGCCAGCAGCTCCCCACAGGGGGGAAGGTTTTCTACTCCAACCTGAAGAGTGACAGCCTCGGAAACCCACAGGCGCAGTTCTACCCGGTCCTGCAGGCGTCAGTCGACGCGCTGGCAGCGAGTTTGAGTTTCTTTGTAAGTGACACATAACAACGTAGCGCCATGTACCCTTGGCTTAAAACCTCTAACTAGGCGTTTTGACCTGTCAGCTGAAAAAGGACCGCATTTGATGAGTGACCAGAAGGCCAAGGGTGTGTGCCTGGTGCCCAATCACCAAATACCAACTCGACGGACAGGGAGTCTTCCGACTCAGAGCGACCTGAGGTTGGAAAGGAAATACCGATTCGCTGCCAACAACGATGGAGCCACGTAGGGAAGAAAGTATTTAGCGACGCCGGGGTTCGCAGCAGCGGCCTGGGCGCGCTGGGTAAGCGCCGGGCTACTAACCAAGCGGCCGGGGGTCCACCTCACCCGCCGCTACGTGCCACCCAGCAAAATGTGCAGCTCTGGAATCGCTAACCCGGCGGACCGACCCTTAAAGGGTCGCTAGGAGTCGGAATCCAGCCCAGGACAACGGCTTTGGGGGGCTCGCAGCTCCTTGAACGCCCAGATCCCAATCCTGGGCCCGCGGTCGGGGCGTCTGGCGCACTCCCAAAGCGAGGCTCATCTTTGACCCTACGAAACTGGCCCAGTCTACGAAAATGGCAGCGAGCAAGAATCCAGGGGCGGATTCTTCAGTGGGCAACACGAACGCCAGGTACGGCGCTCGAGGGGTCTCCGCGTTGTGGGGTCCCCGCACCCGCAGGTCCTGACGGGGATCAGCAGGCCCCGCTCCGTTCGCCCCAACACTGGGACAGGCTTACGGTGTGCCCCCTCCTCAGAGAAGGGTCGGCGCAGAGCCCCGGCCTTTCCGCCCCAGGACGTACTCTAGGGCTTTAAGACCGCCAGCTGAGATTCGGTACCCCGAGTATCCCCGAACTCCGTCAACAAGCGCCGACGCCCCCAATCTCCGCCGCCGCCTGGCTTCGGAACTTGCACGTCTCTCAGCACACTCCACCCGATACGTTACCTCTGCGAAACCAAAGGCGCTGAGAGCGAAAAAGGTCGCCAGAACGACGTGTGGTTCCTTCAGGTCTGCGACAAATACACCACAAAATGGCGGCAGCGACCGATCCGACAACCCCCACCGGCGGCCCCAAGCGCCACCCAAGACGCGCGAACGCGCCTGCGTGACAGAGCCTAGCGCGCTCCCGCGGCTTCGCTTACGGGACGGGGCTGCGTATGACGTCAAGGGCGCGGCCTGGCTCTTCACACTGCGCCTGCGCGGCCTGGCTCTTCTCATTGCGCCTGCGCGGCCTTGGCGCGCCCTACTTCCCGACCCTCCGCGACTGTCGGAGCTTTCTCCTTGTACTTGGCTATCGACGTCTTCCAATTGAAGCCGCGACGAAACGTACGCCCTCCCTTCAACGCGTGGCGGATGGAAGGTGGACTCTAATTAAGTCCTCGGCCAAGCCGTGACCCTTTCCTCCCAAAGAGAGGAAAGCCTCCCCGCCTCGTCTGGTCGCCAGTCCGGCTCATCCCCACAACCTCAAAGAAATTATTTTGGAAAGGTTGGCAACATACGTACAAGTGTGCTTAATGCTATTGAATGATGGATTGTTATAAGATTTATAAGAGCCCCCAATAAAATGATGCATTAAAAATGAATAAATAAATAAAACGAGCTTGTAAACAGGACGGGGGTGCTTTGTTGTTAATAGGCTTCCTGCCCTCTGGACAGATGTGGTGACTGGAAGTTTCCATAACAAAGTTCTTCCATTGTTTGTTGCGGAGAACTGGTCTTAAAAATAAAGACCAAGTAATGTCCACTAGGAGTTTGCTTACCTCAAGACACTTTGGAGTTCTAAGAATCCCAAGAAAAGCAGGGTTCCTCAAACTATGGCCCGCGGCCCACATGCGGCCCTCAGAGGACATTTATCCAGGCCGCCAGGTGTTTTTGTCCCATTGTTTTTTTTTTTACTTCAAAATAAGATATGTGCAGTGTGCATAGGAATTTGTTCATAGTTTAAAAAAACCCAAAAAACTATAGTCTGGCTCTGCAACAGGTCTCAGTGACAGTGAACTGGACCCCTGTTTAAAAAGTTTGAGGACCCCTGCTAGAGTCTAGACTGAAAAGAAGGCCAAAGATTAGGGAGCACTTTGAGAGACAGAGGTAATAAGTGTGAGGAGAATTAGGAGTATGCTCATAGAGAAAACAAAAGAAAGGGTTTCAATGAGAGAAAGTTGGATTTTCACATGCTCAGAGGGGTCAAATATGAGTAAGACAGAAAAGTGTCAAGGAGTTTCTCCATTGTGACAAGGATTCTCTGCATAAAAGAGAAAGGCAGCAACTAAATTACGCTACTTACACTAATTAGCTTAACACTTTCACCTGCCAGCCTTAGCCCACTCTATAAAGTCCCAAGCCAAGCAAACTAACACTCTGAAGCTGATTGTGGTGGTGATTGCACAACTCTTAATACGATTGAAGGATTAAATTGTATACTATGTGAATTGCTTGTCAATGAAACTTTAAAAGAAATAGGAACTTTGAATTAATCCATATGTTAAAAACAAGTATCTGAAGAAAATTGTAAACTTTGGAGAGCAACCAGAGAAATATTCTTCTCATATATTCTGACACATATACAAGATGTTATTTGGAGTACAGAAAACACATATCTATGTATGAGTTTCAGAGCAAAAGTCTAAAATTTGAAAATTATTTAGCAAAAGCTTATCTTTAGAGAAAACTTCAGATGTACTTTCAGTTTCCTGTTTTATTATTGCTAATTATGGATAATTATCTGCTGGATCCAATTGCCTTTTTGCTATCAGTAAATACCGATTATGTGCTACCATTTTACCTATAAGCTTAATAACATAAGCAACCGTAAAAGTCAATAATTGGGTATTTGCTATAGATCATAAAGTTACCAAGTACCAGAGCGGGATTGAATTCCAGGTCTTGCTTGCTCTAAAACTCCTACATTTAATACCACTCTACAGAATGACTACATAGCAACTTACTTTACTTAACCACTAAGGGAAAACAAGCTGACTCCATCTTCCAGCAAAACGCAGAGTATGTTTTGATTAACCACTTCGCAGGGTTATTTATTTGAAGCTCCTCATGATGAAACAATGGTCCGTCTACCTCCAGTACATTAGGCCATCAAAGGTCTCAGTGGCCCTTGATTGCCACCGAACACGTCACAATGGTCTGCAATGCATGCTATACTACCCAAGATGAATAATGTCCCAGGTGTTAGATATTTCCTGGTAGTGTCGGTAGGGACATTTAAAGAGCTCACTTGCCAGAGCACATTTTCAAGGAGTATAGAGAGTGTACAGAGGAGTATGGTAACTGATTTAAATCAGAGGCTCAGTAGGAAATGCCACCAGCTGGTCTTCCCAATACCCTTGTCAATTTCTAGCAGCACCAATAAAAGGGACTTAGAGTCAGAGTCATAGCTGAATGTACCTTTTGGATACAGCTGTAACAGAAGGACTGCAATTTTAAATCTCTGTGCATTTAAACCACATCTATTGTTAGCTGCAGTTGTGTTGGCTCCTAATTCATGGCAACCCCATGCTCAACATGATGAACTACTGCCTAGTTCTGTCATCTTCTGTGAGTCTAGTAATCACCAGACCTCTGTTAGGCCGGCTTCACTAGAAAAGCAAATCCAGAGATAGTCATAGATGTGTAAGAAAGAGCTTTATTCTAGGAGAGGGTCATATCTGATCAGATGAAGGGGTAGTTGGAGAGAGTGGAGCACATCCTGGCCCACCAGGCCCTGAGGATGATGACCCCAATTAGAGCAGCCAGTCCACAGAGAGGACCACATGGCCAGCCCCAGTATGAGACATGATGTCCCTCAGTGACCCATGGCCCTGCAGGGGACAGCACCAGAGACACAGTGTGGGAATTGTGCCCGACCTGATCCCACCACACCGAGGCAAAGCACTGGGGGAGTGCAGCTGAACAGCAAGGGAATGGAGTGGCAAGGTCCCCAGGGAATGCTGAAAGTGAACTTTGGGGCCAGGGCATGGTACCCCAACAGACTGGACTAGAAAACACTCCTAAAGGCCAACAAATGATACTTGAACTAACTACAAGCTTTTCTTTCTTGATGTGTTTTGTTTTGTTCTTTGTCAGTGGTTTGTTGTTGTTGTTTTGTTGTATACTGTTACTTTGTTTTGCTCTGTGTTGGGAGCCGATAGCCATTAAGACCCTGACCTCAGACACGTAGCAGAAACTTGGCTGCTTTCTAACAGCAAGACTTTGTTTCCTGCCCAACTTCGCCCCCACATTCCAAGCTACTGTAGTATGAGCAGTTCCGATAACTGACCTTGTTGCCATTAGTCAAAGTACTGAGCACCCATTGAACTGCAGATATTCCATATTAGGAACATAGTGATAAGTTCACCCGTACATCACCACGACGTCTTTCACTGCTGTTGCGCACCCTATGTACCTTATTGGGAACATGTGGCTGATTGGTTGTTGTACAGTGTGCGGTTGTTACACAATGTGCTTCATTGGAATATGTGCCTCCCACTTCTTCTCTGTTGTGAATATATACCCAGAGTTTTGGCAAAATAAACGGTCTTGATCAGCACTTGTCTTGCCCCATGTCTCTCTTTCTTTTTCCCATCCAGGTTCGTTGCCCCTCCCGGTAACCGTGTGAGGGTCTCGCTGGACGAGACCCTAACAACTGGTGCCCAAACGTAGGGCCTGACGGGGGTCTTCGATCCTGGACGCTGCTTCCCCAAGGAACGGCCGTTCTGAGCAGTGAAATCTCCGTCTCCTGAGGAGCACCGGAGATCAGATTGAGTCCCAACCAGAAATAAAAATAATGGTATCATCAAAGTAGGGGTCCAGAGAAAGTAAAAAACATGGCATGGAGCGCAGACCTTGTTTGACGGAATCCCCGAAAGTATTTGGATCTGAGCACCAATTAAATTTGTATAATCTGTTTTAAAAACGTGTTGGGCATTTCTTTCAACTTTTCCTGAAACATTGACATGCATACACAGCAAGAGCTACTGCAGACCCCCCACAGCTCGTCAGGTCTGCGGTCATCAGTTCTCGGTGTGCTAACGCCATTCTTGAGATGGTCTCAGGATTCAGGTGGCGTAGACTCAAGGGCATATGTTGGCTCTTGTGGATTTGTTTTAATTTTCTTCAGTATTAAGCTGAAGTTGCATATGAGGAATTGATGGTTTCACAGTCAGTCCTTGGCCTGGTTTTAACTGCTGCTGATATTGAGCTTCTCCACCTGGTCTTCCCATAGAAGTAGTCAATTTCATTTCTGTGTATTCCATCGGGGGAAGTCCATGTATATTGAGCTGTTGAAAAAAGGTATTTGCTATGAATAAGTCCTTGGTCTTGCAAAATTCTATCATGTGATCTCCTGCTCCATTCCTATCACCAAGTTGGTATTTTCCGACTATTGTTCCTTCCTCTTTGTTTCCAACTTTTGGGTTGCAATTTCCAGTAACTAACAATGCATCTTGCTTGCATGTTTGATAGATTTCCAATTGAAGTCCTAGGTAGAATTCTTCAATTTCAACATCACTAGCTTTTGAGATTGCTGCCTACATTTGAATAGTCGTATTTATGGGATCTCCTTGAAGGTTAAAGCATTTAATCCTATCACAGATAGTATTGTACTTCATGATGGATTTAGCAAGATCCTTTCTGACAAGGAATGCCATGCCAATCCTCTTGATTGCTTTATGCCTAGCAGAGTAAATCATATGATTTTCTGATTCAAAATAGCCAATACTAGTCCATTTCAGCTCACTGATGTCTAGGATATTGATCTTCACGCATTCCATTTCATTTGTAACCACTTTCAATTTTCCTAAATCCATACTACACACATTTTAAGTTCCAATTGTTCGAAGAAGTTTTTCAGCTATTTTCTCACCCTGAGTCATGCCTCATCAACAAATCCAGATTCCCATGGACCACAATGGGAAGATCTTCTTCATATTCAGATAATAAAACTTGAGAGATAAAATGGACAATGCATTGGATGTGCCAAAGGAAAGCCAAAGCCTTTGTAAAAAGGTACTATAGCTTAGAAAAAATTATATTCACAAAACTTGATTAACCTTAAATTCACAAATGATTTATTAACAGATCATACACAGCTCTGAGATGGTCCTTCCTTATGAATTTCCCTGAAACTGTCCCAATGAAAACATGTACATCTTTTTACATGCAGAGGCTTGCTATTTACACAGTTTTCCAAATTCCATAATCCACACAGATGCTCCTAACACTATATACAGACGTAGTTTAGCGCTATATACAGATGAATTTTAACACTATATAAATATAAATCTTACCATTATATACAGATGGCTCAAAAACTCTAAACAGATAAGAGCTGGAAACACAGGAAATCCAGAACAGATGTACCCCTCAGGACCAATATGGAGAGTAGCTAAACCACTTTTTCAGTTTCTCAAAAAATTTCTAATTTACAATGCCATCTATATAACAATAAATTTAAAATTATTATGTACAATACATATTAACTGTGACTTTTAAAAGGCATTCCAAAAGATTTCCAAACGCCGCAGAGATGTATTTGGTGTCGGAAGGAGGCAGTGTAGACGCATGTCTGGCAGCTGCCTTGTGGAAATCAGCCTCTGGGTGGTGGGGAGTTGGAGTGTGAATGTGGCCCCACGTCATCTCCTCCCCCAAACCGGAGACATCGTAGTTCTAGAGACTCAGTGTGCTCCCCACACGCGCCCTCCTCAGTTCTTCATTTCCCCACACACGTCAGACTGGACGCTGTCTCTCTTGACAAGGAGGGTCTCACTCTCCATCACTCTCAGAGGAAGAGACAAAAAGATCTTCATAGAGGACACTTCTTGGGGGATGCGCACATGGTTTCTGTGAATCCAGGCGCCCCTGTGGGCTCGGCACTCGAGGTGCAGGCTTCTTAGATGAGACTGAGGCTGGAGCCGCTGTGGACCTGGAGCTCTGCGGTGCTCTGTTGAACGGGGTGAGGACACTGAGATGTGGAACGCGGCTGGACCGTGGAGATGGCCGCACTGCCCCGGTCTGGACTGCATTCAGGTGAGAGCTCTTGTCTGGCCTCAGCGCAGGTGCCATGGAGATCACAGCAGGGGCCTCTGGAAGCTCAAGTCTAGTTTTTTTGGTGGGATTCTTGCAAGTCTCAGTGGGCACGTGTAACAACCTCTTCCTTGGTGCCTGCAAGCTGAGTTCTGTGTTCTTGTTCAGTCTATGTGTGGCAGGCTGTCGGCTGGGGGCCACAGCGGGACAATTGTTTTGTGCCTGGAAAGGGAAGATGCGCTTCAGCTGGTGTGCCTTGTTGAGAGACTGGGGAACGTCATGAGAGCAAGCGTCGGGCGTGTTGGTGGTCGTGGTGGTAAACAGTGCAGACTGCTGCAGAGACAGATGGAAGGAGTCAGCACAGGCTACTTGATGCCCTTGATCAGGGCCCAGGGGTGAAGGGGGGGAACTTACTGTGGGTTCCTGGATGGAAGACTGTGCAGAGCAAGAGGATCTCATGCCAGCCATCTGCATAGATGGCCCCTTTGTGCGAACCAGGTCTGAGGTAGATGTCTTCACCCTTGAATAGACAGGCATTGGCCTGGTGGGAAGCTGTGGGATAAGAAACCTCATATTAGAAATCTCTGGATTGTTCCTGGTACCTCTAATTGCGTTTGGATTCTCAAGCAGTGTAAAGTAAAGATATAACGTATCTGTTCATTTGCAAACAGAAGATGTATGATAACAGCCTGGTGGGAGGAAGGACAAGCAACACTGCAATAAATAAGGGGGCTGGGCAGAAATACCCTAGTATTTCCATCAATCAAGAAGAGAGAAAAAAGAAGTTACTCTTGAAAAAGACATGCAGTAGAGATAAGCACATGGTCATTGAATCTGTGACGCTGAACGGGGCTACTTGTGAATGAAAAGCTGTTTCTACAGGTACTTTCTTGATCAATGCATTATGGTGAAAGTCCTCTTTATGTTGTCTATTGTTGAAAGAAGGGACACAAAACATTCTCTAAAATATTCTGGGTAGTGTAAATGGTCATATTGTATTAGCACTTTCTGAAAAAATATATGAAATTTTCAAAATATCAAGAATCAATAAAGAAAGTGTACCCACTGAGATGTTGCTGTCTGACTGGCAAAGAATTCACTGAATGTGGGCATAGTAAGGAAGGAAATGCGGGGAACCAGAAATGGATCCAGAGGAGGGATCAGAAGTCGGACTCACCCGGATATAGCCACAAGACTCCCTTAGGTCTTTATAGTGAGTCTGCTGCATGCTCTGTGCTTTCCGGGGCTTGATCTGGGTTGTTGTCTTCATCTCCTGGTGTTCTGGCCTGCAGAATACACTATGCTGAGTTTATGGACATGGCCAAACGTTCTGCCCCACCGTAGACTGGGAAACAAGGATCAGGCACAAATTGGAGGTTCACACTAAACACAGTTTTTTTTTTCTGGGAGGGGCCTGGAAGCCCCTGTAAAGTTTGTCAAGACTGTGTGTTGCTTTTCTTTAAAATACCACCACCAACAATTCTGAGTTGGCGACATTACTTGCTTTCCTTGACATGCTATTGCTTCCATCTGTCAAGTACCAAGGGTTCCCTATGACCTCTCCCTCCTGATATTCTCCATAGTACATAATAGCTCCTGAGTATGTCTATTTCTGCAAAGCTTCCCTGCTATGCTGTGCATGGGTGTGCCCAGGAAGGAGGCCCGAATCCCACATCCACTGAGATGATTCAACTAGTGGCCTCACCATCTATGCTTTCTTAGACTGTAGATCTTTCTGGTATCACACCACCTTATCATTCTCCTATGAAGGGATTGGTGCATTTGAATATCTGAGGTTGTGTTTCACAACAACTCATAGCACCACCAAATTCTGGAATGGACCCAATCCTTAGTTTCCAATGGCCAGTGTTCTGCCACCAGCAATTCTTTACCTCCGTCCTAGTTCAGTATGTCTGTTCATCTCCTTGAAGGACTTTTCGGAATGTGTCCCCTGGAGTCTTCTTGGTTCCAGGTTCTCTTTTTCCTCACTTGACCCCAAGGGCTGGAGAGGTAAGGCCAAATCCCAGTTCTTCATGGGGCACTTCCTGCTGCTCATTTTATGCCCCCAGGCCCCACAGTTCTTGCACCTCACCTGTGGGTGGAAGATGAGCATGGTGGTTGAATCCAAGGTCAATATAAGGACAAATTATTGAATATTGGTTTTGGGAAGGCTACATACATAGGTGGCTCTTTACTGATCAGAAAATCCCAAATCTTGTGGTTCTCCCACACATAGATTTTAAGGAATTCCAAAGGGGAACGACTATCATGGCTTGAGGTGAGTCTAACGAACCAGAAAGTGAATAATGGGCAAAAAACCCCACCGATACGACACTGAACCAGAATTGGCTCTGCTTTGAACAGACTCTGAATAGACTCCTCAACCAGATAACTGTTCACTCCTTATCAGCTTTGCATGAAGCAGGGCATACAGCTGGAGATAACAGAGCTGTCCGTGATCAAGCGCCCTCTGGGGGTCAGCAGGCACACTTACCTGGGCAGCTATGTCATCTGATGGAGGAGACCTCTCCTTCACTGGTCCGCAGTGTCTGGTTTTCAGGTTCTGCACTTTAGTGGGTCTTTGAGATTGCTGGGGCCTGTCACGATCTACCTTCTTTGTTACGTCTGTGGGTCTTTCGTTAGTCATCCTCACACCTTGGTTGATGGATTTCCTGGAACACAAGAGAGTACACAGAGCTTCAGCTACATATATAGACAAAAGTCCCAAAGGGCTTGGGAAAGAGATGACTATTAATCTATCCCACAACTAATGGATTTTCTCCTGAGTTGACATCAAAATGGATTACTCTTTTAAGCTCTCTCACGCCACAGCTACTAGAATGGATGGGTGTCTTAGATAAGACCACTCTCCCTGTAAACAGTGGAAGTCGATGGGGACCCTCAGATGCACGGTTTTGGAGGATTTGTACGGTTAGATGCTTTTGTAGCTCTTCCTGTGAAATGTTCAACCCAATGAGGCCTGCTTGGTGTGGTTTGGTGTTGGTCACACTGTCTGGTCCCTCTCCCATGCTTGTCAAAACCCGTGCATTTCATAGCAACTAATACCAGTCCTGCACCACCACCACCCCTGAGCCCAACAAACCCACAAGTGTGACAGAATCACTTGTCACTGCTGAGTCATGCAGGTCCCTGGGCCACATTGGGCCCCGTGGAATCAATACCTAGAGGCAGACAGAACACTGCCCAGGGGCGTGCCGTCAACCATAGGATGCCTGGGAAAGCTGAAATGCACAGACTGGTTCAAACCAGTGGACTCACAAGAAAAACCTACTATGGTCAACAGCAATAGAATAAACACGTCCTTGCTAGTTTAAGCAGCGAACACCATCCTGCCTGTGTGCTCATGACACACCCAGGCCTAGGCCCATGACTCCATCACCCGGGCCTACCTCTCCCTTTGCGGTCCAGGTGTGAGTGAGGCCGTGTGAGGCTGGTTCACTGAAGGCTTCCTTCTCTGGTTTGGCTCACAGCGGGCTCTGGGATCCTCTCCTGGCTTCAGGGGGAACCGTAGCAGCACCTCCACTGAGCTGGCAACCATCCACTTTTCAGTCATCATGTCAATCTGATAGACAACAAAAGGGAGTCAAAATAGAATGAGAACTGTGTTCAAAAGATAAAAAATAGAAGAAGCGCACATGAGATTTGGTCATTTTGTGCACTGTCAAACGCAGCATTCCGGTTTCCCTTGTTCCCCGGCCCAGGGAGTGTTTGGCAAAGTCTTGGAGTCGCTATCAGCGGAGGGAAGCAGAGAGACCAATGAGACTTTAGAGTGTCCCCCAGGAGGACACTGAAATGTCACAGCAGTTGCACCCGACAGTGCCCATTCCCATCAGGGCCACCCACATTGGTTCGTGACCATGTTGTAAATCTTTTATATCACCCCTAGCTAGTCACAGGCAGAGAACCTCTCTCAGGTTTGACTCACATATTCAGGTCTAGTAGTCCCCTGCAGGGCGACCTTTGGAACCGTGCATTAAATGTGGGCCACTGCGAACCATTGGCAGCCTCCGTGTACCAGCTGCCGGGCAGGAGGAAACCCTGCAGCCTCAGAAACTGAACAGACTGACCCTGTAGACAAGTCTGCTCAGTCCAGAAGCGTTTCCATGACTCACAATAGACTCCCAGGCTCTGCGTGCAAAGCTCTGCTCTCTCCTCTTGCAACTCGGCTAACCCTGCCTGACTCAGTGGACACAAGCTTGCCTTTGGTTGGTTTATTCCACCTTACCCCAATATTCACAGACTCACATCTCGCTGTGGGATCCCAGAGGCCTTCAAGAGTTGCTTTCCTTGTTCCATTGAAAGAGTGTTCGGATCCATCAGGCTTGCCACCACCCTCGGTGTCGTGGTGCTCTGTGGGAATGAACAAGAAACAAGGGAATGTACATTCCGGGAATCTCTCAGGTGCACGGTTAGCCTAGAACTAGCTTCTCTCCCTGACTTAACCGTTCATGGAAAATGTTGTACGACCTTGAAAAGAGACTAAAAAGGACAAATAGGAAATAATCATAAAGACAGAAGAATTTGTTCTCCTAAACGTCCCTGGTACTTCCAACATTCTTCTCCAGCAAAACTCAATGCACCAGTTTTTCTTGAGTATGCCATA
This sequence comes from Tenrec ecaudatus, assembly GCF_050624435.1. Classification (NCBI taxonomy): domain Eukaryota; kingdom Metazoa; phylum Chordata; class Mammalia; order Afrosoricida; family Tenrecidae; genus Tenrec; species Tenrec ecaudatus. Next base: position 193,081,152 of record NC_134531.1, read on the forward strand.
TTTACTGTCCAACTGAACCATGCATATGATGCAATGGAAAATATCGTGACTGGGTTAATGCGCTCATTAGCCCCACAGTAACTTCCTTGCCCTTCAATGCTCTAACAGGGTCTTGCGTTGCACATTGACCTAAGGCAAGGCATTATTTGATCTCTTGGCTTCTGCCTCCAAGAGCATTGAACATGGCTCCAAATGAGACACAATCCCTGACAAGTATAACCTTCTCTCCATTTATCATGACGGTACCTTTTGGTCCAGCTCTGAAATTATGGTTTCCTTAATTGAGTTGTAATAATCACTGAGGCTACCATGCTTGACCTTCAGCAATAAGTGTTTCAATTCCTCCTCACTTTCAACATGCAAGATGAGTCATCTGCATCACACAGACTTGTAAGAAACCTCTCTGACTCCCAGAGCTTCATAGGATGATTTGCTTGGCAATAGCTGAGCTCTATCACACTTGAACTGCCACTTCAACTCAGGATCGCAAGGAACATCTTTGAAATAATTATTGAAATTTTCCTGTATCATGAAATCCTGTTAAGAGTGTCAGGAGTCCTTGCGTCCACACGAGGAACCCTGGTAGTAGAGTGGATTGCTCTCTGGGCTGCTAAAAGGAGGGTAAGCAGTGCTAACCCCACAGTCACTCTGAGGGAGCAAGATGACACTTTCTGTCCCCGTCCACATCAACAGACTCAGAACCCAAAAGATCACTTCTACTCTCCTCTTTCGAGTTGCTATGGACCAGCAATGACTTGATGGCCTTGAGATTTGCTCTTGGTTGGACCATGTGTCCTTTCGTGAAGTGTGTCTTGGTTTGGCTCGGTTCCCCAGAAAAGCAACACAACAAGGAGTCCACATAGAGATAGATTTCAGAGAAATTACTCACACTGTTGGAGAGTTGTAGGCACGTTCCCTTGAGGGACCAGAACTCAGACTGGCGTCAGACTCCTCTCTGCAGGGTCACAGGATCCAAGGTTCGCAAGGAATGCAGTAGGATGTTGAAAAGTCCCAGATCAGCAAGCAATGGAGCAGTCCACTGCCTCAACTTCACTGAACCAGGAATCAGGAGTAACCAGGTGCAGGCAAAGAGGCCACCAGAGTTTGCAGAGCTTCCCCTTATATAGGTGCTTGACCCACCCTCACTGATCCTCTCATGAAGCTGTTTGCCATAGGTCAGGATGCTCAGTAATCCCTTCACCCACCCTAATCCTCTCCTACCCTCCACTTGCTGGAGACTTTGCATTGCATTAAATGTCCTGGCACTGGGGGGATGCTCTATGCCAAATTCCTTTCCATTGACGTCATTTCAATTTGTGTAGAACTGCCCCCTTTGATTTTCTGAGACTAAATCTTTACAGCAGTAGATCATTTTTATGGTTCCCATGCAGAGATTAGTGCATTCAAAACATTCCCCTTATGTGTTTGCCCTTGTTCTCAACAACAGCAACATGGGCCAGTGTAGAATTGCCCTTTGGGCGGGGCCAGCATGATTGCAGGAGGTCAAGTGTAGTTATGTAAGTGGGTGTGGAAGGTGCAGGAGCCTTAGAGGTGATGGTGCTGACAAACCTTCCATGCTTTTTAGACGAAGTCTAACTATGGACGTTTAAGGCACGTGAATTTCATTTCAAGAAATCTATTAAATGAATTAAAACAGAAAGCAACTGACCTTGACCTATGGTTACCATGGGTAGGCTAGTTACTGCTTAGCAGGCACTGAGTTCCTTTCAATGGGGGGACAATTTCAGAGGGGACATTAATAATGGCTATGCCACAGGGATACTATTATCATGCACACTAAATTATGCCTTTAGAATTTGTGGAATTAGGGAAATTTTTGTTCTGTACATTTTTTTGCCAAAAGTGAAAATTTAACACGAATCACAGTGAGTATGGGAAAACATAGTGTGGCAAAATTGATTGTCGTACAGTTTGTGAAATTTTTCCTGATATGTTTGACGTGCTGAGTTGCATGATATGTGCATGAGCAGCCAATTAATCTGTTTCAATCCAGATGGTTTAGGAAAATATTGGAGTAAGTCCTCTCCAAGTGAAGAAATGAAAGGTGAACTTTCTCATAAGGGTTCATCTCCTAAAAACAAATAGAATTTTAAAAGTCCAGAAAAAATAGGGCATTTACATAAAACAAATCGCAGGGCATATAAAACAAGACTTAGTATATAATAGCAGAAACACGCCCCTTAGTTACAAGCATTATTAGATTATATTAAATACATTTTTTTTCTTGCCGATCCCCGAAGAGTTTATTGGGCAGACTGGGGCGGGAGGTCTCAGCCTAGAAGAAGGTGTTGGGCCGCTTGGTGGTGAAGCGTGGCTTGTGCTGGAGTCTCAGGACTCGGTGGGGCAGTGGGAACTTGATCTTGGAGTCATGGAACTGCTTGACCGAAGGCCGGCGGCACTTGCTGGCTACAGTCTCATCCACCTTCATGATTTGGATGGAATGGGCCCGGGCTCGGTGCCGAGCACCCATGTCACGATAGCACTGGGTGACGGCGCCTGCGGTGGTCAAGTCCCGGTACTCCCGGTACATGTTGTGGGTCCCGCTGTGGGAGTCCTATCGCAGCCCGATGCCAAAGTTCTCCACCTGCAGAGGGGACTACTCGAACACCTGCCCGCAGTACACAATCTCCCCGGAAGACTTCTTCATCTTCTTCATCGAGACTTGACGACGACGTGGTTGGGGGCGAAGAAGCGCGTAAGGTAGAGTGGCGGGGTCCGGCACTTGGGGGTGGGCAGTCAGCGGCCCACCACCTTGTACTCACGAAGCGCGCCCGAGGCCTTCATGGCGGACCTTCCGCGCTCGTCCCGACCCGCAAAAGCAACTCCATTTTCACAAAGAAGTGAAATCAGTATGATAAATAAGGAAAAAGAAAATCAAATGATCATTGAAAGAAGAAAGAAATGACCAGCAAATAATCTCATTCTGCTGGGAACATAGTTGACTTTTCTCTGTCAGATCACGTGGTTGAGAACAGAGGAAGAGTTTCAACGACAAATCCAGGTGTAAAATAACCTTCTTTCTCCCAGTAGCTGGGAGCATCCCAGCTGAGAGGTGCTGCTGCTGCTGTTGGGTACCAGGGCCTCCAGCCCCACCCATGGAGAGCCCACTCTCACAGAGGGAGCACTGCACACTCCGCTCAGCCGCCCAGTTGTGGAGTTGCCTGAGTCCATTGATGCAGCCTTTGTGTCCATCCATCCATGGGAAGGCCTTCCTCCTCCTCGCTGCCCTGCCACTTCACCTCACATGATTTCCTGCTGCAGGCACTGGTCTCTCATTGAGCACATGTGCGCAGTATGAACACTGATCTTGCAATGGTTGCCTCTGGAGAGCACCCGCCCTTCCTTTTCCTAAGACACATGGATTTGTCCTCTTAGCACCCATGGTAACTGTCAATGCTTTCCTCTAGCCCCCACTGGAGATGCATCCGTTTTCCTAAGGTACTTTTTACTCAATATCGAACTTACACATTTATATGATGTAATAGGGAATGTTGATGTCAAGGAAATATCTGAATGGTCCTTCAAAGGAGCCTTGAGATATTAACTTTCACCTTAACTGATAAGAAGTATCAATGGGACATTACCGCTGAGTTACACGGGGAAATGGAAGAAGCAATAAGCGTAGAATTCGGTGCCATTGATTACATCTCCGTATTTTGAGTCATTGTGGTCATCCCTCTCCAAACCGTCATCCCTCTTCTCATTGTTCCACCTTCAGGAAAATGAACTCAATGCCCCTCAGCACACACTCTTCTTCTTGCACCCATGGTGACATTGGTC